>NC_040904.2:24970888-25283308 GCF_004126475.2 Phyllostomus discolor | reverse complement strand
TTATCCATTGCATCCTGGTTGTCCAGTTTGTCCACATATAATTGTTTATAATATTTTCTTACAATCCTTTATATTTCTTTGGTGTCAGTTGTTATTTCTGTTTCACTTCCGATTTTATTTATTTGGGTCCTTTGTCTTTTTTTTCTTGATGAGTCTGGTTAAAGGTTTGTCAATCTTGTTTATCTTTTCAAATATCCAGCTCTTGGATTCACTGATATTTGGTATCATGTTTTTTAGATTCTATTTCATTTACTTCTGCTCTGATCTTTATTACTTCCTTCTTTCTAATCAATTTGGGCTTTGCTTGTTGTTCTTTTTCAAGTTCCTTTAAGGGTGAAATTAGATGGTTTATTTGAGATTTTTCTTGTTTTTTGATGTAGGCCTATAATGGTAGGAATTTCCCTCTTTAGGATTGCTTTCCCAGTGTCCCACAGATTTTGGATTGTTGTGTCTTCATTTTCATTCGTTTCAAGGTATCTTTTAATATCTTCTTTGATCTCATTGTTGACACATTCATTGTTTAATAACATGTTATTTAGCTTCCATGTCTGTGTTTTTCAGTGTTCTTCTTGTGATTGACTTCTAGTTTCATAGCATTGTGGTCAGAAAAGATACTTTATATGATTTCAATCTTCTTGTTTTGTGTCTCAACATGTGGTCTATCCTAGGAAATGTTTCATGTGCACTTGAAAAGTATTCACATTCAGCTGCTTTGGGGTGAAATGCTCTAAAGATATCAATTAAATCCATTTTATCTAGTGTGTCATTTAATGCCGCTGTCTCCTTGTTGATTTTCTGTCTGGAAGATCAATCCATTGAAGTCAATGGGGTGTTAAAATCCCTATGACTGTATTTCTATTTTCTCTCCCTTTATGTCTATCAAGGTTTGCTTGACATATTTACATGCTCCTATGTTGGGTGTGTAAATGTTTACTAGAGTCATATCATCTTGTTGGGTTGTTCCCTTTATCATTATGTAGTATTCTTCTTTGTCTCTTACTATAGACTTGATTTTAAAGTCTATTTTGTTGGATATAAATACTTCTACCCCAGCTTTTTTTCCCCTTTCCATCTTCATGAAATATCTTTTGCCATCCCTTTATTTTTAGTCTGTGTGTATCTTTCAATCTGAGATGGGTCTCTGGGAGGTAGCATATATATGGGTCTTATTTTCTTATCCATCCAGCTCTGTACGTCTTTAGTTAGAGCATTTAAGCCACTTACATTTAAGGTGATTATTGATAGATACATATGTAATGACATTTTATTGTTAGACTATTTTCTTCTGTTTTTTTTTTTCTTTTTTTTTCTTCTTCTTCCTCTTAACTCAAGCCCTTTTACGTTTGTTGCAGTACTAGTTTGGTGTACTAGTAACAAACTCCTTTATCTTTCTTTTTTTGTGTGTGTCTGGGAAGCCCTTTATTTCTTCTTTGATTTTAAATAATAGTCTTGCTGGGTAAAGTAGCCTTGATTGTAGGTCCTTGCTTTTCATCATCTTGAATATTTCACGCCACTCCCTTCTGGCCTGAAATATTTCCATTAAGTAATAATTTCTCTTGAGTAATCAGATAACAATCTAGTTGGTACCCCCTCTGTAATTAACTACCTGCTTTTCTCTTACAGCTGTTAGGATTCTCTCCTTGTCTTTAAGCCTTGTCATTTTAATGATGATGTGTCTCAGTGTATGCCTCTTGGGATCCAACTTGTTTGGGACTCTCTAAGCTCCCTGGACTTGTGTGTCTTTTTCCTTCACCAGATGAGGGAAGTTTTGAATATCATTTTTTCAAATAGGTTCTGAATCCCTCACTCGTTCCCTTCTCCTTCTGGCATTCCCAGGATGCAGATGTTGTTACACTTCATGTTGTCCAAAATGTTTCTTAAGCTCTCCTCATGTTTTTTAATTATTTTTTTCTTTTTGCTGCTCTGCCTGGGTGTTTTCTAGCTTGTCTTCCAAATCAGTGATTCAATCCTCTGTTCCATCTAACCTACTGTTTATTCTTTCTAGTGTATTACTTATTTCAGATGTTGCATTCTTTATTTCTGACTGATCCTTTTCTATGTTTTCTATGTCTTTTTTAATGCTGTTGAGTATCCTTACAACCATTAACCTAAACTGTCTACCTGATTAATTGCTTGCCTCCATTTCAGCTAGTTCTTCTTTTGGAGAATTCTCTCGTTCTTTCATTAGTGTCTGTTTCTTTGTCTGCTTCTTTGTATTTTCTGCCGTAGTTGTTACACTAATCAAAGATATAGCCTTGAGATCTAATCAGCACCCTGGCTTAAGCACCAAAGGGTGGAGCAGAATGATTCCTGCAGGCAGGGCTATTGCTTCCCCTCAGGCTGATGCCACTCAAAGAAGAGTGCTCTACCAGAAAAAGATGGCTACTGCAGTATGGGGAATGACTCAGCACAGGGATCCTAGCATCTATTCCTTCCTTTCTCTCCCCAGAGCCACCAACTCCAGACTCAACTAAGTGTCTCTGTTCTACTCTACCCTCCCTCTTCTGGAGCCCAGGGTAAATGGTTACAAACAAAATTTTGTGTGTTGGCCCTTTAAGAGGCTCCCTGTATCTCTAGCCATCCCTCCCTGGCAGACAGAAACCCTGATGATTTTCACAGCTGGATGTTATCTGTGTTCCTTACTGGCTCTGGTACTATAGGTGGAGAGCCCAGGTTGGGGTTTAGACCCCACATTTCTCAGGGGGAACCCCCTGACCACTAAACTATCCCTCTGGAACTTTAGCTACCAGCTGTGGGAACCCAGCCAGCCCTCTTGCACCTCCTCCACACTCCTTACCAGTCTTGTGGTGAAGTGGTTTCTTCCGTCTGTCCTTGGTTATTAGACTTCTCTCCAGCTAGTGTTCAATTGGTTATTCATGATGATTTCTCCACAATTTAGTTGTAATTTCAGATTGGTCCTGGGAGGAGGTTAGTGTAGCTTCCACTTACTCTATAAACTTGGCTATCTTGACAATATGCATTTTCATCTCACAGAACAAAAACAACTAGGAGAGACTACTTCCTGCTAAGATTTATGGTTTCACAAAAGGATTAGCCAAAGAAAATACTTAACCCAAAGTAGTATCATAAAGTGAAATTTCAGGTACCCTAGTTATGGGAGTGTTTTCTGGGCAAGACTCCCCTATTACCCTCATATATCTGCAAGAGATTATCCACAATGTTTATACATAAATCAAACTCTGCCGACCAGTACCCTAACTAAACTGAATGAAATTCTAAGAACTGCACATTAATCTCTCTGGCCACACAGTAATGACAATCAATATTAATACATTCTGGAAAGTGAGCCTTCCTTTTAAAAATACACAGGTACCCAAATTATGCAAAATTCATCAGGTTGACATCAGAAAACCACAAATGAATACAAGTATTAAGCAAGAGGAATGCTAAAGAATATTGACTAAATTTTCATTGTGCAGAACAATTTGGTGGGAGATCACTGAAGCTGCAAACGGTAATGCATTAGTGATAGCTTGTCTGAGGTGGGTTTCTGGATGGTCAAAAATTAAACTATGGTTCATAAAATGTTTTGTATTTACTAATTCTTCCTGATGCAGCTAATGTTCAGAATTACAATAAAAATCCTTAGAGAGAGACTAGTTTTTAAAATGTTCAAGTTAATAAAATGTTCCATTTGCCCTTTCCACCTATTATGCTCACAGCTTAAAATCCAAACTAGAAAAAGTATGTGAATACCCAAGTAGTTATTGTAGAGATATTGAAGGCATTAAGCTACAATTTTCTCAAGTGGAAAGTGTCATTTGATAGCACTTACAAAATGCCACAAGCAGGAAAGTGGAAAGTTTGAACAAGTAATCACTCAATCTCCTAGTCAGACCTTTCTCCTCCTCAAGGTAAGATTATTCATCAAACCAATAGATAGTCACTAGTTATGTCTTGTGCACCCTGTTCAGTTCTTTCAGTAGTAATGGTTCCAGTGTTTTTAGATAATAAGACTTTTTGAAAAGAAGATAATAAGATACTTAGACTTGGTAAACAGATTTTTCCATCTAGCTACAAAATACAACACTTGCAAGGAATAATTATATGAGGTCTGTTCATAAGGTATCCAACCATGTAATATGAAAAATAGAGACATTTATTGAAAAAGATACAAGACACAAGAAACATGGTACATAGAACAATGAAACCTCAGTCCCCTTCAAAGTAGGCACCTTGGGACCTCACACAGTTTTCCTAATCACCATTGGTGGCTTCACTGTATTTTCCTGAATCTCATCAGCGGTCTGAAACCTCTTCCCTTTCAAAGGTGATTTTAGTTTTGGGAAAAGCCAAAAGTCATAGGGCACCAAATCTGGGCTATAGGGGGTCTGAGTCATCTGGGTAATTTCATGTTTCACCAAAAATTTCTGCATGAGACATGATATATGAGCAGGTATGTTGTGGTGATGAAGCTGCCAATCACCAGGTGTCCATAGCTGTGGCCTTCTGAATCATCTAAATAGTTTCCATGGAGAAATGTTCATGCTTAACGCAAAGTATGATGCAGATTTGCTGCTCTCCTTACTCAGTAATTTTGAATATGACGGCCACATAGTACACATGCTCAGTCAATGGCATTTACTGTCCCCACTGACTAGTACATGAAGTCATCATTGTTCACACATGCACATTCCAGTCCACTCTCCTTGGCTGCCAGGTTACGTTGATGTCACACAAACCTTTCTCATTATATTAACAATGGCTTGACTTTTTCTGGACAGACCTCACATGTTCACCACAAATGGCATCTGGCATAATAGGTAAGGATAAAGGTAACATCTGTAGCCATCATGTAAAACAGAATATAGATAAAATAGCACACATAAAATTCTCCCAACACATTCAGGTTATGCTGCAATACAATATTACCCTCGTTTTCATTCTCTTCAATAGTTATCTGATCACAATTCTGAAAAGCTGGCAGAGAAAGACAAGATTTAACAAAAGATAAATATATACACAAGTAAAATGATGTTTAATATCTTGTTCATTCTGAATGCTAGAGTTATATTCATCAACCTAGTCTCTGTTGATTCTCAGACATTCTAATACCAGGTCTTCCTTTAAAATAAAAACAGGCCTGTTTTCATTTAAAGTGTCAATTTTTTTAAAATCTTCATATGTTTTATAAGCAGTGTTTCTCAGAAGATAATCCTATAATAATGACATGGGAAGAAAAAATGACACAGAAAAAACTAAAGAGTGATCACATAGGATAAGTACTCTGCAAATAAGACTTAATTTCCACAAAACATGAGTATATTTCAGTTTCTGTTAAATGAGACTGGGAGGGAAAAAAGGAACCACATATACTGTGGTCCACTGTATCTTACAAGGCCATTTCAAACATAAAAATGGAAAGATTCTCTGAGGAAAAAGAATCATTTCCTTTTGCTGTTAGGAAAACATAGTCTCATGCACATTGTAGAAGGATATTTCCCTTCATATCCTTGCCAGTCCAAATCACTGAAACAGTATAGTGTTTGAGAAAAGTCAGCTCCCCATGGACTTAAAAAGAAGAGCCTACTTTTAAAATCTCTTTTATTTGCTCAAGTTCATTTTCAGTACCATTTTCTAGTATCCATGCAGCACAACCCTACTGCTGGCAAACAGGGCAGTGCCACCCTTGGGAAAAGGTTCTGGTTATAGAGGTACTAAAAACTGGGAGAAGGAATATAAGAAAATTAATCATTCCTTAATCCTGCTCCAGGGATAGAAGTCAGATACCCCCAGTGGAAATATAAACTACTCTATGAAAATTACCCCTTTTGCAGGAAATATTCATTCCATTTTAACCTTTTAATTGCATGAAAAAATAACTTTCTATGGTGACTAGGATGAATTCAGAATTCCTGTTTACCAGTTATATTTATGTACACGAAAATTATTTGAAAGCAATATACCAAAATGAACTCATTCAAATCTTTTGTTGCACCATTTTCAAAGGAGATGCTACAATTTGGTTATTCTAGCACATTTGCTTATTAGAAGCCATTCTGGGCCTGGGTAGCTCAGTTGGTTGGAGAATTTTCCTGATGCACCAGGGTTGCAGGTTCAATCCCTGGGCAGGGCACATTCAAGAATCAACCAATGGCTGCAGGAACAGGTGAAGCAACAAATCAATGTTTCTCTCTCTCTCTCTCTCTCTCTCTCTCTCTCTCTCTCTCTCAATTCAATACATTTAAAAAATTGTCTTAAAGAGTCATTCTGGTTAGAGGTGGTTAGAGGAGAAGAATAAACACTTGTCAACTAAAACAATGCACTTAGTACTCATCTCTACAGAGCATACAAAAGAAAGGTAAAGGGGCTTCCCTCTTCCCTTAATGAGCCTACAGAAAAGATGGAGAGATAAAATGGAACCAGATATTGCTGAGTCCCAAGCCTAGTCAGTCCAGCCTAATGGCCTAATCAATCAATGTGCTCCATCCTCCTCATTGTTAGTTTCTGGTTTAATGTCAAGCATATGAATACAGTTGGGCCATACTGGAGTCCATCTGAGACTTTAGCTATGGGGACTTTACCTGGTTGCTAAACTGAAGGGCTCTTTCATGTATACATTCAGAAAATCGTTGTTAGATATCTACCCTGTCAGGAGCCCTTCCAGATGGCAGATGTAAGCCACACAGAGGAAAGCAAAAGGGAGTAAAGGAAGGAGACAGATGGCTGGAGCATCTGGACTCAACCATGCTGAAAGTCAGATTGACCCCCTAGACTTTGTAGTTTCAAGAATGAATTAACTCTATTTTTAGTTTAAGGCCGTTTGAGTTGAGGTTTCTGTCTCTTGCAATCAAAAGTCCTAGCTAGCACTGCACCCTACCCCCAGGATCTAAGACCAGTAATGGAGTAAAGCCTCACCTCCTTGTGCCGGTGCCTTCCCTACTCCCATTATAGCCCTAGCCTGAAGCCAGCTGGAGCACCTTTGTGGCCCATTCCTCATTTCTAGCATTTCTATACCTAACTTGAACTGACTCTCCAACTCTAACTTAGACTGCCCCCCCCCCTCCCATATTTGGAGGGAACATACCCTACAACTCCAACTTAGATTCGTCTTTTTTTTCCTTTGGGAAACCTATACAGTACCCATATCCCCACATAAACACATGCATGTAGAGTTAAAGACACACCACCAGGGTACCTCCTCCTACTCTTATCCAAAGCGGGATTGCTGTCTTATTGTCCCTGGTCACGAATCAACCAATCTCTGGTTAGCTAATTCCAGAAATAGGAAATTCACTACCTCAAGCACCAGGTGTTCTATTGATGGATAGCTTCTATATCTGAGAAGTATTATTATTATACCAAAACAAAATTTTTTCTCCCTGAAATTTCCACTGTGTTATGCTATTTCTGTTAAGTAGAGAAAATATGACCAAGCTTCCTTCCCTACATGTCAACACTTCAAATATTTAAAGACAATTAGCATGTCTCTCTTTAGTATATATTTTTCTACAGTCCCTTCAGCTATTTCTTAAAATACCTGACTTCTAGATCCTTTGACATCGTAACTCCCCTTGTCTAGGCACACTCTAGCTTGTAAACATCCCTTTTGAAACATGTTATCCTCCCCCACCCCACCACTGAACAACTTTTACAGTATTCTGAAAGGCCCAGAAAACTGTGGGCAGGTCACTTTCAAAGGGCTAAACATTGCACTTATGATAATAAGTCCTAAAATTTCACTGGCTTTTTTTGTAATTTGTCCTCTTTTTTCCTACTTAGTGTAAGAGGTAGTTTGGTCTTTGTTCTTTTATCTTAAGCCTGAAAGCCCGACCATAGCAGGTTTGTTCAGTACTACAAGGCCAGTACTTGGGATGGCGTTTAGCACATGGTAGGGACCCAGTAAGGGCTGATGAACTAAAGAAACCTAAATCCAGAAGCCTCCATCCATTACTATTTACTTAATTTTTAAATCATGTAGTTAGGGTCATTTGCAGTCTAAATTCAGCATTTTATACTTCTTAGTTCATGTTCCCTCTAAATTTAATAAGTCTGCCTTGTTCAGCTTTACCTAAGACATTAATGAAAACATTAGACAGGCTGGAGCCAAGGTTGGAGCCCTTTAATTTAGTACTCAGCAAGAGACGCTGGTCAAGGTGACACTGAGCCACTATCCAAACTTCAGGGATGAAACAGCTAACCCAGGTTATATTTAATCATTTCACTCTTGAGAGGCTTCTAAAAAATGCTTTGGTAAAGTCAAAACACAGAATTTAGTAGGTTGAACTGTACGAAATCACCATTTTTCTAGGCCAACAACCTTCTATTATCAGCAATTTCATGTGGTTCAACCTAATGCAAACCATCCCTCTTTAGCTAGCCAATGTTTTGTTTATTAAGTTACCAGGACCTTCCTTAGAGAATCTATACTTGTTCTATTCTGCCATGTCCAGAAACTACCATCTTCCATCTCAGAAATCAAGACATTTTCCCAGATCTTCTCCAACTAACAGCTCACTTGTGCAGGTTCCTTCTTTACTTAGGATGCTTATACCTGGAGTCCAAGACCTATTCATTGTAACTGAAGGATGGTCTTCTACCAAAGCCTAAGTGTACCTTGGACTCTCCCCACACTAAACTGCATTTAATTATTTATAGCCTGAAGATTGTTCTCCTTATTGAAACCCTTAAACTCCTATTGAAACCCTCATAAATCCTCATTCCTCCTAGAGGATTAAATGGCATTTTATAATGCCTCAATAATTGTGAGTAGTATGATATTTCTACAAGTAAAATTGCAAGATGATAATTTATACTATTATGAAATGCCTCCCCCGCCTCAAAAAGTGTCAAATGACCATACTACTACTAAGCCAAAAGGAAGAAATTCCGTAAGACAGGATTTTATGTGACCTTTAAACAATAAACATGAATTTTTAAGAGTCAGTGAAAAATATTATTGATAGGTTCAAAGCTGTAGAATATATGACTTTGAAATGAATGCACCAACACATGAAATGATTTGAAAGTTATATTATATACTATACATCATAGGCAGAGATTATATAGACATAGGTAAATGTAAGATAAAAAGATTAGGAGAAAAATTAAGTATAGGAAATTATCTCAGTATGGTTATCATTTTCAAAAACAATAGAAGTTATACCTAAAGCAATATGCCATAATATTCTAATATCATCCTGGTTCTTAAATATATAAATGAGCTTCTAAACTGTAACATTCTATGTACAGTATGTAATAAAATTAATTTTCTTAGTTTTCTTTTTTGTTCATTTCTTATTTTGCAATTAGTGATAGTGATCACAGGTGAAGAGTATCAGGGGGAAAATCCAGTAATGCAACATCACCAATGTGTGTACTATTTTTAAATACATGAAAGCAGTCCTAAAAAGCAAACCAGATCTAAGTTGTAATCAGGTGAAATATCTAATAATAATATCTATTCTTAAGTTAGAGAAAAGGAGGGGGAAACCTATGGTTCTAATATCACCTGAAACTAGCAATATTATTCGTAAAAGAGGCCTTGGACAAATGAACCTTGGCAACAAAGATTTCAAATGAGCTATTTTGAATAAGTTGCTCTCTAATGGGCAGCCCAATCTGCACTGTGAAAACTTCTAGCACATAATTCAAAGGTCACTTTTCCTCTCGGGGAAATAATTCTGTGCCTTCTTTACTTGCTGAAGCAGGCTTCTGGATATCACTTGTGTGGGCTGCTAAACTATCAATGATTCATCAGGTTTTTTAGCTTGTGGTTCCTCCACAGCTCTTTGCTTCTGCCCCACTTTGAGCCATGCGCCTGCTCATTAGCAGTAACAGTGTACATTGAGAAAGTGAACAATGATTCGCAAGCCCAGCTATCAAGGTGTTATTTGTAGGACTAGTAAAATAGGCAGTGGAGTGGACAATTGAATCTACAGTTTTCAACTGTGCTTTAGGTATCAAGTATTAATTTGAGTTTTCCCCTAACTGGGCAAATTTTAAAGCATCTTGTTCACCTTAAATTGGTCAGCTTTTATGTTCAAAATGTCTAGGCTCACTACTGCTTGTCTTTTCAGATAGTCAGAAAGCACAAGCTTCGTCTATTGCCCTCAGTTAGTTTTCAAAGGCAACTCATTGAAAAGGATTTGCAGCTAGAGCAAAGGTGACAAGTTGACCTTTACTGGCTGCAAAGACCTTTGTCATAATAACCAGCTGCTTTCAGGTCTATAAGAGAACAATTCTTTCAGCTTTCATTGATTGTTTCTAATATCAGCTCTGGGTCATTATAAATATTATTCCACACGTCTGCAAAGAGCCAGGGTTTGAGTGATGACGCCCTTGAAATGGCCCAGACCTTCATTTCAGCTGGGAAGTTGGGCAAATGTTTTCTCCTGTGCATTATCTTTTGGAGGAAATGTTCACCATACTATTTGATAAATTAACCAATAAAACTTGCTTTCAGATAAAAATAAGTTAATTCCTGTATATTTCCTAGCTATTTAAATTTATGATGAAATTTGCCACAAAAGACACCCCAAGTTCACACTGTAAATATTCTTTAAGTCTTCCTCAAAGGACCTGTGGTCACTTACTAGAGTGCCTATATGCTGGAAAAAAGGAAAGAGCCAAATCTTTCGGCCACTAAACAGTGACTCTGAATTGACAGTAATTTTAAGAAACCAAAAATATCACTGGGAGCTGTGTGGAGCTTACATTTGTCAGGTGATAGACATAGTTTTACATCAATTTCAAATTATACCTGGTCTATGGACCCACCTTGCAGTTATTCCCCAGTTTCTGGATGTATAATTGGAATAGACACACTTGGCAACTGGATGAATTTCTGTGGGCTGAAAGCTACTGGAATTTCCCTTCCCTACCAAGACAGTAAACCCAGGGAAATTTCAGAAATTAATGCTACATCAAAAAATAAGCAAGGACAATAATACACAAGGACAATGATTTGTGCACAGGCCTAAATGGCATATTTAATTCACCAATTTGGCCTGTGCAGAAATCAAGTGGATTTTGGAGAATGACTGGATTATCACAATCTTATTCAAGTGGTGACCACAACTGCAGCTGTTGACACAGTAGCTTTACTGGAGGAAATAAATATGACTCTGGCACATGGTAATGAATTAGTGCCTTTCTCTCCACAGTAATTTGCAAGGACCTCAAGAAGTAGCTTGTTTTTACCTCATGGGGAAGACAGTATACATTCACAGTCTTGCCTCAGGACTGTATGAATTCTCCTGCTGTCATAATCTGATTTGCAAAGATCTTGATTGTTTTGACATTCCACTAACTTCACACTACATTGACAAGATTATGCTGATAGAGTCTAATAAGCAGGAATGAACAAGTACTTAATGTCTTAGTAAGTCAAATGGAAGATAAACCCCATATAATGTCAGTCCTCTACCCCCTGCCCCCAACCTCAGTGAAGTTTCTAGGGATTTGATGGTATGGAACAAATCCAGATATTTCCTCCAAGATTAAAGATAAGTTCCTATATTTTGTACCACCTACCACCAAACAAAAGGCACAATGTACTTGAGAGGTCTTTCAGAATTTTTGAAGCAACATATACCATACTTTAGTGCACTACTTTAACTCTTCCAGACTGTCATCCAAGAGTCTATCAACTTCAAGTGGAGACCAAAGCTAGACAAGGTTTGCAGTAAGTTCAGACTACAGTACAAACCTGTCTGCCACTTGATTTTTATTATTTAGCAGATGCAATGACACTCAAAATCTCTGTGACAAATAGGGATGTTATTTAGAACATCTGGCAAGTTCAAATAGGAGATTCACAATGCAGACCACTAGAATTATGCAGAAAATTTATGCCCCTTTCTGTAGATAACTTTTCCTTTGGAAAAACAGCTCTGGTTTGCTACTGGGCCTCAACAGAGCTGGATATCAGGTGACCATGAGGCCTGAGCTTCCCATCATGAAGTGGTATTGTCAAGTCATAGGCTAAATGTACAGTAGCAGTCTATCATATAATGGAAATGAAAGGCCAAAATCAAACAGGTTTGAAAGGTATGAGAAAGTTGTGTTGAGAATGGCAGTCTCATGCACATTAGTCTTTTGACCCCCACAGGTGTATTCCTTGGGCCTGGAACACATCTTTACCAAGAGATAAAGAGCCTACACAACCTGGGTTGGGCTTTTAGCCTTGTGTGGGACTGTCTTTTCCTGTTTCAGGCTCAATGTGTGCTTCTTTGTTCTATTTAAGCTTACATCAATGACGCTGGGGCATGGCTCCAGCACTCAGTATTTCAGACTCTATGAGGGGGGTGGGGAGAGGTCCTTCTGCGACAGCATGTCAAAGGTGCACATAGGCCAATTTCCCCATGTCACCTGCGGGGGGCACCCACTAGCCATGAGGGACCAATGTACACCATTGGAGCTGATCTTGCTCTGCCTCTTCATTTAAGAAAAGTATTGCTCCATCTAGTGCTTGGCCATGCTTAGCTTGGTCACTCTAATACCAAGAATGGTATTAGAGGCAGTTTGACCTCTAGTCCTCGTGGCTAGCACTGTGATGGTCTTTGCTATCCTCCATGTAGTTGGAATCCTCCCATGGCATTGGTTAATGTAATGTTTCTTGACAAGTTGCATGAGCAAGTCATCCAGACTTCAACACAACTCTAGTTGCACTGCCTACTCTCTCTCAATCCATGCCACTGACTCCCTATGACTAGTGACTGAGGAAGAGACTTGTGTTCCACATGAATCCCCATACTTACCCATTGCAGATGAACAAAACTATTCATTCTGTGGATGTTAGTCTCTTTCTTCAGTCACCCCAGTGCTTTGTCACTGGACTCATAAACGAAGTGGCTATGGAGGTTATAAATGGATTCAACCAAATGGACTTTCCCAAAAGACATGGCTAAGTGTGACTGATCTGTCATTAGTTGAGATCAAACTTGATCTCCATATATGGCACCATTTCCCAGAAGTACATATCACCACCAGGTAATAGGTTGATCATAATGGACTCCAACCAACATGGATGCAGCACAGATTTATCCTCATTGCAAAAGACACATATTCTGGATATGGATTTGCCTTCCTGCTGAAAGGGAAAGTGGTAGTTGAGCATCACCATGCACACACCCACAGAAAGCTTTATCTATTATCATGGCATTCTCTGTAGTGTTGCTTCTGATCAATGAACTCATTTCACAGAGCAGTAAGTATAGCAATGGGCTTCTATCCATGAAATAAAGTGGCTGGTTGAAAGGTAGAATGACTTACTGAAGATTAGTTATAACACCAGTTAGAACCCTGCACCCTGAAAGAGTGTTTTGTCTTACAGGGTACAGTATATACTTTGAATCAGGCAGTTTTATGGTGCTATCTCTTTAACAGCCAGAATTAACAGATTCAGGAATCAAGAAGTAGAAGTAAAAGTGACTCACTATTATACTTAATAAATCATTCCCAGAATTGTTGTTTCCTATCCTAACAAACTTGAGCTCTGCTAGTCTGGAGGTCCTAGCTCCCAAAGGGACATTGCTTCAATCAGGATACAAGTTCCACAGAACTGGAAGATGATATTGCAACTTTTCAATGGTTCCATTGAATTGGAACATGAGATTGGCCATTTTAGGCCTATGACACTGAACTGACAAGCAGGGAAAACAAAAAGATTCCTCCTCTGGTTAGAGTAATTGATCCCAATTATGAAGGGGAAATTAGACTGCTGCTACAAATGAGCGCAAGAACTATTTATGGAGATGCTTGGGAGGTGTCTCTCAGTACTTCCAAGCACAATAGTAATGGTTAATGGAAAACTATAGCAACCAAAAATGCAGATCAGTTGAGGACTCAGACCCTTCAGGAAGGTTTAGGTTACTCTACCAGATAGAGAAACCCAACCAGCTGAGGTTCTATCAGGAAGACAGAGGAAATAAAATAAGGATAGTTTAAAAAAAAAAAAAAACAAGGAAGCCATTAATATCAATCACAACCTTATGACCAATTAGAGTAACAAGGTCTATGGTAGCTTTGCATTTTCTCTTTGCTTGTTATATGTATGTGTTTATTTATATATGCTAACAATTTTCTTCTTCCACATCCTTCTCACCTTTATTTTATATACAAGTTATTGGAGGTTAACTTTACTTTATAATTTAGTTTGTAAGTAACAAAATATTCTGTGGATCCTTGACAGAATTTGATGAGTAACTAATATAGCTAGTGATGGACATAGTGACTTTGGACTGTGTGTCTCCTCATTTTGGAAAGAGTGTGAAAACTTCTTCCTTTGCAAAAAAGAATAGCTGGATCTTGTTAGGGAGAAACAGACATGGACAACAGTGTGGTGATTGCAAAGGAAGGGGGGAGTGTGGATGTGGATAAGGGGTATAAATGGTAAAGGAAAAAATACAATAAAATAATTTTTAAAAAAAGACAAGAAAAAATAAGTGCAGAATTCTTTCATTGTTGAATGGCAGTTCAAATGTGCTAGAAGAATGCATATGGAAGTTGAGCAGCCTAAGGGCTAAACCATAGCAATTATCAGTGTATTGCCCTTGAATTCCAGATCCACACTGTATTGCCTCCTGTGTGATACTGAGATTTGTACATGTATCTCCTTTGCCAGCTAGCATAATAGCCTTCATCATGACTGTGCTGAAGGTGCACTGGAGGAGGAAGGGGTACGTCTTCTGGTTCTAGGGTGCTCCTCTCATGAGAGTTCTGCAGCACACACCACCTCACCAGCACCCACTCCTGCAGCACTGAGCAGCACCTCAGTGATCTCTCTAGACATGCTGTCCTCAATGAGGTCTGTATCTCAACCCTAGGGCAAGTGCGGGCCTTCCTTGGGTGTGGTAGCTCAGCTCTAGATGTTTTGATTGTTCCTTAATCTGCAATTCACATATTCTTCAGAGTTCTATTTACTTTTTTTTTCATCCTCACTGAGAATATGTTTATTGATCTTAGAGAGGAAGAAAATTAAGGGGAAAGGAGGAGAGGGGGGTAGAGAGAGAGAGGGAGAGGTATCTCTACGTGAGAGAGAAACATCAATTGGTTGCCCCCATATACACCCTGACCAGGGATTGAACCTACAATCTACATATATTCCCTGACTGGGAATTGAAACTGCAACATTTTGGTACAGGCTGATGCTCCAACCAACTGAGCCACATGGCTAGGGTTCTATTTACTTCTTACTAACCAACTCCTTATTACTCCAATCCTCTGTTACAGCTAATAATTCTTTACATTAAACTTGTTCTGCTCAAATACTCCTGGTTAGACCCGGCCTGATCCAGCCAAGCACAAACACATGTCATATATTTTGGAGGAAATGTTCATCATCCTTTTTAGTATATTAAAAAATAAAAGCTATTTTCAGATAAAAATGTGTCAATCCTTGTATATTTCCAAACTATTTGATTCTATTAATAGGAATTCAGTATTTATAGCATTTAATTCATACTATTTTTGTTTTTATTCTACTTTTGTAACATTTACTTGAAACACATTTAAAGAAGCTATTTTAAATATATTTTATTGATTTTACTATTACAGTTGTCCCATTTTTTTCTCCCCTTTATTCCCCTTCCACCAGCATTCCCCCACTTTAGGTCATTTCCATGGGTCACACACATACTAAGTTCTTTGGCTTCTCCATTTCCCACACTATTTTTAACCTCCCCCTGTCTATTTTGTACCTATGACTTATGCTTCTTATTCCCTGTACCTTTTCCCCATACCCTTCCCCCTCCCTGCTGCTAACCCTCCATGCGATCTCCATTTCTGTGATTCTGTTCCTATTCCAGTTGTCTGCTTAGTTTGTTTTTGTTTTTCTTTCTTTTTTTTCTTAGGTTCAGTTGTTAGTTGGAAGTGTGCTGTCATTTTACTGTCTATAGTTTTGATCTTCTTTTTTTTAGATAAGTCCCTTTAACATATCATATAATAAAGGCTTGGTGATGATGAAGTCCTTTAACTTTACCTTATCTGGGAAGCACTTTACCTGCCCTCCCATTCTAAATGAGAGCTTTGCTGGATAGAGTAATCTTGGATGTATGTCCTTGCCTTTCATGACTTTGAATACTTCTTTCCAGTCCCTTCCTGCCTGCAAGGTTTCTTCTGAGAAATCAGCCAATAGTCTTATGGAAGCTCCTTTGTAGGTAACTGTCTCCTTTTCTCTTGCTGCTTTTAAGATTCTCTCCTTATCTTTAATCTTGGGTAATGTAATGATGGTGTGCCTTGGTGTCTGCTTCCTTGGTTCCAACTTCTTTGGGACTCTCTGAGCTTCCTGGATTTCCTGGAAGTCCATTTCCTTCACCAAATTGGGGGAGTTCTCCTTATTTTTTCAAGTTTTCAATTTCTTGCTCTTCCTTTTCTTCTGGCACCCCTGTGATTCAGATGTTGCAACATTTAAAGATGTCCCAGAAGTTCCTAAGCCTCTCCTCATTTCTTTTTGAATTCTTGTTTCTTCATTCTGTTCTGGTTGAATGTTTATTTCCTCCTTCTGCTCCAAATGGTTGATTTTAGTCCCAGTTTCCTTCCCGTCACTGTTGGTACCCTGAACATCTTCCTTTATTTCACTTTATATAGCCTTCACTGCTTCCTCTCTTTTGCAACCATACTCCACCATTTCTGTGAGCATTTTGATTACCAGTGTTTTGAACTCTGTACCTGATAGGTTAGCTATCTCTTCATTGCTTAGTTCTATTTTTGGAGCTTTGAGCTGTTCTTTCATTTGGGCCATATTATTTGTCTCAGCATACATGTTATATTGTAAGGGGTGGAGCCTTAAGTATTTGCCAGAGCAAGGCAACCCACTTTGCGGTGTTGTGGTGTTGTATGTGGGGGAGGGGTCTGAGAGGGAACAATGCTGCTTGCTCAGCTCTCAGCTGGGTTTCAGTCCCTTGCCCCACTACCCAAAAGCAAATTGGGCCTTTCTGGTGTTGCCTTCAAGTGGGTGGGTTCGTGTACATTCTAGAACCCTGTGGGTCTCTCCAATGAACTCACCTCTGAGGCTGGGAGTTTCTCCCATGGCTGCAACCCCCACAGGTTTTTTCAGTCAGTGGGCTTGAGGCTTTATTTCTCCATGCTGGAACCCTGGGTGGTACAGTCTGTCTCACTCCCCAGTTGTTTCTGTCAGTTTATCCACATGCAAATGTGGGACCACCCAGTCTGCCTGCTGCTGCCTCACCCTCCCCAGTCTGCCAGCCTCCACCTTGCTACAAGTCCTCTCCACCCTGGCTGCCCATCTCTACCCTTCCTAACAGTCTAGATGAATGTGTCTTCTTTAAGTCCTTGGTTGTTGGACTTGCAAACAGTTTGATTTTCTGGTGGTTCTGGTTGATTTTTGTTTTCAAATTTGTTGTTGTTCCTTTGGTTGTTGAGGAGGCAGGTGTATCTACCTATACCTTCATCTTGGCCAGAAGTCTCTGATTCATACTTTTAAACTATCTTTTTAAAAAATATTCTACTTTTAAGTGATTAGGAAAGCTATATATTGAGAGCTAAAGGGCTGTAGTTGATATTCATTTTCTCATCACTAGTTATTTCTCTTTCTTAAGAGTAAAAATACCACACTACTTACTTAACTTCTAACTACCAAGCCCTTTTTTTTCTTAAAAGGCTTTGTCCCTTTTCTGTGAGTTTATGAAGCTTAATTAGGTAAAGAAAAAAAAGTGTTCTATCACCTAGGCTAGAGTTTATTATAGGAATTACCCAGAAAGAATACTTGCTATACTATACTATATTACTTACTTTAAATGTTGCAATATTTTACTTATTCTTTATGCATTTTTAGTAGATTTATAATACTTCATCAATTAATCTTCAAATTATTTGTTAACAGGCTTGTGAATTCTAACCTCCAAAACACTGAGTGTCTACTATGAAAAAATGAGATCATTCAGAAGTCACAGTTACTGCTTTCTTTTTTGTTAATGTATTACCACCAGTTTTATCATTTTTATTACATCTCATTAAAGTTAGTCTAATAAAGATGGCCTCACAGCCCAAAGGGTGGAATTCTGATTAGTTCCTCATGTAATTTTGCTTCCCACCACTTTCAATTATTCTCTGAAAGAAATCAACCAATGGAATAAACTGGTATATTTACCAGTAGGTTAAGTTTTCTAATTATTTCTTTCTCTGAGAGGTTTTAGTCAAGTAACTGAATATAATCCCTGTTGCGAATTTTCATATTAGAATATAATTTAAATGGTGTAAAACAGACATCTCAAAATATGACTCTGCAAGCATTTTTCTTACACTCATCATCCAACCAATCATCACGTCTTCATCAGTTCTGTACACTCCTTGAAAAGGGAACAATCACTTAAGAGACAGGGATTTAATCCTCAGAGAAAACCTATTATAGTTGCCATTTTATAGGTAACAGCACTAGACTAGGGATGTGTCATTTGACCAAAAACAAGTAGCTAGGTAAGTCATAGTTGGAATCTGACTCCTCATCTTCATGGTTCTAAAGTCCAAGGAATTCTAACAACATGAAAACCCAATCAAAACAGAAAAAAAGGAAAACAATCCAGAAATAATACCTTAACTCTAAAAATGAGATCCGCTTCAATACCACCATTCAGCATTTGTCTTTTTGCACCAGAGTAACCTTTTAAGATGGCATCATACACTTTGTCCCAGAAATTCAACTCTAAAAAATCCATGTAAGGGAAATCAATAAGGCTGCGGCCAAATGTTTGTGCATCAAAGACGTGGGCAAACCCCAAATGTCTATAAGTAAGTTGGATAAGTTATGGCTCAGATACAAAATCAAATATTATGAGGGCACTAAAAATAAACTCTTCTAGAAGTTTCAATGAAATGCAAAGTGAGAAAAACCATGATCCAAAACACTGTAAAGTGTAAAACTAATTACATAAACACACAGATACACATTACTTTTTAAAAAAAGATCATATTTACAGAGATTAGTGCAGCCTAATGGAAATGCAAAGGAAGTTTTCTCTTTTCTTTACAGTAGTCTATTTTCTAAAATATCTGTGATGAGCATTGTTATATTTACAATAAATTTAAGTTACTTGTAATAAAGTATTTTTCACACTTTCCAAATGGACAAATATTTGATTTCTAAAGATTCAAATGTAGAAAATGATTTCAGAGATGTATAGCTTATATTTATAAGGACTATTTACCAAATAATACTCCAATGTTTTTATGATAAAAGGCAAAACTTACAGTGTCACATGCAAACCATGTGTAAATTTACTTATAGCCCTCCTGATCAGTTTTAACTTTTTTTTAATCCTCACCTGAAAACATGTCTACTGACTTTTAGAAAGAGGGGCAGTGGAGAAACATCAATTGGCTGCCTCACATATGCACCCTAACCAGGCACCAAACCCAAAACCTAGGCATGGGCCCTAACCAGGAATCAAACCCACTACCTTTCAGTTTACAGGTCGATGCTCCAACCAACTGAGCCACACTGGTCAGAGCTCCTGATCAGTTTTTATATACGGATAACACTCTAGAAAATTTGATCATAACCAATGACACAGAATCTTTTAAGCTCTAAGAAAGAACTATGAATTTAAGCCCCAAGTTTCTCTTCCTCAGTCCATTTCTCTGAGTTAGATTTTTGTTATAAAATACAAACCAAGAAACTGCTTGTCTTCCATGCCCGAATGAGACCCTTCTCACAGTTTCCCCTCAAATGGCATTTGGCTCAGAGGAATAGATTATGATCATTGAAATCACACACTTATTTTAATTACTTTCCACATCTTCCATTTAGCACCTTGTCAGAACAATGTATGAATCATACTGAACAATTAGGGCAGTGGAAGAAAAGATGTGCAAGGCTGTGTGAAAGCCCAGTTCAGTCTGTTGCTCATTCCAATGCTGTGATGGTCCCAACAGTGTCATTCTCTTAAGGCCAAAGCCAACAAATTATATTCACTTGCTCTTCATGTAGACAGAGGCCCACTGATTTGACTACCAAGATCTCCCTCTCACTATCCCCAAAGTTCTAGAGGGACCACACAAAGCAAAGCCAAGTATGAAGAAAACCCCTTCAGGACTAAGCTGGGTTGACTCGCCTTCACATCCTCTCACATTGCCTAGGGAAGCCCTTGTACAAAGCTGATACTCAGAAATGCTGGGCAGATTAACCTATATGGCAAACTCATTTAATGAGGGGAAAAAAAGCTGTTTGCAGCAGTCTGACTTTCTTCCTTGTTCTCAACAATAAAAGATAAACATGTTTATTTCTAGCTGGAATATGCTATTGCCAGATTGACTGACAGTTTAGTTCTAAGAAAAGAAAGGCTTTGTTCCTTAAGTTTTCTCAACTAACATACTGTATTTTTTGGACTATAAGACAACCCCTGCCCAAATTTGGGAGGAATAATGGTTATTAGTGCTGCTGTTGAGTTCTGTTTACATTTACATTGGTGAAATATTATTTATGTTATTAAATATTTTACCACATTTTTTGCTTCCAATTTTTTTTCTTATTTTCCTCCTCTGAAACCTATGTGCATCTTATGGTCCAAAAAATATGATAACTTCTATTTTTGCAGAGCCTTGGGACCACTGAGGGTTTTTTTTTCCATGGTTTCCTCTTATTTGACTCAGAAATCATGGTCAGTAGGATTTTTACTTTGTTAACATTTGGGATTCTAAATAAGACCCAGACGTGAGTAAACAACAACCCCAGAGTAGCATCTGAAAGACAACAAAACCCTCCCTACTGAAACATTCTTTTTTCTAATCCTTCCAGGTTCTAGATAATCACCCCACTGTTAAACGCTTTGGGCTCAATCCCTGAGGACTCTTGATATTAAAGCAAAAGTATGATGTGAGAGAAATAACTATATATTGGGGTGAAATTTCTTTATAGTTTTGTTCTTATAACCTTTTGAATGTGTTTTACTAGCTAAGCTTGGATTTGTTACCAGGAAGAGATATGACCCCTATAACAGAAAGTTGTTTGTGTTCTGAACTAGGTATATGAATTTGAGCTTCAGTGACATGGTTAATCAGTATGTTTAACCACTGTACTTAAATTATCTGAAAATTCCAAGTAGCACCTGGGAAGATGGAAGAGAGAAGGAGATATTCTCTCAATTGCTAAAAAGAAATCAGAAAATTATCATGCTGACTGAGAAAAATGGTACCTGGGAAAGAAAGAGACCAAGGTGCCACTGCTGCTGTTACCTTTCCATCTGGCTTCTGTTGAAAGCAGAAAAAAATTCTAAAAGGAATTAAGAACTATGAGATAGTGACTTCAGTAGCAGGCTATATAAAAATACAGTTAATGAAATTATCACTAAGTTGAAATAGCTATAGGCACTACAACACATAAGTTCAAAAAAGTATGGAGCATGCTGGTCTAAAAATCCAGAGTCAGAAAGAACAGCTGTACCAACGGTGGATTCGAGTGGCTATAATCTCATAGCTAGGTTTTTAAACCAGAGGTATATTAAACAAAGACTTACAAGCATTAAGTCAATGTGAGAGGGAAACCAACTAACAGTTGTGAATAGGGTCTCTATGTTTGATTCTTTACACCCTGTACTACTGGTCAAGTTTGTTGCTTATTAACAGGGACAAATCACAGAAAGGTTGAAAATCCCCTCTATGTCCCCTCTCTACTTGCCATCCTTACCTGGTTGACTGTCATCATGTGACTACCTAATCCATACTGATCCCTTTGTGAGGCTATCATCCAATCTGTGGATTCTGTTGTCAGAAAAACCTACGCGTGCGCACACGCACACACACACACACACATTAACTGGCCCAAATTCTTCTGAAGGAAATACAAGCCCAAAAACATTTCTGTGAGACAAATATTTGAAAAGAGCTCTCATATTCCCTCTGAGCCTTATATTTTCCAGTCTAAATATCCAAAGTTCCTTCAATCATTCCACATATAAAATGGTTTCTGGTCTTTCCATCCTCATGTTATTCACTCCAGCTCTGAACTTATTGAAGAGTGTGTTCTCCATGCTCCATCAGGGTTCAGTGATTCCTCTGGTTGTTCTTTTCTCTTCCTCCTCCTCACTCTTTCTCCTCTTCCTTCTCCTTCTTCTATTTATTCTCATCATTTACTTTCTCAAAAAAAAAAATCTATCACCAGCCCTGGCTGGTGTAGCTCAGTGGATTGAATACAGGCCTATGAACCGAAGGGTCACCAGTTCAATTCCCAGTCAGGGCACATGCCTGGATCACAGGCCAGGTCACAGTTGGGGGTGCATGAGGGGTAACCACACATTGATGTTTTTCTCCTTCTCTTTCTCCTCTCTTCCCCCTCTCTCTTAAAAATAAATAAATAAAATCTTTTTTAAAAGATCTATCACACCAAGTATATCCATATCTATGTAGGTAAAAAAACTTCTGTATATTATTCAAACTCCCCCCTTAACAGTGTAAGTGTGGTTCACTTTTCCATCACTATGTCCTAAACTGAGTCCTATTCCAGTAAGTCTCAGGATACCTCTGAAAAAAACACTCCTTTTCATTTTAGTGGTGACCTTAATGCTTTTGCAAGAGCCTATCATTAAGAAACCTTAAATCCTACTGTAGAAATCCAAGGCCAAAGATCTTCTTTCTTCCGATGTCAAAAGAGATGTCAACTAGAAGAAAACATCATGCTTGTGGTAGCAGACTCCTTATGTGCACATGTGCATATATTACAAGCATGCACACACACATAATAAATCACACCTCCAAAGATCCACATGTTTGTATAGTTCATTCCCAAAGTGAATTATGCTGGTTCTGTGTAACCAGCAGAATATGGTATAATTAATGCTGTGTGCCTTCTGAAGCTAGGTCATAAGAAGGCTCACAGCTTACTCCTTGGTCTCAAGGAACACTTTCTTCAAGAAAAACCAGCCACTATATAAGAAATGCAAGACAACCATGCAGAGAGACTACATGAGAAGATATAGAAGCCTGGCCAGCCTCAAGTGGTTCCAGGAACCCCAGCCCTTATGCCAGATGTATGAGGGAAGAACCACCTTGAAAATACATCTCCCAGCCCAGTTGAACCTTCAGATGGCTACAGCCCTAACCACAATCTGACTGCAAACAAAAACAAGGCTGGGTCCACAACTGTTAACAGACAATCAGAAATTGTTATTTTAAACCACTATATTTTGGCATGGTTTGTTAAAAGCATTTCCAGGTCTAGTGTCACTTGTCCCCACAAAAAAAAACTATCAGCAGTGGGTTAAGTGTGTTTCAGAAAACAATCTGATATACCTGTTTCCCAACTGAACCTGTCAGGGATTTGTTCAGCCTGTGCTGTTTCTGTCTCCCCATTAGTGGGAAATCACCAAACACCATGACTTTTCTCTTCATTCCAGGACAGTGACAGGTGGCCAGAAAATGCCTGGGACTGTTTTTTGTTGTTGTTGTTGACATGTGCTCTTCCCCCAAATATCCAGCTCTCTTCTGTGGGTGACCAGGACACCCACTGGGAGTTTCCTGTCCCACCCTTCTCCTCTGCCACATCAATCTGCTTTCCAGACTCATGATGCTGGTTTTGATCCCCCCTACTTTAGCATAACCACCTTCTCCATGTTTTTCTTCCTTTCTAATAAGCTAAAGTACAACACCACTCTAAGACTCTTCACTTTGACCTCAAGTACAGACATCAGCTTAGAGCATGCCCTCACTGCACAAGGATTCATATGGTGCATTAATATAAACATTCCTGATCCCCTCAACCCCTATTCCTCTCAATGGAGTCAGATCTCTTTTGGGGGTTTGCACATTTTGTGGGATCCCCTTAGTTAATGGTGGAAGGTGCTCATCCCCTGCACCAACCCTGACAGGTTCTGAAACCTGCTACCCTACTCTCTCTCACACAATCAATCCTATGATGCTTCCTTCCCTTTCCAGCCTGGACTCCCCTTCCTTGCCACAGATCAACTTGTATCCTTGCTCCAGGCCACCTGCCCAAGTCCCAGCCTAGCTTTCTTGATTCAATTTTAATAGCTGTTTTTTACCTACCTGAGCCAAGGCAGAGCCCCAAAACAAATAATTTCTCCCCCTCAAAGCAAAGTAGGAGGGATCACAATACCTGACATCAAACTATACTACAAGACCACTGTAATCAAAACAGTCTGGTACTTGCATAAGAACAGACATATAGATCAATGGAATAGAATAAAGAACCCAGAAATAAACCTGAGTCTCTACTGTCAATTAATATTTGACAAACGGGGGATGAGCATACAATGGGTATTGGGAGAATGGGACTGGTATATGCAAAAAAATGAAACTAGACCACCAACTTATACCATACACCAGAATAAACTCAAGATGGGTAAAAGACTTAGGTATATAAGTCATGACATCATAAAGGTCCTAGAGGGAAACATAGGCAGGAAAATTTCAGATATCCCACACAGCAATATATTTGCCAATATCTCCTTGGGCAAGGGAAATAAAGAAAAAAATAAATAAACAGACTACATCAAATTAAAAAGCTTCTGCACGGCTAAAGAAAGCACCATCAAAATGAAAAGGGAACTGACCCTATGGGAGAACATATTTGCCAATGATACATCAGACAAGGGTTTGATATCCAGAATTTACATAAATAACTCATACAACTCAAACCAGGAAGACAAACAATCCAATTTAAAAATGGGTAAAGGATCTGAATAGACAGTTCTCCAAGGAGGACATACAGATGGCCCATAAATATATAAAAAGAGCTCAACATCACTAGCCATCAGAGAGATGCAAATTTAAAACCACAATGAGATATTACCCACACCAGTCAGAATGGCAATCATTAACAAATCAACAAACAACAAGTGCTGATGAGGATACAGAGAAAAGGCAACCCTAGTGCAGTATTGGTAGGAATGCAGACTCTTGCAGCCACTGTGGAAAACAGTATGGAATTTCCTCAAAAAGCTAAAGATGGAACTGCCTTATGAGCCAGCCATTCCACTGCTGATAATATACTCTAAGAATCCTGAATCATGGATTCAAAAGAAATTATGCAGCCCTATGTTCATAGCAGCACTATTTACAATAGCCAAGTATGCGAAACAGCCCAATGCCCATCAGTAGATACGTAGGTAAAAAAAACAAAACTGTGGTACATTTATGCAATGGAATACTATGCAGCAGAAAGAAAGAAGGAACTCCTACCTTTTGCAACAGCATGGATGAAAGTGAAGAATATCATGCTAAGTGAAATAAGCCAGTTGGTGAAAGATAAATACCATACGATCTTACCTATAAGAGAAATCTAATGAACAGAATAAACTAATGAACAAAACAGAACCATAGGCATGGAAACATGGAATGGACTGACAAAGGCCAGAGGGGAGGGGGAGAGTGGTGGAAAGAAGGGGAAGGGACTAGTCAAAGAACATGTATGAATGACCCATAGACATGGACAACGGTGTGGGGATTGACCATGGGAACAGGGGGTGGACTGGGTGGAGAAGGCAAAGAGGGAAAAATTGGGACAACTATAACAGAATAACAAAAATAAAATAAAATAAAAATAGCAAGCAATCTTGCCTGTTTTCACTTAATAAATAAGGATCAATAAGCAAAAAATAAAAAAAGACTATAGCCCTTGCTCAACTCCTACCACATTTATGTCTAACCCAAGTCCCCCTTTCTCTAGCTCTGCTTTCAGCAGACTCATTCTCACTCAGCTGGACAGTCTCTCTGCCTTAGCTCAGAACCCAACTGAAATCCCTTTGAGAGCTATGCAGGTAAGTGTTAGAGCAAGGTAAACAAGAGAGTGGCAAACCCTCAGTCTAGGTAACTCCAGGTCATCATCCACCCTCAAACAGGTTTATGTGATTCAAGGAAGTTTAAAAAGGAAGGAATTAAGAGAAACATTTTACATATGCATAGCATTTATCACTCTAACATATGTCATATATTTATATATTAAATAAATACACATGCTTAACTTATTTACATTGCTTATTGTCTCTGTCCTTTCATTAGAATGCAAATTTCATGAAAACAGATTTTTTTTAATCCTCACCCAAGGATACTTTTTTCATTGCTATTAGTGAGAGAAGGGAGAGAGAGAAACATCGATGTGAGAGACAAACATCAAATGGTTGCCTCCCACATGTGCCCAGACCCGGGATCACACACACCCAGACCAGGGATCAAACCCGCAACCGAGGTATGTGCCCCGACTGAGAAGTGAACCTCCAACCCTTCAGTTATGGGATGACACTCCAACCAACTGGGCCATACTGGCCAGGGTGATTTTTTTGTTTTATTTATTGCTGTTTCCCAAACATAGAGACGAATGCCTAATACATAGTAGGTGCTCAATAGATATTTGCTGAATAAATGGATGAATGAACAAATATTCACAGTCTCAAACAGAAATCCTGCTTCCCAAGGGTTCACAGATGCCAATTTATATATTAAGGGTTTTGGGGGGGTTAGGTCTCATGCAAGAGAAACCACTTTTGGTTTAGTTAAACAAAGCCAGATTTAAGGAGGATGATGTCCTGAAGCTCCCAGAACTGTCAAAGGAGAGAGAAACACACTTGGAAAATAATTGTCAGATGACTAGAAAAAGGGAGGGACCAGAACATTTTCATCAAACTGGAAATGCGGGACTCCAAACTCTTCCAATGTTTGTCCCTCTACTCAACAGTTAAATTGAAGAAAGGGGCTATGTCAGATCAGGGGCTAGCCCCTTGGATAATGAAGGATGACATCAGACTATAGACCATGGGAAAGGGGTCCTACAATCAAAGGGTCAGACAATTAATTTGGATTTAGCAACTCCCACACCCTCACTAACTCTTAAACTGTTTTCCCTCTTCTAGGAAGAGCATTTTCATGTATTTTCTTCTGTTACTATATGCTTAGATAAGCTAAAACAAATTGCATTAGAAACTTGTTAAAAACACTGTAGAATGATGTTTTAAATACAGTTTCAATAAACTAGATAATACTATAAAGACTTGAAATGTACACTGACTCATTAAAAAAACTCTGCCACTTAGAACCTTCTCTAGTGGCCAATCACAACTTTGAGCTGCTTCGATTTATGACCTTGGCCACTGTGGCCCAGCCATTTAACCTTATAATCAACATCAATCACCAATTTTTATTACAACATTTTGCAAGCTGAGCAAAAAATATTTCTCCTGAGGACAAATTAGGCACCCCAAAGTGACTCTTGCAAATAAATACCATTGACTGTAATTTGCTGTGCTGTACAGTTCACGCACAACAATTCATTCTATAAGTGCCACAGAAGCTGAAAGCAATTGTACAATTTAAAAAACTAAAAGAAATATCCAAAGAGATTCATATAATATAATGGCTATCTGGTGACTGAATAAAGATTTTTAGTGGTTCAATGACAACATGTACTTTCATTTATGCCTCCAGTGGTTGCCATCCAAAAGATATTAAGTGTGTCCAAATATCCTTCAAGACAGATCATAACTCACCATTAAGATGATGCAAGGCCCTATTAGGTTGACAAGAAGACTTCCCATTGGTTCAGGGTGCTCATCCCTGAACTTGCACTCAACAGTGAAAAAATAATGGCCAAACAGAAGACAGAATGCAGAATGGCTAATTGCTAGCTATACCACTAATAAATCAGCTGGACCCCATTAATAAGTAATGGTGCTCAATTTATTGTTAATTCAGATACTCCCAGCAAACCCAGGGAGCTCTTTAAAAGTAACTGCCGTAATGATTCCCCTTTATGTAAGTCAAATAAAATTAGCATTTAATCCTGGAGTTGTATCCTATAAAAATAATCATTATGATACATTATTTAAAATTTTCTCAGCACAGAGTCCAGGATTCCAGAGTCCTGAGTTCACTATTCCATTTTGGCTATCAATATACCATGCAGCTTGTTGTCTCTGAGTTCCCATGTTGCCACTGATAAAACAAGAAAATCCAAAATATTCCATAAATAATGCATAAATCCAGACGTAATCACTATTGACAATAATAACAAAATAGTCTGTTTCCTCTGACCATCTCTACATGTTTACTCAATTCTACAGATCTTACCACAAACGGCACAAGAGGGATATGAAAAGTGTTTTTAAGCAAGTGGGATATGGAGAAATGTTCAATAGGGAATCCAAGAGTTTGCTGTTAATTGCTGTGAAGTGGAAGGTAGTTAAGACTAAGGAGAACCCTTAATCTTGCAATTTTTTCTCCAAGAAAGCACTTACACATTTTGTTATTTTATTTTTCCTCCTACCAGGTAGAAGAAATGATATATAATCTCTCCCTAGGGACTGACTGTCCAAAGCTAATCTGAACATTGGCCATGGCACTGGTCAAAAACACGGTAAAAAGAATGCTTGTATTTCTATAGCATCTTTTTTCCCCCCACATTACCCGGGCTTTATCTCTAGCAAAGGACTTCAGTGTCAACACGTGAAACCATCCCCCAGCTTTTGCGTGAGGAACAAATGAGATGAAGTACACAACAACACTCTGTAGAACAGTAAAATGTCATACACGTGTTGGACATGTGTAGGATATTATTATTAATAACAATTTAGAAATAACAATAATGTGCACTTAAACTCTCCATAAAAATAGCCCTCCTTGGTCTATTAATCCAAGCCCTGTGGTCTATTAATCCAAGCCCTGTCTGCAGCCTGGTATTTATATGTGCAGTACATCCTCTGAGAACCATTCTGAACACAGTGCTCACATTTAAAAAATATAATCACTTCCAAATTACAAATTATGAGTTATTTTTCAGAAGACCAGAGTGCGTACTAAAATGGATACACATTTAAATAACAATACAAGCTTTTTTAAAACTGTATTAAATGTTACACAGTTGGGAAGAGACTTTGCTTGGGAAGATAGGCTCATAATGCATTATGCAGGTTTTTTGAGCCAATATCACCCCAATAAATTCAATTTTTAAAAAAGATATGTTATACAATGATTTTTTTTTCAGTCTTCAAAAAGCTGAGCTAACACTGGGATGGCCAAAAAGTCCATGTGGTTTTTTCTTTTTTTTTTTTTAATATATATTTTTAAAAGATTTTATTTTTATTTATTTATTTTTTAGAGAGGGAAGGGAGGTAGATAGAGAGAGAGAGAGAGAAACATCAATGTGTGGTTGCTGGGGGTTATGGCCTGCAACCCAGGAATGTACCCTGGCTGGGAATCGAACCTGGGACACTTTGGTCCCCAGCCCGCGTTCAATCCACTGAGCTACGCCAGCCAGGGCCCATGTGGTTTTTTCCATTAAATAAAAGGTATATTTTTCATTTCCACCAATAATTTTATTGATTTGGATATTTTGAGTATGTTGGCTATCCCCCACATGGTATAATGTTCATCATTCTCTATTAATGTCTCGATTTGATCATTATCAACTGCAACTGCTCCACATGAGCATGGATCATCATCCACCAGAAATTTCTAGCACAAAACTTTGCAAACCACTTTTGACACATTCAATCAGTCACAGCACCTTCTCTATACACTCTGCACAGATATTTTTTTGTGTTTCAGCTGCATTTTTACTTTTCTTGAAATAATAAAGCATAATATGCCAAAAATGTTGCTTAATTTCTTCCATCTTTAATATTCCCCTACTAAGATGAACAAGATAATAACTCAATAAAGTCAGTGCCTGAGAAGACACTGGGATCCAGGCACTGTGAACTTCTAGCACATAAACCACAAAAATCTCTGTTGATTTTAGTGTTGCTTTCAGTATTAGTGTTGCTTTTCAGTATTCAGTTGTGTTTCAGTATTTAGTGTTGCTTTTTCTTCAGTACTTGAAAGCTATTTTTTAAAAATCACATTTTGTTTAAACTAATAACTAACTTATGATGTGCATAAATTTGCTTGAGTTCAAAAAGTTTGAAGTCTAGCCCTGGCAGTGTGGCTCACTTGATTGGAGCATCATCAACAGACTAAAAAATCTGAGGTTTGATTCCCAGTCAGGGCACATAGTGAAGGCAATCAATCGATGTTTCTCTCACACTGATGTTTCCTTCTGCGTGTCTGTCTGTCTGTCTCTCTCTGCCCCCAGGCCCCACCTTCATATCTCTCTAAAACCAATGAAAAATGTCCTTGGGTGAGGATTAAAAAAATAAAAAGGCTCAAAGTCTAAGTATATAAAATAAATGAATTAGTGCTGCAACTCTAAAGTACATTTAAACTCAATATTCAAGACACAAAGAAAATTTTCCTACCATCTCTTGAACCAATCAAGTTAACGCCTTGGATTAGAGAAAATAAATATTCATATGACAGTTCCTGTTGTGAGCTCCTGCAGATGGAGTTTATCAACCGGCATGAACTTAGACTTCTCTACAAAGCAAGGTGAAGAACACAACTCCCAATTTGGGGGCAGGATCACCATAAGCACATCAGTCATCATATGTGCCAAGCACATCCCATGCCTGCAAAGCACCAGCAATGACCATTACCACACAAAATCCTAGGAAAACCTGGCCATTTATGACAACCACAGAGATGTCACCAAGTCCCCCAATGATTTTGCTCCATGCCTGTTGTATTTTATGTTACGCATTTCGAACACTGAGCCAAGAAAGCCCACTGCTGACACAAATATAAAGAGCTGCAATTTGCATGGGTTTTCCATCAGAAAGTTTCCCAAAAGTTGGGAAATATGCCATAATTTTAGGTAGTTGGTAGTTATAGATTTATTTTCATGAACATTTAAAAATAACTAGTACATCAATCCTTATATTTTTATTAAGATCTATCATATTCTCAAATGTTTTAATTCAAATTTAAATTGACATTATGTCAATGTATTATATTCTCAAAATTGACCCATTGTGTCCGTAATAATGTCATTCTACAGCTGCCATTTTGCAAGCTGTCTCGTACCAACCCAGGAGGTGGGTGGAGAAAAAGCAAATCACAATGAGAAGGCAATTTTTTAGCCATTTTTTTGCCATGCATAAAAAAGATAGTTGGTCTGTAAACTAGAGCTAACAAACCCCTTGCAAGGGTGTTGAGAAGCCTGACCAAAACGAGGTTTTCATCATCCTCTCAGAAGGAGCTTTACCAGTGTTTGTCTTTGGTTCGGTTCAGGTCCCAGGACCGTGACGCAGGATGACAAACTAATGGCATGTGCACACATGAACTTCAGCACCCACCTCTCGAATAAAGAACTAACAGCTTTCTGCCATTTCCCAGCCTTCCCCTTGGCCTTCGTGTGCCGGGTCTCATTAAAGGCCAGGCCAGAAAGATGGAGCACTGGCCAGGCCGGAAAGATGGAGCACAGGGGGTGCAAACGCAATCATCTCCACCCGTTGTCCCCGTTCAGGCAAGGCTAACCTGGGCGGCCTCCGGTCTTGCTCGGCCAAGTTCGCCGCCAGGTGGGCGACTACGGCACCCAGCCAGGGGCGGTGTCTGAACACCGCCTTCGTTCCACACCTGACCCTAACACGTCCGCCCCGAGGGGGCGCCGCATTTCTGATCAGAAACTCAGTCCCCTCCTTTCCATCCTGGAGGATGACCTCCAGAGAAACAGGAACAGGAGTAGGGCTAAAGCACGACCTCCTTGTGAGGCGGCTGAAGTCTCCGGATACTGAGGCGTGAGGCTTAGACCCTCCTCCGCCCGCGCAGCGTGCCAGCTCGGAGGGCTGTAGTCCGCGCCACTCCCACAGTGCTTTGCGCCCAGGAGCCTTCCTCCCAGGCCTCCACCGTCGTCGGTTCTGGTGATTTGTGCTGGGGCCTGCACGCGGCAGACTGGAATGATTTGTTCTCTACCCTTCTGTACTTCAGTACATAAAGGAGACGGGGAAAAAGATTCTTTGTGTGTAGTCTGTCCGGGTGAAACCGTAGAGCTGTTTGGAAAATCATGAAATTTCTACTGCGCATGGCAGTAAGAGCTAACGATTGTGACTCCGAAAGCGTGTTCCCGTTTTTTAGAGGTCAGATTTGCCCCCAGGGCGTAAATCCTACTTAATCCGGGATTTTTACCTAAGAAGATAAAGATACCCTTAGTTTACCTTTCAGCTAGTACATGGTCCCTTCCTTACCAGTATGCTGAGGATGTCTTTAAGGGTATTTTCTAGTTTAACAATTCCAGGAACACTTTCGGTTGAACTTTTCGAATGGTATTTTTTACTAAGTGCAAGCTATGATGTTTTTCATATTGGATGCCTGGAGTAACTGCATTTAAAAATATATGCCCTTAACTCGGAATGCGGACTAAAAAATGAAAAGCATTGGCAAAAATAATTAAAGCTCAATCTTCTTGACCTCTTTTTTTAAAAGGAGAGAAAGGGAGGAGGGGAGCAAGGTAGAAAGGGAGGGAAGACACAGTATTCACCTGGGGAACTTGGGGAACCCTGTTCCCCAAGTGGATGGACTTAGAGGGACATATTATAGTTAACTATTATCAGAAGGACGCTTTTGAATAAGGAAGTAAGAATTTTCTCTGCTAGGTACTGTAAGTAAGATGGAAAGGGCCTCATGAAATAAGTAATTAAATGAAATGTGGCCCCCCATGTATGCTGGCCTCAGGACCCCAAAACCTGCTACTATGGAATGATGTACAAAAATCCTGCTGGCACAGGTATGTCAGCACCAACGGGAAGAAGTTGGACAGACATCTCCAGTCAGTTATCTAAACAGACACAAGGCCAGAAAATAGGGGAGGGACTGTAGAAAATTATCCTCAAAATCAGTCCTCCTTTTTCAATGACTAAGAACTCAAATCTCACAGCAACAGTTTCTTTCCCCACAGATCACCATCTGGAGTGAAATCTGACTCACCCCATCCGTAGCAAGGCCCTCATCATTCTCAACAGGAAATTTTCTTTAGTGTGTCTGAACTTCCAAAGACCAAGTGAAATTCTCTGTAGGAACCAACTGAGACACCAGAATAGTGCCAGCTGTGCTGCCCACAGCCAGCTGTAGGGACTCCTATGTTACTGTGCCCCCAGCCCATGGGACAGCAGCAGGATAGGCTGAAGCGAGGCAAGTGCAAGGAGGACACCTGAACAGAGTTGAGAATGGCCAGTCTGAGAGTGAGCCCCACACATGGCACATGTCCTGCTGACACAGCAGTCCCATCTGAGCAGCAACACTTAGAAGCAAAGAGCAGCACAACATCGTAATTAAGCTGTTGTAACAATGCCAGTCCTGTAGCTATCATAAGAAGGGTTGGGGTAATCTTGCAAACACAGCTTGCCTGCCCCAGTCCTATATTCTGATCTGTTTGCCACCACTCCCCTGGCCCCAAACAGCAGAACTAAAAATTAAGTAGGCGAAGCTAAAGCAGGATCAAAGCAGTGTTACTATGGCCTTCCTTCTCAGAAGTGGCCATAGAAACAGCAGCCTGGGGATAGAGCAGGGACATGGTGGCAAAGAAACAGCCAGAAGGCAAAGAAGAAGGCCTGTTGAGGGCCACGCTCCTCCTCCCCCTCCAATCCTCCTGAGCAGTAGCTACACAAGTAACTAGCCAGCCAGGTATTAGGATACGGAGGGGACAATTCTTTCTAAGCAAAGCAGGAGAATGTTCAAGAGAGACAGAAACAAAATTCAAACTAGCTGGTGACAGTAATAAGGGTAACAGCTGAGTACAGATTGTTTACTCAGTTTAATTAACTGTGCTAAGTGCTTATGTGGATTATGTACTTATAAAATTAAATAGACAGGCAAGAAGATATGTAGAGAAAGATATTACAGAAGAAACAGCATGAGTGAAGGTAGGAAAGAGAAAGTGTTGTCATGTTCAGGAAGCAGTGACATGGAAGAAATAATGAGGAAGTAAGAGAAGAGTCCAGCTAGGATAGCATATTCTTCCAGGAAGCCTTCCCTCGTGACAGTCACCCATTCTGATATTGCATATCGTCCCTTCCACACTTAAAATGCATACTCTGTTGGATGTGCCAGTCAGGATAATATTTGGCTAGAAGTATCAGGCACACAAAATAACAGACAGATGGCAGTCTATTGCTCTTTCACAAAGAAGCCCAGGGGTAAGCTGCTCATGGCAGTATGGCAATTCCACAAATGCAGAGACCCAGGCTCCTTCCAGATTCCACTCCACCATTCCTAGGTGAGGCCCTCATCTGCATGGTCCAACATGGTCTTAGAGCTCCAATAGTTATAGCCACAGCCAGCGAGCAAGAAGACATGATAAAGAGAGGCTAAAGGGAGTGTAGCTGACATATAAGAGAGGTTCCCAGAAGATGCCACAGAACAATCTCTCTTATATAGAATTGCCTAGGCTTGGCACTGGCCATACCTAGCTGCAAGGGAGGCTGAGAAATGCATCTTTACTCTGGGAAGTCATGTGCTCACCTAAAAACTAGGAATTTTGTTACTGGGGAAGAAGGGAAAATAGATGTTGGGAGACAACTACCAGCCTCTGTCCATATAATTTATTTAATATCTTGTTTCTAGCACAGTTTCTTTAACTCAACTAGGTCACAGCTTCCATGATTGTAGGATTGTCTTCAACTCTTTAATGCATTTCATAACATCTAATACACACCAAGTGTCCAATAAATGATATAGGAAAAGAATTGATAAATAATAAAACAAGCAAATTCTTTTTTAAATTTTTAATATTTATTTATTTTTAGAGAGAGAGGAAGGGAGGGAGAAAGGGGAAGAGAAACAACAATGCGGGAGAGAAACATCAATCGGCCACATCTTGAACGTACCCCAACCAGGGACCAAACCTGCAACCTAGGAAAGTGCCCTGACCGGGAATTGAACCTCTGACCCTTTACTTCATGGGATGATGCTCAATGAAACCACACTGGTCGGGGCAACTAGCAAATTCTTAAAATGTTGGTAGTGTATACACAGTACACATATTTTCATGACTATGCTACATACAAATGGTGAGACCATATATGATTTCTTTTTCCAGTGTGTATCACAAAAAGATAAATACTTTTTAAAAGACATAATCATAACAACATTAGAAAGAGATTTTTTTAGCAAACAAAGCAGACCCTATGTATCCAAAGGAGACACTTCATCTTCAATACAATCTTCACAGCCCACTGCACATTCTCTTACAATAGTCAATGGTATTGAATCTTCCATCTTTTGAAAGTGTGTTTGGAATTTGGAAGCATGGAAAAGTGATCCATAACCAAGTCTAATGAGTAATAAGCTAGATGATCCAACTGTATTATGTCATTTCAGGTTTGTTTAAACTATAATGATAAAGTAACAATCCCAGGTTCCTCATATGACTTTAAAATGCCTGCAGAAAGTAATTTCAGGAGTGTAATTCCTAAAATATTTTCAAGAACAGAAAATTAGCTAAATGTCACAATTAGTAGTTACTTATCATGTTTTATTATTTCTGTAGAGTAATAATGCAGACATACAGAAGTATATTAGCATGACATATATGTATTTATGCATGTATACAACTGTGTATATGTAGATGAGTGCATATATTCACACATTTACATATGTAGATTTGCATATACACAGTCATGCATGTGTACATGGGTCTGTTATTATTTGATGAAAAGGATTAGCCATAATTATAAGCAAATTTTTTTACCAATCCAGACCTTCATAATGTAAAGGTTAACTGGGCTCAACATTATCACAGATAGTTACTGAAAAGCAAATTAAAACAAGCAAAAAGAGGAAAAATATTCTGATAGGCAAGTAAATATACAATAACAATGTAATCAGTTTCAATCATGTAATAAGGTCTTTTCAGAGAAACTGAAGGCATTTTATAGACATCAGTTTTTCTAAGAGAAAACATAGGCCATATCTCTTGTGCCAGCAGTTCTTGGTTGTTTATGCAGTGCTGAGCCATTATCTGATATGTGAAGAATTTTTTATTAACCACAAGGAAAAAAAATGAATCAATAATGTTGCTTAGAATGGACACAGCACTTCTAATCTTCCTAGCACTTTACCAACATTGATGAAATAAGCCTCCCACCATCCCAGGGAGACTAAAAGAGAGAAAGTCGTGCTCTTCCACTCAAGGAAGGAGACAGAGATAGGAGATCAAGTCCATGCCCCTGAGCTCTGTGGGGAGTGAGGGTCAGGACTGGCACTGAGGTGAGGACACAGCATGTGGGGAAATCAGCACTACACCTCACAAACTCCAGCCTTTCACACTGTCTTCGCTGAGAACAGTGGTCTTGAAGCCTGGGCGCCCCACTGTCTAAGGCAGCATGGAGGATGTGTTTTCAAGTCAAATGTATATCAATCAACACATTGATTTTCTTTAATTACCTCCACAGAGCAGACTTGATTCTGAAGAGCTTATGTGATTTGAAAAATGTATCACCTATTTGTCAGACATGTATAATTTATGAAGTCCCTTTCACTCAAGATCTGTAGTCCAAAGCCAGCAATTTGTGAGTTATTAACATGTTATTAGACATACCCAATTAAAATCCACAGACTTTCAGTCCCCTACACAAAAGCAAGAGAGACACTGCTTAAATTTTCACTAGCACTATTAAGCTCAGAGGATTCTGATTCTAATACTACCCTGTGAATCCTTTCCAAGGAACTGCCTGGTAAATTAAACAATCCAAAAATTATCCTTACTTTACTAATTAAAAAATTTGGCTTAAACAAGCCTGCTTTAGATAGACTTCTACTTCCCTGGAATGTGTTGCCATGACTTGCTTTCCATGCATAGAGCTTGCCAATACTGACATTAAACTCAACATAAATTCTTAGGAATTTTTATTACCAATATATATGCTCCTGAATAGGAGGACAGATAATCTATTTTATAGGTAACTGACTTAAAAATAACTAATAATACTTAATTCATAATTCCCTTCATGTTAGATGTCACTTGCTAATAGTATTATTTAGCTATGTCTCAAGAACTTGGTAAGAACTATTAATCTGGTAAGATAATTACCTATATAACTATTATTGTTTTATGTATAGCAAAAATGAAGCAAGAATAAATAGGCATATCGTTATTCATAAAGAGGCATAAGCGAGAGTTACAGTGTGACCTGATTGATTTAATCTCTACAATTCTACTTCCAGGTTAGCGAGAGTTAATAAATACCTATTGACCATATGCCCTAGGAAGTATGCCCAGCACTGGGATCCAGCAGAGAATGAGACCAGCACAGACCCCAGGCAAAGGAGTGGGAAAAGACGTCCTTGAAGAAGCACCTCGAGCTTAGAGCTGAAGAAATGGGAGAGAGAACAACCAGCCTCTGGAGACCCCAGCGGGAGAGAACAGGGAATGCGGTAGGGAAATCCAACAGGCAGGGGAGAAGCCTGGGGCCATGCTGCAGGGCTGCAGCCCACCAGGGCTGATTCATTCGGAAGATAACACGAGGCCACAAAGGGTTCTGAGCGTGGGGGTGGCAGAAGCTTCAGAAGGGCCTCAGGGATATGAGAAACAAATTATTATGAATGAAAAGACCCTGAAAGTCTAGCTTTTTTCAAACCTATCTAAAAATCTGAGTTGAGGTGATTTTTTTAATTTCTATTTTTTTAATCCTCACCAGAGGATATGTTTATTGATTTGAGAGAAAGAGAGAGAGAAACATGGATGTGAGAGAGAAATATTGATCGTACATACCCCAACATGGATCCAACCCTCAACACAAGTACAAGCCCTAACTAGGAATGGAACCTGCAACCTTTTGGTATATACAATGACACTCCAACCAGCTGAGACACCTGGTCAGGGCTGAGGAGGTTTTTTTAAATTAAAAAGAAAGACATCACCTTCTCAAAACCACATGAAGTAAGCCCAGTCTGCTGGAGGTTGGTTTTCATATTCAATGCTACTACACCTCTCTGAGGTTTACATGAGGTAAAACAGGTTAATGGGGGAGGGGGATGACTGTTTTATTGCTAAATATTTCCCATAAACCAAAAAGCATAAACAACAACAAATACCCTCATGCCATCAGCAAGATTTAGCCAAGGTTAAAGTCTTAAAATATTTTGTTTTTGTTTTTAAGAAATATTAATAAAACATTACAGACAAAAACTGATCCCCTTGGTATAGTTTACCCCAGAAGTAACCGTTATCCCAAAATTCTTGTATATCCTTCTTCTATATTTTATTATTTTTATTATGTGTACATCTATATATAATATATAGTTTTATATGTTGTTAAACTTCATGTAAATGGCTTCTTATTGTATGTACAATTCTGCAGCTTGCTTTTTTTCACCCTATGTGTTTTTGAGATACAGTTGTACTAATACATATAGTTCTAGTTCATTTATTTTACTGCTGCATACATATTGCATGGTCATAGCACAATGCATTTATCAGTTCTCTGATTGGTACATATTTAGGCATTCTTTTTCTTGTGATCACAAACAATACTGTACTGAACATCCTTGCATTTATCTATCTCTTGATGCACATGTGCGAGAGCTTCCCTAAGGGACAACATTTATGGAAGATGTTTTAACATATTAGAGGAAAGTAGTCGAGTAAATTGAATATTCTGTTAGTAACAATAACAATGACAGTGATATGTTTGGATCTTGCAAAGCCACCACTTACAGGACCTATATTCAAAAATACATGAAATCACTTACATTGGGTCAAAGAATGGGCATGTGGAGGTCAAGTTTTCAATTCAGTAGCTGAAGTTCTGTAGGGTCTGATCTAAGCTGAAAATGTGGTTTTAAAAGCTGAGTGTTTCTAAATTTTAAGGTGTATGCCAAGTAGACCTAAATGACAAGGAAAATAGGGAATAGATGTCCTAAGAGAAAAAAAATCTTGACAGGTTCAGGTTAGGATCTCAATTTTCCAAACCCCTGAGGTATATTTAACATGAAGATTGTACAGAATAAGCTACAGATCAATGAGTTTTTCAAAGTCTGATTTTTTTCTTAATTTTTTCTTTCCAAAATCTAACAATTTAGGGCCAGGCTGGAGTCAGGATTTCCATTCACATCCTACTGCTGCTTTTTCCATCATCACTCATCAACAAGACTTGAACAGCCACTTTGTCAGAACTTGTCCTTAGACTAACTGAACTGAGAATGAAAAGTTCATCTAAGCTGAACAGCAGTCCCATGCAGGTGAGTGGCAAGGCTTCGGTGGAAAGAAAATAAGTACAGATCCATCCTCTCTCATGTTGGCAAAGGGTGAAAGTCTTAGATCTTGTCTCCTGCCTGTAAAGTGCAGAGCAACACTTTCCAACAGCCCGAAGAGGCCCTGCAAATCCAATCCTCAATACTGCCTGTCACTCAGACACACCACCAGCATGTCCTTGGAATCAAAGAACATTTACGTTTTTTGTATTTAATGAACTTGGAGGCCATTTAATTTAAACCCCTTGTTTTGTGGATATGGGAGCCCAGTGATACTAAACATTTTGTCCAAGCTCATACAGTAAACTACTGGCACACAAAAACTCCAAATTCTCCATTTCAGGTTCTTTGTCCTGCATTGTGCAGCTTGTACACAAGGCTAACACATCATGAAAATCACAAATATTCACTCACTTAAAATTGTCATTCATTAGACATTGCCAAAATTTTCAGCAACTGTACTGTTAGATCATCATTAGAAAGTTCCTGTGGAAGATATTTTTTATACTTTTTAATATATTTTATTTTTATTATACTTTATTGATTATGCTATTACAGTTGTCCCAATTCATCTCCCATACACTCAGCACCCACCACTCCCTCAGACTAACCCCCCACCATTGTTCATGTCCATGGGTCATGAATATAAGTTCTTTGGCTGCTCCATTTCCTATTGGTACTTTACATCCCCATGGCTATTCTGTGACTACCTGTTCGTACTTCTTAATCCCCTCACCATTCACCCATTCCTCAACACAGCCCTCCCATCTGGCAACAATCAAAACCCTCTCTGTATCTATGATTCTGTCTCTGTTCTTCTGGTTTGCTTAGTTTGTTTTTTAGACTCAATTGTTAATAGATATATATTTATTGCCATTTATTGTTCATAGTTTTGATCTTCTTTTTCTTAAACAAGTACCTTTAATATTTTATATAATAATGGTTTGGTGATGATTAACTCCTTTAGTTTTTTTGTCTGGGAAGCTCTTTATCTGCCCTTGGATTCTAAATGAGAGCTTTGCTGGTTAGAGCAATGTTGGCTGTAGGTCCCCGCTTTTCATGACTTTCAATATGTCTTGCCAATCCCTTCTGGCCTGCAAAGTTTCTTTTGAGAAATCAGTGACAGTTGTATGAGACCTCCCCTGTAGATAACTAACTGCTTTTCTCTTGCTGCAATTAAGATTATCTCTTTATCTTCCATCTTTGGCATTTTAATGATGATGTGTCTTGGAGTGGGCCTCTTTGCATCCATCTTGTTTGGGACTCTCTGTGTTTCCTGGACTTGCATGTCTATTTCCTTCACCAGATTAGGAGTTTTCTTTCATTATTCTTTGAAATAGATTTCCAGTTTCTTGCTTTTTCTCTCCTCCTTTTGGCACCCCCATGATGCAAATGTTAGAACACTTGAAATTGTTACAGAGGCTGCTTACACTATCCTCATTTGTGGGGGGGGGGGGGGGGGGGGGGAGTGTCTTTTTCCTGTTGTCGTTCTGAATGGTTGTTTTTGCTTCCTTGTGTTCCAAAGCATTGATTTGATTCTTGGCTTCATCCACTCTACTGTTGTTTCCCTGTAAATAGTTCTTTATTTTGATTAGTATATCCTTCATTTCTGACTGGATCTTTTTTTATGCTATTGAGGTCCTCACTAATTTCCTTGAGCCTCCTTATAACCAGTGTTTTGAACTCTACATCTGATAGATTGTTTATTTCCATTTTGTTTACTTCTTTTTCTGGAATTTTGATCTGTTCTTTCATTTGGGCCATGTGTCTTAGTCTCCTCATTTTGGAAGCCTCTCTGTGTTTGTTTCCACATAGTAGGTAGAGCCTCTGTGACTCCCTGTTGTGGTAGTATGGCCTAATGTAGTAGGTGTCTTGTGGGGTCCAGTGGCACAGTCTAACACCCAAGCTGGGTACTCGAAGTGTATCTTTCTTGTGGGCTAAGTATACTCTCCTCTTGTAGCTGAGCCTTGGTTGCTGTTTGCAGGTCAATGGGAAGGATTTACCCAGGCCAGTCAGTCAGCTGCAAGGACTGGCTGTGACTATTGACCACCAACCTCCACTTTCCGTGGAGGATCAGCTGCAAGGGACAGAGTGGTGGTGCTCCAACATGGTCTGCAGCTGTGTCCACTAGGTGGAGCAAGCCAAGGTCAGCCCCTACCTATGTTCTGCTTGGGACTACCCTACGTGAGCTATAAAACAATCTGAGATGGCTGCTATTTATGCTGGGCTTGGAGATTCTTAGGAAAAGCTAAGCTGTGAATATAGGCTGGTTGCTGCTAGTGTCATGCCTGGGGCCACTTAGCAAGAGGTATGGGGGCTGAGGGCTTGCTAAGGCCAGCAGTTGCTTGTTCAATAAGATTTAGGAAGTTGTGAAACATGAGCCAAGACAAGCCATTCATATGGAAAAGTCATGGTTAAGAGCTGGGGTGGGCCCATAAGTTGGGTGGGATGGAGTCTCAGGGGATCTCCAGGGCAGGGTCAATGTTAGCCAGGTTGATGGAGTCTCAGATATAGCACCTACCGGCCAGCTCTGTTTCTCTGTGGGTGGAGAGCTCAGAGAAGGGACAATGGACTTTGCCCACCTTTCTGTCTGAGAAAAAGCTGTCCTTCGGCTTCCCCCTTGATGCCAGACAATTCAGTTCTTCCCCATATGCCACTAGTGCCTTTTAAGCTGCTACCCTGGTACTGGAGCTCAAAGGGAGTGAGTCTGAGTAAACCTGTATGTAGGCTCTTTAAGGTGAACTGCTTGGGAATCCAGAGGTTTCCTCCACCAACTCAATCCCAGCTAGTTTTTGCAGGCAAAGTTATAGGACTTATCTTTCTGGCACTGGAACCCTGGGCCTGAGGACATGGTGTGGGACCAGGACTCCTCACTCCCAAGATATCCCTATCAAATTTTTACCCACCACACAGGAATGTGGGGCCAGCCCATTCCACATCTCTGACCTTCCTACCAGTCTGGATGGATGTGGTTTCTTTAATTCCATAGTTGTCAGACTTCCATTCAACCTGATTTCTGATAGTTCTGAGTGATGGTTGTTCTACACTCAGCTGTAATTTTGATGCGGTTGTATGAGGAGGTGAGCCGTGTTTACCTATGCTGCCACCTTGACTGGAAGTCCTCTATCATTTTCAATCATTTGTTCTGCCTCCCTGGATTAAATAGTCCCATTGATGTCAGGCTTGACTATGTGACTAGCTTTGGCAAGTCATGAGAGTACAAGAGAATCACGCTATTTCTAAGCAAAAACTTTAAAAGGTATGGCATATTTTATCCATCTCTCTTTTTCTCCCCCTCAGCTACGAGACAAGCATGTCCTAAACAGGGACTATTCCTTCAGCCTGGATCTAGGATGAAGAAGAGACATAGAGAAGAGCTTAGCCTCACTCATATTGACATACTGTGAATGAGAAGAAACCTTTGCTATTTTAAGCCATTAAGATTTTAGGGGTTTGTTTCTTTTTATTATAGCATAACCTAGTAAAACCTGACTGATGCAATCACCAACAAATAGCAAAAACAACACAAATGCTTGTTCAGGCATTATAAAACAACTCATAAAATTATAAGTAGAGACCAACCTAATATGTTACTTCTGTAGATGAAGATGAGCCATAATTCACTTTTTCCTTTATTTATTCACTTCCACATTGCACAGAACTTCCTTTCCAAGAGCAGTGTGAAAAGCTGGTTGTGGGATCACTAATAGGCACTTTTCACTCTTCTCCTCAAGAACACACATCTCATATCAAAGGAACAGAGACTGCGAGCATGAAAATGAAATGTCCTATCTCATCACCAATGGTTCCTAGAAAGGAAACTGAAGAGTAGGGACCGTAGAGAAATGCAAAACACCAAGAGCCAATACCCCATAGGCTGAAGGCTCAAGCCACTTGTCTCTATCCATCCATAACCTAGTTACCCAACAACCAGTGTGTCAGAGGCCAGCAATCATCTGTACAAAGCCAGCAATGAAGTCCATCCTGAGCATGACACTTATCTCCAATCCCTCATTCAGCTAAAATCTGTTGAGTGCCTGTTGTGTGCAAGACACTGTTAGCCCCGAGGATATTAAAAAATAAATAAAATGAAACAGATAAGGTCCCTGGGCTCAATTAATTTATACTTTAATGGGAGGCAGACAAAACACAAACAAAATTATTAAAAAAAAAAGATTTTGTGAAAAACAAGGAAAGGAAATAAGCTGCTACAGTAAGGAATTACAGCATACATTGTTTTAGATAGTAAAAACCCCTCACAGAACATGACATTTTAGCTAAGATCTGAAGGATAAAATGAATTCAGCCATGCAGAGAAAGAGCTGGAGAAAATGCTTCAAGTAATGGTGGGGGTTGTGGCGGGGCATCTCCAAGACTCTGGGGGCATGAATGAGCACACCATGTTCAGGGAACAAACAGGCTTTTAGGGAAATAAACTTGACATTTGAGTCCTAGGACCAAACTCAGCATCCGTATAACCCAGACTAAATGAGAGTCGAGGAGTGGACTGTAGGGAAACATCTTTCTTGAATGCTTCAAAGCTAAAGACAGACACATTTTTCAGCACACCTGTAATATCATAGTTCTCCCCCTTTCCATGATTTCACTTTCTACAGTTTCAGCTACCCATGGTCAACCAAGATCCAAGAATATTGCGTGGAAAATTCCAGAAATAAACATTTTATCAGTTTGCAATTGCACACCATTCTGAGTAGTGTGATGAAATCTTGCATTGACTGCCCTGACCAGTGTGGCTCAGTTGGCTGGGCATTGTCCCACAAGGCAAAAGTTTACCGGTTCAATTCCCAGTCAGGGCACAAGCCTAGATTGTGGGTTTAGTCCCTGGTTGAGGTGTGCAGGAGAGGCCCCCTCTTTCTCCCTCCCTACCCGCCTCTCTAAAAATATATAAATAAATCTTTTTTTAACCTTATACTGTTCCACTCCAACCCATCCAAAATATGAGTCAACATTTTGTCCAGCATATCCTCACTGTAAACAACACACACCCACTGGTCACTTACTAGCCATTGTAGTTATTAAATTGACTGTCACAATACTGCAGTACTTGTGTTGAAGTGTAACGCGTGCCCACCTGCCTGTAGTGAGCACGGAATGCTGTGGATGGTTCATCGAAACACGAGAAAAACATACACAGAGACAACCAGGTCCTGTGGGGGAATAGGGACAGAATGGCCACCCTCTCTTTAGTGGGGAGAGCGCCCCGTCTCCATACCCAAGCAGATTTTTATTGAGAAAACAGATTTAGTTTGTGAATTCACAGTCTAGCAGAAAAGATCAAAAGATGTAGGCAACTTACAAAGGTGGGGACAGAACTCCTGCTGTGATTCTGGGCAAGGTTTGGAGTTTTTAACATATGAAAGAACCACAGGTTCCAAAGGTTTCCTGCCTGTGCCTTTAAATTCCAAGTTAATAACATCCTCCAGCAAACAGATCTCAGAGGATCTTGCGTATTCTATGTCCCAGGCCTGATTACCCCAGGGGCCCACCGTTTCTGGTCTGGGCTGCACTGCCCCTGCAGGCAGAAGACAGAGGCAGCCAGGAGACTTGGATTTCTCACATCCAAGAACAAAGACTCAGGCTTTGACAAAGCCAAGGGGGCAGGGGTTGATGTTGATCACCCCTGCATTTCCACAGCCCGTGAATTTCTTCCCTAGGCATTCCCACGTGATCACATCTGTCTTAGATTCATTCTCTTTTTTAGAGAATTGTTGCCTGTCATTGACTGCTGATCATGCAAAAGGGAAGCCAGGCATTAGAACAGGCAGCATTCATGCCAGGGAAATAAGATTTGTCTCCTCAGTGGCTCCTGGTCCGGAGGTCTTTCACTCACCCTAAGTCACGGGGGGTTACAGCTTCCTGAGACCAGGCAGGGCGGTCCCCAACAGAAGTGACCCTTCTCACCAGAAGAGCAATACTAGCTTAATGTTGTGTCACAAGGCCTATGGCCCAGGGGTGTCCAACCTTTTGGCATCTTTTCACCACACTGGAAGAAGAATTGTCTTGGGCCACACATTAAATACATTGTGACACATAATCACAAAAAAATCTCATAATGTTTTAAGTAAATGTATGATTTTGTGTTGGGCTGCATTCATAGACATCCTGGGCTACATGAGGCCTGCAGGCTGCAGGTTGGATACCCCTGGCTATGCCATTCACTTCACCTCATGTCAGCCCATAGGCATTGCATCATCCACATCATCAAAAGAACAAGATGAATTCAGTACAAGGTATTTTGAAAGAGAGAGCAAGACCACATTCACATCACTTTTATTACAGTATATTGTTATAGTTGTTCTAGTTTATTATTAACCATTATTGTTAATCTTTCACTGTGCCAATTTATAATTTAGCTTTATCATAGGAAAGAACATAATATATATAGGGTTCAGTACTTACCATGGTTTTAGGCATCCACTGAGTCTTCAAATGTATCCCCACCGGTAAGGGGGCACTACTGTATTGACTCTCCTCCCAAGAGGATGTGGCTTTGCTGATGCTGAATTTGGTTCAAACCTAGGAAATCTAAGTGCACAATCTTGATATGCGTCCTATGTGTAAAAGTCTTGTTGTACAGCAAAAATATGGTTGTTTTCTTCAAACCAGAAGGACCCTATTCTATTCCATGTGGGCATCACATTGGGGAGCTAGCAATGAGGCAAAAGCCCTCACAGAACACACTGCATCTATTCTCATTCTCTGTGGCCACCCTTTTCCTGAGAAGTTTCTGGGCCTTGACTATACCAATCAGGACATGTGTGTGCATGTGTGTTTGTGTGTTTTCTCCTCTTGTCAGCTCATAACGTACCTGACACCAAAGGCAAGCAGGGTGGCTGCAGCCCATGACTGAGGGAGAGAACAGATGAGATGAGGTTGAATTGTGAAGCAGGGACACCATGCAGGACCTTGTAGTCATGGGAAGACATTTGAGGTTTATCCTGAAGAACATTGGGAAAGCAGTGGAAAGTCAGAAAGTCTTTAGAAGGGCATGTGGCTGATTCATCTTCATATGCATCACCTTGGCTGCTGTGATTACAGTAGAAGGAGGTGTGGAGACGAATGAGGGGTACAGTTGAAGTGGGCAAGGCAAGAGATTACAGTGGCAAAGACCAGGGTGGTGGCAGCAAGTAGGCAGAAGTGGATGGTCTGACAGACATTTGATAGGACATGGTGATGGACTATGCGGGAGAAGAAAAAGAGAAAAAAGGAGAATGGTTTCCAAAATTTTTGTTTGAGAGGCGGGATACATAACAGTGCCATTTACTGAAATGATAAAGAATGTTGAGCAAAGGAACATATTTGGTGGGAGAAAAACAGATGAAATTAGAAGCCCACTCTTGGCCACATTACATTGGTGACATCTTTAAAATATCCAGGTTGTGCTACATGGGCAGCTGGATACACAAGTCTAGAGCTCAGGGCATTGAACAGGGCTGTGGATATGGACTAGGCAGTTATCAAGACATGAATGGTATGAAGAAAACAAGCTTTACAATCTGTTAGAAATTATTCTTCTAGAATCAATAACCAGAAAACCAAAACAAAGGGACTTATGGTTTCTAATTAGAAATTGGGTTTATGAATTTATGTAGAAATAGAGTTATAGAACAAAGTTAGTGAGGTCACTAACAGTGCTGGTCAGTACATGACAGTTTAGGTATATAAATCCATCTCCTACCCAGACATATTCCACTATATACAATTTCTTATATCAGACATATAGTGAGTAAATGCAATTCCCCACAACAAATATGTAAACAAGTTTTGCAGTGACCATAGCCTCAAGGTTACAGATTATATCCCACACATGATTACAGTAAAACTCCGTAATAAAGGGGGAAATATCCCAAGAGATTTCTTTATGTTTCCAGCAAACAAACCAGCCAGAAATTCAATTTCACAAGGAGAAAAGCAAGTATGTATAGATCTAACCTTAACAGCACTTTTAACTCACCTGGCTAATATACTTCATTCTTTGCGCCTAGATGGTAACAACTTGTAAATATGCTTCAACCTTGTCCCTTATCTCTGAAGCAAAGGATAAGGAGTAGCGCGGTGCTTTGCATCCTCATATACACTTGTGTCAACAATCTTCTTTCCTCTCAAGATTTCTTATTAAATACAATTTCTCATTCAATTCCATGGCCTACAATGTCAACTACCACGTCAGCTAAGGTTAACTCAAAGTGCCTTGAGCTATGTTCATCGTCTCCTTTCACTGCAGACTGGATAAATTCACCTTGAAAGGAAGTGCAGACCCGGAAGGGAAGATGTGGAGCTGGGCCCCGAGGAGCCCCAATGTTAGAGAGCAAGTTGAGAAGGGGAATACCGTGAGGGAGAATGAAAAGAGTGACATAGGATGCACACTGGGAAAACGTGGTGTCAGGGAAGTTGTTATGGGCATTTGTTGTTTTGCTGCCCAGTATTCAGTCCCTTTCTTGTGGTAACAGGACCTCAAATATGCTTTAGGAGAACCACCCTTTCCTCACTCATATACAGTGGTCCCTGACCTTTCGGGCACCAGGGATTGGTTTCACAGAAGACAATTTTTCCACAGACCAGGGAGTGGGGCATGGGGGTGGGGAGGAATGGCTTTATAGCTTGCCACCAGGTGCAGCTTAATGGTCACTTGCCACTCACTGATGGGGCTTTAATATGAGTCTGCAAGCAGTTGATTTATTATGTCCCTGTGCAGTCCAACCTCTCTGCTAATGACAATCCGTATCTGCAGCCGCTCCCCAGCACTGGCATCACCGCCTCAGCTCCACCTCAGCTCATCGGGCATTAGATTCTCCCGAGGAGCGCCCAACCTAGATCCCTCACACACGCAGTTCACAGTACGGTCCGTGCTCCTGTGAGAATCTAATGCCACCGCTGATCTGACAGGAGGCAGAGCTTAGGTAGTAATTTGAGAGATGGTGGGAAACTGTAAATACAGGTGAACTTCACTTACTCCCCCTCCTGCTGTGTGGTCCAGCCTCGTTCCTAACAGGCCACAGACTGGTTGTGGCCTAGGGGTTGGGGATTCCTGCTCTAATAGCAAGGAAGTTGGGTGAAGCTAATTTTCCCTTAGGTCCTAGGGGTGGAGAATTTAATGAAGGCCTGGGCTGATCAATGCATTCCACCCTCCTGACCACAGTGGCTGGTTCAGGGATCTGCACGGAGTTTAACACGAGACAATAGGACCAATTGGTGCTAATCCCAGGACTTCCTGGCTGAGGTATAATTTTTGCTGGATTTTCACATAATTAAATGGAAGACTGGAGTTTATAGCAGCCTCTCCACTATGAGGAGAGACTATGTGAGAATGGAAGAAATGGAACCAAGAAATCTATATAGAGAAAGCAGTCTTAGTAGCATTATCAGAGCTCCTGCATCAGATCATACTGAAAGCCAGCCTCACCAAGAGAGTGATTATACAAGCCAATAAATTAATCGTTTAGCCTGGCCACCTTTGGCATGGGCTTCTCTCACCAGGAGTGAAATTCTAACTGATAGAAAAAGCAAGAGAAGGGACTGCTTCAAGGAGTGCTCAACTTTGGCATATCAATATTGGAGGGATAAATTGTGTCAAAGTTTCCACAGAACTTAGCAGCGTAGAGGCCATCAGGAATCTTGACAAGAATCAGCTCAGTGCCTAGGTAGGCTGGACACCAGGTTCAGGTGGTCATGTAGACCATCCTCCATGCACATGTATTATTAGTCATGGCTGCAAATTGGTAAAATGGAGCAGAAGAATCAGAGAATCAGGAGATCTGGACCCCAGATAAAGCTCAGCCACTAACCAGCTGGGTGATCATGGACAAGTTGCTCTATTAACCTCCTGAGGTTTAACATTTTCCTCACCTATCAAGTAATTACCCCTGCTTTATACCCAGGGGCCCTTTAGCTTAAAAATTCTCAATATTTTCTTATTTTCAGTAAAGCTATTCTGCTCTGAAACTTAATGGAAGAAGAAGTTATCCATTAGCATTCTCTCCTATGCTGCTAAATTAAATTCTCCTTGGCTTGATTTTCATTTCATTTCATAGAACCAGTTCACTGAAGGCCCCATCACTGTTATGGCTGACTTGTGCAGGGCACTGGGGTGTGCCCCACAGCCCTGACGTTCCAGGCTGAGTGTCTTCTCTGTGGTCACCCATACTGACATTGTCCCCACATGTGCTCTCTGTTTTGGGGTCTCTATTCCACTTCCACTCATTGTTGCTCTCACCATTTATCACAAACACAAGATAGCGGCTTCACAATTTGTGTCCAGGAGAGTTTCACAGGCCTTTTGATCATCTAAAAGACAAAGATGTTTGCTGATTAGCTTTTGTTTTTAGCAGTCTTTCCTGGAATTTGACTACGTACTACCCTTTACTGCATACCATGGGCCAGTCCAGTTGCAAACTACACTTTGGCCATGAAGTAAAGCATGCACAGAAGGTCAGTGGCTGTTACTGTGTACCCTCTTATGTATCTCAGCCAGGAGCAGGACAGGAGAGGTTAATTTTTCAACAGGATAACATGCTGTATATATCAGCACCAACAACGAGCTTTTATTTCCCTGAGTCAGCTTTAAAAATAATGTTGACTTTTATGGTCAATGCATTATAGATCACCATATTTATGTCAGAACACATTGGCATGAAAATAAATCAATGAAAATATTAACACATGAGCCTTGTGTTTAAATGAAACTCCTTGCAACTCCACACCTTCCCCTCCTATTTCATCGCAGCGCTCTCTGGGACCTCATCTCTGACGTGTTTTACTGGACATGACGTCAGGGCCTCTTTCACTCTCTATAACTACTCTTCTAATGTGTCTTGCTTGTAATGAGGTTCAAAAATATCCACTTGGTTTCTTTTGCCATAAACATACATAAGTGCATTCCATCATTAATAGGACCATCAATTCAAATGTATGGTTTATGCCTGAACAAAATATCTCAGAGCGATAGCTCTGACTGGTATACGATAACAAATGAAACTCGCTTGTGGCAGACACCAGTTTCAATTATTATATTTGTTACCCACAATTGTTTTAGAGTCACAAGAAGTTTCTATTGTAAGTACGTGCTTTAGAAAGCAAGCTCATAACTTAAACATTAATGAAAAATGGACGTTAGTGAAAAAGAAAATTCACACTCTTAAGTGTGTCTTCTCTTTCTACTGCTCTTCTGTACTCACGGGGCACACCAACCTCCAGCGGCTCACAGCCCCCTTCTGAGGGGAACTGTCTTTCTCAAAGCCCCTGCAGAAAGAGGAACCCTCACTGTTCATCTGTGTTGCATGACCCTACTCCCAACTCTGATCCCATCACAGCAGCCCCAGGCCATAAGGAAGGGCCACCCAGCCAGCATATATGTGAGGGGCCCACAGCATGCGAGAGGTCTGGCTGTTGCAGTCCTACCCAAACAGGAATGACGGTAAATACCTCAGCCAATTAGAGTCTCCTGGGAAAATTTCTACAACTCTCTGTTCAGAGTTAGGCATCTGCAGCAGTGGAAGCCAAAGGATGCCCAGAGGGAAAGCTGAGCCAGGAGATGCAAGGGAGAATCAGAAACTGAATGGAGAATCAGTGAAATAGAGAAATAATAAGCAGAAGGTTGAAGGCATTGGTTGGTAGCAGCAAAAAAAAAAAAAAATGTCCCTAGGGGTAGTCCTTAACCCTTCCCCACCTCCATATTTAATGAATCACCAAGTCACATTCATTTACTTCTTAAATATCCACTGAATCCACCCATTTCTCTGTGTTGCCACCCTCACCATGCAAGTCAAAGCCACTATCACGTCCTCCCAGTCTGGAGCAAATGCCTCCTAACCCATCAAGTGCACTCTGATCGCCACTCACGAAACAGCATCTCATCTAGTCATGTTTGCCTGTTTCTCACACAGACACACGCACAAACATTAAACCCTTTAGCAGCATGAAATTAGTTGGATCTAAGTGGGGAAGGCTTTCACATACTAATACAGAAGACTATTTTTATAACTTCAAGGTAGAGAAATATCCTTAACCCAGATATAAAGCACAAACCATAAAGGAAAATTTATCATTTCAACTATGTTAAAATTAAGAACTTTCATCCCTTTAAATAAAATTATGTATGTCATTAAGCCAGGGAAAGCCACGGAGTAGGAAAAAAACCTTTGCAACATGAATAACTGAGAAGACTTTTATCCAAAATATGAAAGAACTAAAAAATCAATAACAAAAAGACAACTCAATAGGGAAAAAAATGAACAAATAGAAACTAAAAGAATCACTTCACACAAAAGGATCCGGTTGCAGATACAGCAGGGCTCCTCCCCTCCCCCCATGCAGAGGCAACACAAAAGTGTCTGGGGAGGGAGGGAAAACACCTCCTAGGGCAAAAAAAAAAAAAGGGGGGGGTCATGTGAGAAAATGCACTCTCTTCAGTATGTCGCCTCTTTCTGATGCTCTCCTGTACGCATAGACCATGCCACGCACCCACCAGGGCCCTGGCCAGCCAATGGGCTGGTGAAGAAAGGTCTCCTTCTTCCTCGCTCTGAGAGGACTTTGCTGAGACGCACTGCTTCGTGTTCTCAGAAGACAATCCTTTGGGACTGAGCGCTCTGTTGCCCTTTGTGGGCTAATTCAGCACCACACTTCCAAGTCCCATGTCACTCCTTCCTTGTTCGACAGGTCACTCCCGTGGTTCCACAATACTGCTCTGCTCTGGGTGACTGAGGTGAGGACAACTTCATTCTCCTCCTCCCCCACTGTGGAGTGCCCAGGGCCAGTGTGGATTCTTCCCACACCACCACCCCCATCTTAGCAACACCCTAGCAACAGGAAGGGCTACGCTGGACAGTGCATGCATCCGTGTGTTAGCACTGCAAACGGCATTCTCTGGGCAGACTGTGCAGGGAACTTGCTGCCTGAGGGTAAGAGTGGATCAAGGATCCAAGGAGGGGTCCCAAGACACAAGCCCTCTACTCTGAAAATGCCTGGAGTGACCTATCTCTAGGCCTAGCGCCCCAGACTCTGCTGCTGATATCCTCTCTGGTTCCAAACCAAACCAGCTTTCTGTATTTCTTCACACAGCACGCAGCTGTGATGCCTTTAAAGGTCCACCTTTGATGCTAAATGAAAGGAAAAGGGAAAAGTTTAATGAAGATCCCCTTCCAGGGTCGTAAGCCCAGAGACAATGACGGGCTTCTACAAGCACAAGACTGTACAGCGGCAGTCATTTTACTGCATCATTAATTTAAAATTCTGATTTCAGAGTCAGTTTGGGAGGATCACACATATGTACAGATGCAGTAAAAGATTACTTTTTTTCCACACCGAGTTTTGGAGAAATGTCCGTTGCAGCGCTGTCACCTTCTCTGCTGTGACAATACAGTGTCAGTGCAAAGATTCCCAACTACTCCCCGTGTTTACAGCAGTTTGAAGCTGCCAATGATGTCAGATCCTTGTCAACAGAAGACAAAAATGTGCAAGCTGCTGTCTAAATTAATTATTGAAATTAAGTACTCAACTGTCTCTAGACAGTCTTCTAAATCATTTAAAGGATCCAATTTGCTTTCCTTGTGAAAAAGTAAAGCCCCCAGGGATCCAGGTATACAGCAGGCACAACCCCACACTATAAATTTATAACAAATTCATTAAAATGCTATGTTAGTGCCTTATTATCTTATGACTCAAGGTATAGTTGAAACGTGTGTAAAGGGTCACTATATAGATCTCACTCTTGACAGGTCTTTAAAAGATCCTCTTCATTCTGTTATATCTCTCCTTACCATTGTCTTCAGATCATGCCTGTTGACCTAGGGTTCTGTCTTCCATAACGAAAGCACTGCACCTGTGACTTCAGGGGTGGCCTACTCTTCTTCCCATGTCTTCTTTGCTGTGTAATTGGAAGGAGGGGCTAGGTGGGTAAATTTTAAAAAACAAACAAACAAGAAATTCCCTGGGAACCTGGGGATTTGCTGAGTCACTACTTTGTAAAAGTAGCCCAGATCACAGCAGATAGGACTTTCCCAGATCAGAGCAGACGGGAACTTCCACGGATCCTCTCTGAACCTCGGTTTGCTCAGCTGTAAAACGGGGGAATCCTCCCATGCCCACCTCTCAGGATCCTCGGGAAAATCAGTCACAGTGGCAGATTGCTTTCGCTGACTGGAATGCCATTTCATTGTGTTAACAGGACAGTAACTGTAGACAAGAGACCCATCAGAGGTGGTTTGGCTGGTAGAATTTTCTCTATGTTCTCAATGAATCAAATTGCCTCCACAGCTGCTATTCCTGGACTTGGGCCCTATCCCCATTCCCGCTTTCGCTTGCTGGAGAAAACTGAACTGTCCGTCGGTCTTCAACGCCACCCAGTGGTCTGTTGGTCACATAACACCGAGTTATCTAGCGGTTTGGAAAACAGGAAAAATAATTCAAAATAATTCAGACTACTTAAATCCACTACCTGATTAAATGTATTTGGGGCCCCCATTTAAAAAAAACTTGTTGAAAAATAAAATTATTAAGTTGTGATGTGAATAATAAATACCTAATTTTTCTTTGTAAATTAAGAAATGTACACATGAATCAACATTTTCAGAATAATTTCTAAAAACAATCTTTTCTTGTCCAAAAGCAATTATGAGAGTCCATTAAATAGCTTAATTGTTTAAGAAAAGTCTCCAAATTCGGGTAAAATACTTAACATTAAAATAAATTCATGCAGTTAAACACAATTATGATACTATAGTGGCATTTTAAAATGACAATAAACAATGCCCACTCCTTAATCCCCAAATTTTTTATCCAATCACTCCTCTACAATTCAAAGGCAGTAACATTTTATTGTCACTCAAATTTATTCATAACTTTTCCCTGTTCTGCACTCTGGAAATATGTATCATGAATACTCTGTTAAAGAGAGAACAGTTCTTTCACCTTAGCTATGTCATTTCTCGGGCTGGTGATAACAACTTCCAACTGTAAAATGATAAAGACTTCCCTGCCCTCTTTGGAAGGTGTCCACCATGGTATTCAGAGGTCACTGCTGCTCCCGGGATGACTTGCCAGAAATAGGCCCAAGCTCTTGAAGATGTGCGGTGGGAAAAACTCTGGGTTCAAGGTCAGGAGCCATGGTGCCTATTTAAACTACAGAGTTGGTCTAGATTCTCACTTCATTTTTTTCTCAAGGCCCATCTCCCCACTGAGCCCATTTAAAAGAAACAAATTCCACCCTGGCCTGGTGGTGCGGTTGGTTGAGTGCTGTCATGTGCACCAAAAGATTGCAGGTTTGATCCCTGGTCAGGGCACATACCTAGGTGGTGTGTTCAATCCCAGGTCAGGGTAGGTTGGAGTGTGTGCAGGAGGCAACTGATTGATGTTTCTCTCTTTCTCCCTCCCTTCCTTTCTCTGAAATCAATAAGCATGTCCTCAGGTGAGGATTTAAAAAATAATTCTAACTCTAAATTGTGTCAGTCTTTTTTAAAGCTCTTGAAGAGGCAATGAGAAAGAGGGGGAAAGGTACCCACCTTCTAAAAGCATATCCATCTCTTCTTAGAATCCCAACCATCAAGGCACCTGTCACCCAAACTCGCTTCTAAACCTCCAGCTCCCCTCTCTTTCACTTTGGGTATTTTCCTTTATTCTATGAATAGCTATATGGCCCTTCAATAGCCCTCCTGCACCCCAATGAATGCCTCTAGAAAAGCAGGGGGGAAGTGTGGGGGTGATGGAGGCTAAAGAAGAGCAGCTCCAAGGAGGAGGTGGTGGATGACATTGCCACAGCTTTTGGCGAGTGAATTAACCCTTTACAGCCTGAGTTTTTCTCCCTCCTCTTTTCTCCCTAATAGCAGCCTCAGTGATGCACTAGTCTGGACACTATACTTCTCTTATCCTTATGCCCTAAATGCTGTAAAGATGGTCATCCCCTCACTTGAAAAGCTGTCTCTCCACACTAGGCAGGCCTGAAAGTGTGCAGGAAGTGTCTTAGTCTGCAAGCTGCTGCAACCAAATGCCACAGGCTGGGCAGCCCGACCAATGTATATGACCTCTCACAGTTCTGGAGATCGGGAAGCCCAAGATCAAGAACTGTAGGGATTAGTTCCTGGTGAGAATACTTCCTGGCTTGCCCGTCACCTTCTCACTGTGTCTTCACATGAGAGCGAGTGAGAGAGAGAGCCAGTGCTCTCTGCTTTCCTGTATTATAAAGGTACTAATTCTATTGGATTAGGGCCCCATTCATATGACTCCATTTAACCTTAGTTACTTCCTTACTCCAAATGCACACTGGGGGTTCAACCTCTGTATTTGCAGGGGACACAGTTCAGACCACAGCAGAAGGTAACAGCCAGGAAGAAAAGGGACCTTATCCTGCTTTGGGGTAGCAAAGCCATACTTGACCTCCCATCCTGACATAAACCAAAGAGCTCTGGTTTCCTAGGCAACATAGTCTCCAGGGCAAGAGGAAGAGGGTGGGGTGAGCTCTGAAACATGTTGGGGTTCTCCCTTGTGGCAGGCCTGTGGTGCCCGAGGCTCTCTCTTCACTGATTCTCAGAGCAACCTCACCAGAGACTGCCCCGTTCTGCTGGCTGAGAGAGAAGTGATCTTCTTCAGACTGTCCCAGGGGTCCTGACAGAGCAGATCTGAGTGCCTTTCACCATCACAGTGTGCCATGAGGAGTGGACGCATGATGCCCAGGAGGGGTGAGACCCTGGGGTTAGAGGGCACCGTGAGCCCTACAGGGGTGTCTTCTCTGATCCTCACCAGTGAGACTGGGTAATAATGCGCCGTCTGCAAGGCTGTTCTGAAAATTAAATAAGATCACGGATGTGAGCCTGCTGGCCAAGCCAGGGCTCAGCGAGGCTGGTCCCTTCCTCAGCTTCCCTATGAGAGCCCACACTGAGCTGGGAGGCAGCTTCGCTGGCAATAACTAAGCCTCTGCCAGCCTCCAACATGAAAGATTACAGGGAACAAATTGAATGAAAACTACAGTCCTTTTACTTACCCAGCCAAAAAGCCTTGCTCTCCCAGTCGGGTGGATTTTAAAGCCAGCCAGTGAGGTGTCAAGCCCCTTGGCAGGCTGCAGACAGCGAGCCACTGTCGCCACAACCTCGGGACACCAGTCCCAGCCTTCAGAGCTTCAGGCTTCAGCTCCACAACTGGCCTCACCACCCACGCAGCCTCAGGGACACCCTCCACACCTCCAATGTCCAATCCTGTCGCTCTCTGCCTCAACGGTGTCTCCAACGTCAGGTTCCTCCTCTCCGTCCATCCCACATGGCCTCGCTGGGGGCACTAAGCATCTCTTGCCTGCACACACTGCTGCAGCCCCTCTTCTAGTCTGACTGCTCCAGGCCCAGTTCCGTGCCGCTGCTGGTTATCTTCCTCAAACACAGCCTCATTCCATCACCACCCTGCTTAAGGATATCTGCCCTCAGGGTGGCATCCTTGACCTTCATCCTTCACGCTGGCTCTCCTGCCATCCCAGGACACGCTGAGCCCTTCCCCTCCAGCTCCTTGCGTGCCTGCCCTGCCAGGAATGCCCCTCACTCTCTCTGTCTCAAAGGCTCCTCTTCGTTCTCCCAAGCAGCTCCACTGGCACCTGGTCTAGGAAGCCTTCCCCGCACCCACTCGGGAACTACCACATCCTGCTGGTTTTCACAGCATTCTGACCATTTTCCACATCATATTACCATTAGCCGTATCCACTTCTGTCTTCCTGGCCAGACCTAGAGAGCAAGTTCTGTGTTCTGTTCCTCTTGGCCTGGCTCGATAGATGCTCAATAAATGTTTGACTGACTGATGTCTCTGATCCTATTGTTGTGAATAAAGTCTTGTACGTTATAACATCAATCAACATTCAGTGTATATGAAAATTACCTATCGGATTTTTCTCTCTCGCCCTGTATTAACTCATCTTTCTGAATATTAAGCCCTAGAAATGAACTTCTTTCCATCTTTGTAGGCACCATGCTGACTGGCTGACTGACCCACTGACTTCCAATGTGACAAAACCTGCACGCGGGCTCCACGCACAGCTCCCTCAGGCACGCGGGTCTGCCTGCTGGATCCGCTCTGTCAGCAGGGATGGGCGTGAGGTGCAAGCTGCACCTGGCTTCACGGCTCAGATTTGTTTTCCTGGCTGTTTGGGGTGCTGCGATGGTTAATAAGCAAATCAGCCCCAGTATTCAAAATGCAGTTAATAAATCCTGAAAGAGATACAAATCAAAATCCTCTAGCAGAGCCTGTAGGCAAAACCTATGCTTTCCCTAATCCTCCCTAACCCCTAAGGATCACTTTGTTTTCCGCCATGGTAAGTGGGGTTCAGGACCAGATTGGAGGCAGTGTCACCGGCCCCTGTGAGTGAGGGGCTGGTGTATCTCTCCTTGGAGATTTCCTGACTCTATGCAAAGGATTCTAGCCAGAGGAGAAGTCATAGCCCTGGAGGCTGCATGTGCCATTTAAATGACAGCAGTGCCTACCTGCCTCCATGTGGACTTGAGCTTCCTAACACAACCCAGCCTGGAGGGAGGGAACGCAAGACAGCGTATGGCCAGCCCTTCGGACTGGTAAGTCTACAAGCCCTCTTGTTGAAGACTGCTTTGCCTTTGAGTTGAATTGTTTTACTCCTGGAGCTGGTCTCTCTCAGACAAGGCCTGTGACCAGACTTTGGGAGAGTGTTGAGCCATACACATCACACAGAGCTGAATGCCAGATCACCAGATCCAGGCAGAGGCTACCACGCGAGGAGGTCATGCTACTCTGCAGTCTGTTTTGTTTCCTCCCAGGGGAAGCAGAAGCAGGAGCAGCGGTGCTCCCAGAGGGAGCTTCCCAGGAGATGAAGAAGCTGGACACTAACGCCTCAGAGGAACAAGGCTTCTGCCATCTCTCGGAGGACTACAAGCAGATCTACCTTCCCCTGACCTACAGCATCATCTTTGTGCTAGGGCTGCCCCTGAATGGCACAGTCTTGTGGCTCTCCTGGCACCAAAGCAAGCGCTGGAACTGTGCCACCATCTATCTGGTGAACCTGATGGTGGCTGATCTGCTTTATGTGCTGACGCTGCCCTTCCTCATCGTCACCTATGCCCTGGATGACAGGTGGCCCTTTGGGGACGTGCTCTGCAGGCTGGTGCGCTTCCTGTTCTACACCAACCTCTACGGCAGCATCCTGCTGCTGACCTGCATCTCCGTCCACCGCTTCCTGGGCGTGTGCCACCCCCTGACCTCACTGCCCTACCGGACCCGCCGGCACGCCCTGCTGGGCACAGCTGCCACCTGGGCCCTGGTGGTCTTGCAGGTGATGCCCACACTGGTCTTCTCCCACACAGACTACATCAATGGCCAGGTGGTCTGCTACGATATGACTGATCCGGAGAATTTTGGTGAGTTTTTTGTCTACGGTATGGTTCAGACGTTTTCTGGCTTTGTCTTTCCCTCCTTGGTCATCCTGGTGTGCTACTCGCTGATGGTGAGGAGCCTGACCAGACCAGAGGAGACCCTCGAGAGGACGGGCAGTGCGGCCCGGGCCAAGTCCATCCGGACCATCCTGCTGGTGTGCGGCCTCTTCACCCTCTGCTTCGTGCCCTTCCACGTCACACGCTCCTTCTACCTCCTCCTGCACTTCCTGCTGTCCCAGCACTGCCCACTCCTGACGGCGGCCGGTGTGGCCTACAAGATATGGAGGCCGCTGGTGAGCATGAACAGCTGCCTCAACCCAGTGCTGTATTTCCTGTCAGTTGGGAACAACAGGGTCAGGCTCTTCCAGAAACTGATGCATAACAAGATGGGTGAGCACCCACCTGGGGCCAAGGGAGAGAGACCCAAGGGTGGGCAGATCTGGGTACTGCCAAGATAAAATTTGGGGAAGAGGAGCTTCCTGACAGTGACAATGACCTGTTTGAACACAGCCATATCGCCTAGGGGTGTCCTGCTGGAAAGAACTTTATACTGATGTTGAGATTTTAAAAGAAGAGTATGGAGTCACCAACACAAAGGAAAACTTTATTTTGATGAGAGCTGACATTTATCTCTTGTCATTCAGGTCTCTCAGCTTAAATGTCACCTCCTGAGAAGTCACTCCAGCCCACCAGAGCTAATGTTGAACTCTCTACCCATAATTCAGTCATTGTATTTCCCTATTGTCTTGTTAACACTTATTAGTACCTGGACTTAGTTTATTGACTTGTGATTTGTCTCTGCCTTCTAGACTACAGGCCCCTGCAGGACAGAGACCTCATCTGTCTGACTGCTGTACCTCTAATGCCAGTCTCCACAGCAGGGCCCAAAACAGAGTGAGTGCATGATAGAATGGGGCTGAGTGAGTAAGTTAAGGAATAAATGGATGGGAGAGTGAATCACTATGTAACTACTATTGATTACTAGGTAAGAGCACTTTCCATGGAGTAAGTCATTTACTACAACAGTCCTTGGAGGTGGGAGCTTTTGTTAGCCCCATTTACAAATAAGGGAACCAAAGCACAGAGCTTTAAGTAACCTGTCCAAGATCACCCACCGAGCTGCAGAATGCCCAGATCATAGTGCTAAAGGGAAGCTCTACCCGGAAGCCGGCCTCTGAAGTTCATGCTCCTTAGACTGAAGCCGATGGCCCCATCCAAAGGCTGATCAAGAGCCAGCCAAGTTCTGCTTGACAGGATCAGCTCCTTGTTTCAGGTCAGCTCACATTTTTACATAATTGCTGCTATCCGCAGACCACTGGGTATACAGTCTGAGCTCTTTTGCTGCGCTTGTTAACCAGTGTTCCGGGCATGGTTAGAAAAAGCTCTGAAAGGTAAAGTGGAGATACAGGGTAAAGTAACTCCGTGAAGGATGGTTTTTATCTGACCACGTCTCAGTTTATGACAAAAAAGTTCGCCACTGTCTTAAATCATGTTCATTCTCTTAAACAAAAATTAAGATCCAAGGTGATTAAAAAAAACTTTAAAAAGCCTCTCACATTAAAACAATAATGATCTCCAAAGAGTTCTCAGAGCTAAAATTGCATGACTTAAGAATTCATTATAATCTCTCTGTGAAGAGGTGGATAAACCTTTTTCATAAAAACCAAAGTGTAACTCCTCATTACTACCCCACTCCAATTAAGGAAAATGTCTGAGTAAACCATACATATGTCTAAACTATAAAATTTTATTCTAAAAGTACAGCTTATCACTTTCAAGGGCACACAATAATTAGAGCTAGACTAAGTGTTGCCCTGCAGAATTCCTTGGATAATTAGTTTAATGAATAAGCAAGGATGTTTTCTAATTAGCAGGTCAGCTGTTCCCACATAAGTATGTACGAGTGCTTTTACGGCAGCTGAGAGCTTAAAACTGTTTGCTCTTCTGAACATTCTCTTAGCTATCCTGCTTATCGTATTAGTTAATGTATCTTTCTTTGCAAAACATACGGGGAAGATTCAGCCAACCTAGAGTCCAATTATTTATCGGTCCTTGTCAATTAGCAAAGTTTCACATCACGGGAGAACTGGTGCACCAGGCTCCCCCCCAAAGAGCTTTAAGCCATCCCACATCTCGTTTAGCCATGACCTCTGTTGCCCACCAGCCTGCCACCCCTGGAGTTGGGAAGAAAATGAACCTCGAGTCCTCAGGATGCATCACCTTTATCTAAAAAGCAAAAGCTTTAACCCCCCGCCAGTTTTCCGGCCTTTAGTCTCTGTTAACCTATGCTTGCATTGCTTCTCTGATCCATATAATGCTAATTTTGCTTCAGTGGAGTCTTTTGACCTTCTTAACAGCAAAGCATCTACAGGCATCCATTTCTAACTTATTTCTGGATAGTTGGGATCAAAAACTTTTAACTTAGTTGTCATTGTATCCTAGTTTTCAGGGACAGTTATCTCAAGACACAAGAAACAAATTAGACCACTCCCTTTGGGGAAAAGGGTTCCTTTGTGGGAGGAGCTTATGTCCAACATAAGTCAAGAAAATACATTTGGTTCTCCTGTGATTTTCAGAAACCCATCTATAGAAGGTGACAAGGAAACTAGAAGAAACAGAAGTTCTCCCTGAATCTACCCATGCAATGCCCACCACCATGGTAAAAGCTGGGATCCCCAAATGTGTTTAACCCCCTGGGTCCTGAGATCTTGCATGATCTGCTTGGTTGTTTAGCACGTTAAAATAAAATCAAAGGTCAGTGATTATCATGCTCAAAATACCATGAATCATGCAAGCTGTCCAGGATGCAAATGTAACGGCTGTAGCCACCTACAAAAATATCAAGCATGGTGCCAGCCCTTGAGGAGGACTACTGGAGAGACAAAAGAAAAACAAGCTAACAATTTAGCAGCTACAGAAGGAATCATGTCAGTTATTGATTAATCCAAATGAATAATACAGACAAGACAGTGAGTACTAGGGAAGTTTGGGGGAAGGAAGTGAGAGCACTTTCAGCTGAGAAAGCCAAAAAAGGTATGATGAGTCTGCTGAAGGCTGCATGAAATTTCGATTATCGGAATTCCCCAAGCAGTGGAGAAAGCAAAAACTGTTGTGAGAGACACTGGTTGGTTCCTGAAGGGGAGGAGGTGGAGACAAAGTTGGAAGGGTAGGCACCCCAAAACCAGGGAAAGAACCCCTCCTCAAGGCACAGGGAACCACCAAGACATTTGAGCAGAAGAGTGACATGGGACTGAGAAACTTAATCTGGCAGCTGCTGTGTCTAAATGGATTAGAAGAAACAAAATGTGACAGCACTGTGCTTCAGGGTCTCCTCATTGGTCTTCCTTCTCTTCAAAGACATCCCACATAACATCTCTTGATTTTTTCAACACAGTATTTTTCACACATCACACCTTCCCCAATTTTGTCAGTTTCCTCCCTATGTCGTCAATTCTACACAACAACTCTCTCCTGCTGGCATACGAGGCCCATCACTGTCTAGTCCCAAGTGAACTTCCCAACTCACAGGTCTCCCGCCACCCTACATGGACTCTCTGCCTCACCTGTTTACCACAGGGCCACCATCTGCCACTCAACACCCACGCCCAAAATACCCCCCTTCTCCAAAAGCCTAAGTACTCCCCTTCCCAGACCACAAGTTCTGTCTCCACTCTGCACTGACTTACCAACCTGGCCCACCGGGCTTCTCCCCTCGGAGCTGATGATGAGCTCCTTTATCATTTCGGTCTGCTTTACCTCCCCTACTATTCGATTTTTCAGTCTATACAACATGGCATCCTAGCAACATTCTGAACATGGTAGACACTCAGTAAGCAACGGTGCTGCTGATGAAAGAGGAAGAAGGTGACCAACATTTAGAAGTCCACTGTAGTGATCCAAACACACAGATAATGGGCATGTGTAGAACTAAAAAGATTTTAACACACTGGAAAGAATGAAGAGAAATAAAATGATTCTTTAGACACGAATAGTAAGGGAGACATAAAAACGACTTTGAGATTCTAAGTCTAAGAAATGAAAAGAAAACTAGCACCTAGCACATCATATGTGTTCAACAGTCACTGGGGAAAGAACAACAGCGAGAGGGAGGGAGTGAAGAAGGAAGGGAGGAAGGGAACAAGACTGTGCATTCTGGGGGACAGTTCAGACTCAGACAAGTTCAATGCGAGCTGCTCGTGAGACAAGTTGGAGATGCAGGGTGGAGGATCAGGGTCTGCTTAGGCTCAAGCTCTGGATTTAGAGTTACCTCTCTAGGCAAATATTTAAAGCTGTAGACAAAAATGGTATCTCTGAGGAAGAACAAAAAAAGAAAGAACCTAGGAGATACTGGAATCAGGGAATACAGGGATAGGAGGTGGCAGCAGATAATAGAACACTGAAAAATCAAATGGGGGAACAGTTTCAACAGAGAGTAATCAAAAGTGTCACTTGAAACAGACCAGTCAGAAAAGAATGAACAGTTGTCCCTCAGCATACTCGAATGCCACCTCTTCTAAGAAGCGTCCCCTGACCACCCACCAGAAAGCCCTATTCCCTCTCTGACTCACCATCCATACCTCTTAAAGGACATCTCCCCTTCTACCAGGTACGAGCAGCATTACTAAAATCCCCTTGTCCCCCCCCTACAAAATCCAGCAGAGGCTTGAACATATGCATTCTCACTAAATCTTTGTGGAATAAATGAATATAGAGCAAACAATTCTCCTGTGTATGCTTTTCTGGAATTACCGCCTAAATTCAATTTATAAATGTGTGCCTATAAAACTAAATCACAAGTTGTTTCGGATTTATTTGTTCTAACACCAACTCCAATTTCAGGACACACAATACCTATAAGCATTCTCACTTTTTAGTCCACATTTCAAAGACAATAAGGAGGAGGAATTTTTCACCAAGTCATTTGCAATTAAGCATAACCTAAGCTTATAAAGTTATGTGTTCTCATTATGTTTTACTTTCTTGTAAACAAGCCAAATCTCTTAAGTATTTCCATTTCTCAACTTTTTGTTGAGGGTTTTTTGTTTTGTTTTATTTTTTTTTTAATGTATCCAACAGCTTCAAAGGTAATGGCCTCGAGAAGAATTCCATGATAAGAGCAGAACTTATGTTCTTGAAGCAAGCTATAACTGGGCATTTTTATAGCAGTTAAATAATAAACAAAAAAGCAAAAGGTGCCACTCCAAGAAAACTAACGAATCACAGAGTCTGAGAATGTTCCGCTCTGCGAGTAGAAAAACACATTAACAATAAGACCTTTATAAAGCACTAAACCAACAATCAAAGAAACAACCACTTGAGACCCTTTATGTTCTCTCTTCTTTTACAGCCTAGTTTCTTGCAAGAGTAGGCTACACTTTTTCTTTTTGCAAGTTCTACCTTGAATTTATACTGCAGATCACTACAAGTCAGCTGCTGCCCACCCACTGCAATTGCTCTCAGCAATGCGCCAGTGACTTGCCAGTTACAAATTAAATGGACACCGAGACCCTATCCTGCTTGAGCTTTCAGGGCATTTGCCACTGCCGCCCACTCCCTCCCTTTGCTTCCACAGAATGCACCCTCTCCTGCTTCTCCTCACACCTCCTCCTGCTCCCCCTGTAAGTCTGGGTGGGCGTGCCCCAGGCCTCTGTGCTCGGCACTCTGCTCTCATTCCCACACTCTTCCTGCGCAATCTCACGGGCACCCTGATGGCCTGATGGCCCAGAAATCCTCTCGTGTTCCAAACCTGTGCTTCCGTCCTCACAATAGACCCTTAGGCACTGCAAGCTTCACAAAGCCAAAACTGAAATCATTTTCCTTCCACACCTGCTCTTTCTGGTTAAATGGCACCACCATCCATCCAAGCCGGAAATCTGGGGGTCATGTCACCCTTAATTACAGTCTTTCCCCCCCATCACAGTGATGATTGCATTGTCAGTTCCACCTCCCAAGCATCACAAGATGCTTTCTATCCTGACTGCCCCTCCTCAGTTCAAGTTCCCATCAATCTCATGGGCATCGCTGCTCCCCCCTATTAACCACGCTCCTCACTCCAGATTGTTCCCCTCAACCTCCAATGCATTCCTTTCCTTTTTCTTCCAGAGTCATCTTCCTAAACGTAAATCCTATCTTAATCCCCAACACAAAAATCTTCCAAAAGCTCCCATTTGCCTTCAGGATTAAGGATTAAGATCAAAATGAACATGGAATGAAAGACCCTCAGCAATGTGCCTCATATGAAACCTTTCAACCTAAATTCTCCCTGCACCCCCTTCACTCTTCTTTCATTCACCAGCAGCTCTCGGGATTAGCCCTGGGACCACCTGCCCGCCCCAATCTCGCCCATGCCTTCTCTGCTAGGTGAATCACCCTGCTCATCCTTTCTGATGCAGCTCAAAGGCTGTCTCTGAAGGTGGTTAGCCACTGCTCTGTGATAGTGCTCATCACACTGTATCACAGTCACAGGCACTGGTCCTCTGTCCCTTTCCCCCGTCGCTGACAAGGCCCGTAAGGCAGGTGGCCCACATTTCCACATCTCTGAATCACCACCTCTACTGAAGAGCCTCAGGTTCAATGATGCCAGGAACAAAATGGTAACACAGAAATCTGCACATCTTACAGTGTCCAGCACTACTGCAGTATCATGCTTGGTTCTCCCTGTACTACATTTTCTTCATGATGTCAAAGATACATCCCTATTTCAGAGATGTTAAAATGTGAAATATTGTAGTCTATGAAATACGGCATATTAATGTAAGTAAAACAATCATAAAAACTTCACGTACTTTGTCATCAGATTAGAAAAGCACCTGAAAAATCCAAGGGCTAGAAAACCTAAAACTTCCTAAAATAACTCTTAAATGAAGGCAATATCTGTTACCTTAAAATATTACACGATTTCCCTTTGAAATGTACACTAAGAAACTGTCCCATATTCTGGTTGTGGTAGCCAGAACACAAATCTATTACCTACTAAAATTCAAAGAACTATAAAATGATCTCATGAAAAACATTTTGAAATGTCCATTAAATATGCCTGTCCTCTTGTGCCCATTCCCTGCCCTCCCAGCCCCCAGGCCTGCACTCCAGCCCCACAGACCCCGCAGGAACCCGAAGAGGATACACCTTTCTCCCCTGACACCCCACTTCCTGAGCGATAACTCTCAAAGCAATGACCTGTCTCCAGGCCCACCTCCCCACCACCTCCATGTTCCTGCTGCCAACATAGGGGCCCTGTGCTCCTCATTCTAGAAATTTCCAAGCATGCTTCAATTACTTGCCAGAGTGCTCAAAGGCATCTGAGAGCTATGTTAGGAGGGTCCATATTGTCCAACCCTCAACGAATCCACTAAATGCAAGGAATGGATAAATATTTCCCCAGACATAGTGTTTTAGGTCATGCATCGATGAATATACATCTAACATATGGCAATTAATCACATCTGTATATTTTATAAATTAAGAATGTGAGTGAAAAGAGGAATTCTAGTGATATTCTATTTGCTAATCAGGGAATGGAAGTACAGAAAGCTACTACCTACTGAACCTTCGGAGACAAACATGAGAGGAGATCCTCTCCAAAAAGGCAAACTCCTAAAAAGCACATGCTAACCCCAAACAGAATGGCTCACAGGGCCACTGATTTTCATGACACAGTTGATTTGCAGTCAAACTTAAGGGGGGCAAGCCTGTTTACAGAGCACCGTCAGTTAGGCAGGACAGCTGCTAGGACTTGAGACTAGTAACAATCTCCCAAGGAGATGACATGTCACTCGAGTACATGACCATATCCAGGGATGTCCAACCTTTGGGCGTCTCTGGGCCACACTGGAAGAAGAATTGTTTTGGGCCAGACATTAAATACACAAACACTAATAAAAACTGATAAGCAAACAAAAGGTTTTAAGTAAATTTACAATTTTGTGTTGGGTCGCATTCATAGCCATCCTGGGCCATGTGTGGCCCGTGGGCTGCGGGTCAGACACCTCAGAGAAGTAAGTGATAAGTGTCCCAAGTTTGCTGCCTGGCCTGCCTGACATCAAGAACTTGTATCTCTTACAAGACATCCAAGTTTTCCCCACCAACTTCCAAGAAATGAATCCCTGCTCAGGACTCAACAACCTCCCCACGCCTGCCCCCAGGAGGGCATTCCAAGCAAGGCAGAAGGAAGAGGCCAAGGGGTCTGAGGCAGAGGTGGAGGCATTGCAGACATCACGGACAACCTGAAGACATCTTAAAGCTGTTCTTCGCTACCACTGAGATCAAAGAGTAAGTGCATGATTTCACTTAACGCCTACCCCATTGTCTATTGCTTTATCTTCTATGGTTCCCATCACATGTGATTTTCTTCCTATTGATGCAAATTCTGTTGCTAACTCAGGACCCTGTTTAACTCCCACCTGCATTCTCAAAGTTCTTTTACCTTCCTCCCTTCTGAACAGTAATGCTACTTTCTTCAAACTCAAAGGCATTTGTGACCCTTTCCATCAGACATGTTGGTGTTTGCTGTTACAAAGAGCGGCACTGAATCCTCCGTATAACGATGCCATCATTCCCTGCCAGTGTGCTCTCTAATGAAGCCATTTAATGACTGCTTAGTATTTCACTTTAGGCATATGATACGATGTACTTAACTAACTCCTTCTTACCAATATGGGTGCTTCACTATTTTAGGCTGTGATAAGCAATCGGGCAATGAAGATACTTTCTTAAAATGTATTTGTGTGTATAACTGATGATTTCCTTATGATAAATTACTAGAAATGGAATTGATAAGCCAAAAGTTGTGCAGCCCACCACTATACCCCTTTTAGGTCTCTCATTCATCTTGCCAATTTATCCTTCCAAAAAGTTATTCCAATTTACTCTCCTTTTTATTTATGCACCATTCAAAAAAAATATTTATTTTGTGCTAGGCACTATTAACACAATCATTAACGTAACAGACACAGTTCTTGCCCTCAAGGAGCTTACAACCTAAGGGAAGAGACAGACAGCCACACCATCACAAGTTCTGCATCACAGGCTGAGGTAAGCTAAGAAGGGAAAGCAGAGGCTTTCTCAAAGGTCACAGGAATTCATTTCCACAGGAATAGTGGTTCTGAGCTGGGACTAAGATTGCTTACTGGAAATCAGGTGAAACCAGGTCACAGAGAATCCCGGGTAAAATATTCTAAGCAAAAGGAGTTTGGACAGAGCCCCTGACAAGGGATGGGACCTGACTCATTTGAAAAGAACGTAAGCAGCTCCCTGCGGCTGGGGCACCAAGGGAGTGGAGAGAAGAAGGGGCGGCCAGAGCACAGCAGCCCTCCAGCAGCAGCTGACTCCCGGCACTCTCCCAGCGGGGAGGCCGATATCCACTAGCCACGGGCTAGAACAGTCCCGTGCCATTCACAACCTAAAGAACTAACAACTGAGTAACGACATAAACAGTAAACCAGAAAAATGGATGTAAGTACACTTACTCTGAAAAGGAATGTACTTTCAATCTGTTCCAGAAATTTTAGACATACAATGTTATATCATGTACTTTCAGTAATATGAACAGGTAATTTTATTGGTTTAGTAGTTGTTGTCTAAAATATCTTTGTGCCCATAAATAGCAAAACATAATGAAAAATTTCATGACTTTAATATGCTAAGACTAAGTCAATTAAAAAGTGTTTTAAGTCCGTCAGAGAAATATAACCGTATTTCATTTAATGTGAAAAACATAAATGCTATTTTAAGGGCCTATGTTGGAGAGAAAGCTGATCCCTATAATCTTTCAATGAGTGTAATTAGGTAAATTTTCTTTATTCCAACACAGACTTTCTTATAATCTTCTACATAAAAAGTTAAAATCAGTGTTTCAAGATTTTTTTGAAAATCAAAAGTTAGAAGACATCGTGTGTTCCTTTTACAGTGTTTTTACTTATCCATGTCTGTGCAATTATCATAATTTAAAGGACATTTTTGGTAATTAATTGGACTATAAAAAAAACTGTACAGAAAGCGTGTACCACAAATTTGTATCCATAAGTATAATAAAAGTGCTCAGTAACAGAGGGATAAGGAAGTTCAAAAGGGTCACCGCTCAGCAGACTTTCATCATTAAAAAGAGCAGGACAGAATCTGCTATTTGTGAAAAGGAAGAGATTTCATAAATCTTTCCAATATTCCCTATTACAAAAGGGAATGCCTATGAAAATCCCGTACTTTATATAAAACATCCCTTCTATCCCTCAAAAGCTTCTAAAAAATTCTTGTTTTAAAATTAAGGCCATTTCCCTTAGATATACAGGATAAAAATGATCTCTACACTACAAGAACCAACAATTTCCATTATTTACTGTCCTTACTGAAATTCACCTGCATGTTCCAGAGCAACTTTCTACACTTGACTGCTGATTAGCCTATTCTAAAGTAAAATTCTTCAGCAACACACAACACACAAAACAGTATAGAACAGTCCTCACAAATATACTTTGAAATAGGTATCCTTAAAATATAAATAACTTTTCAGACCATCATTTTCCCTAATGACTAAACTCTAAATAAAAAGGTTTAAATGGAGGCTTTCAAATCAATGGTGTGTGCAGCCCATTCTCATGGCACAGTCATTTAAACTTCTCATCTGCAAAACACAATACAATAAATTATCAGACATGGGAAGAAGAAAACACAAAGCCCCATCTGGTTCACACAAGGAAAACCGTAAGCATTACAAAACCCACAGCGCCAAGTGTTAGAAGCTACACATTTTGCTGGACACTCTTAACTCTTCTTGAGCACGAAAGTAACACACGATCAATGTAGAAAATTTAGAAAATATAAAAACAAACAAAACACCCCTCTTATAACCCTACCATTGAAATAGAACTTTTTAATATCTGGAGCATTTTCTTTCATATTTTTTCTATTTTCATATTTTCTATTATATATAAGTGAAAGGTTTAAAAAATACACATGCCTGCATACATTTTGCTAGAAATAAAATTAGGATATTATATTTTCATTTTTATCTTTTGCTTACTTAACATACAGCATGTTCAGTATCTTTGACTCTAAAAATCCTTCTAAAACATAGTAAATGGATGTGCCATAACATATTTAACCATTTTCCTACTTTGGAACATTTATGTTGTTTCCACTTTTTTGACATAATAAACAAGACTGTCATAAGATATTTAAACCTTGCAACACTACTGATTTTTTAAAGTATTTCTAGAAATAGAAATACTATGTTAAAAGATGCTTTGAGATAATCAAGAACCCCCCTACAACCAGAAATAAACAACTTTGCTCTACTGGATTTTAACCTATTCGAAATTCGTAAAACTTACAATTACATGGTATACATTTAAAAACAAAAATTTTTAAGTAAAAAAATATTCAATGTCTAAAAAATAAGAAATAATAGGAAAGAGAATTACTATTATGTTGCAGCACATACTCATGGAAAATATTAGTTTAAATTAAACCACACAGTACACACTTTAATCTGTTACAAATGATTCAAGAGAACAGAGAACAGCAAGTTAGTACCAAGAATAAATGAAAAGTTATCTCAACTAGTTAAGAAAAAGAAAATATCAGAAATAGAAGGGCAAGCGCAACGAGGAACTTAGGACAAAGACCTTTGCTCTAATAAATCACAAATCCTCCACACCTCTTTCTCTCATAAGGCAATTTAAAGCTGAATTCTTCCCCGCACATTTCATTTTAGCCCTTGATATCCGCCTTTGGGAATTTTATGACACTAACAAGAATTATGTTAGAGTAGTTCCACAGATAATCATTAGCTCTTGAGATGCAAAAAAAAGACTAATTTCTTAAAAATCCAATCCTAATGCCTTGAAATAAAATGCTAATGTTTAAGATTTTCAAAATAAAGGCAAATTTTCTCTTTTTCAATACTTACTCAGCATGGGAAAGTTTTATTTCTTCCCTTTGTTTTGCAGAGTAATTTAGGTTCCCATCTAAAACACAAATAAGCATAGAATCTCTTCAATGTAACAATTATATGTAAAATTCAAACTCGCATGTAAGCACACACACATACACACATACACACCTGCATCACTGGTCCTTAAAGGCACATGAAAGACCATGGAGGATGAGAAAGAACTGACTTATCTCCCAGAAACTTCCCAAGGGAAGACAATGGTTTTTCTAAAGAATCTTTATATGATACAAATAACCACTCCTAAATTTTAGCATTTTTTTTTGTTTGGACTTAATTAGGACATTATATTAATATTCAGCAATAATGAAAATTTAGAGAAATTAAAGGAAATGACCTAAAATTATTTAAACAGCATGTGTATACATTTGTCTAAGTACATAACAATCTTTAAGGGTACACCACTTAGAAAAACTGATATGGGTAACATCAACATCGTGTAAAGAACAAACGAAAAAGCACAAATGCTTGTAAGTATACATAGATTCGCAAAAGGAAAAAATCTGCAATTTATCATTATATAGTAAACACTTTCAATCTTAAAATGAAAGTCTCAGCAATAAATATATATTTTTTAAATGTAAGACGATAACACAGGCATGGTTTTAGGATATTAAAAGTGCTTCTTTATGCTAATATACTTCTTTTTTTAATTCTTTTTTTTAAAGATTTTATTTATTTATTTTTAGAGAGGGAAGGGAGAGAGAGAGAGAGAGAGAGAGAAACATCAATGTGCGGTTGCTGGGGGCCATGGCTGGCAACCCAGGCATGTGCCCTGGCTGGGAATCGAACCTGCGATGCTTTGGTTCGCAGCCCGCACTCAATCCACTGAGCTACGCCACCCAGGGCTGCTAATATACTTCTTAATGCTAAGATAAAAATATCTAAAATTTTATATTACAAAACTTATATTGAACTGGCCAGAAAGAACATGACAATTTTAATAAATGTGAAAGTCCAGGAAACATAATTAAATGTTATATAATGGCATGTTTCCATCACTGGAAAGAGAATGTCATTATTACTTGAGCTAAAGTACCAGCTTCTAAAAAGGCATGCAGACAATCCAGTGACCCCATAAGATTACCCACTGCAACTTAACGAGAAAATACCTGACTCCTACTTACCTCGGGCACGATTCACCACATAGAGTAAGACCACAGCTAAAAGTGACACTGGAAGTGAAAAAACACAGGACCCTTAAAAAACATTTACTTCTTCCCAATGATTCCTATGTAATCATAGTTACAAAGTAAAAGAGACAAATCAAATAAATCTTTATTAACTGGCATTTAAAAATAAAAACACTATTCACATTATTTCCCAAAAAGCACTAAAATTGTTACACACCCCTTTCTCCATGGGATCCCTGAGCCCAGGGACGGCCGGGCCAGAAACAGAGAAGCTGAGACACCCGGAGGAGAGGGGTCGTCCCTGCCACAATCTCCTCTCCCTTGGTAAACGCTGGCCCTGCCCAGCATGTCTCCACAGCTCCTGCCGGCCCCTAGACTGTTTATTTTTTTACAGAGAGCCGAACAGAAGTAATCCTTGGTGGGGGCATGGGGTAGGTCTGAGAACACCATGCTCATTTCACAAATTAACCGAACACCAGAACGTGCTCATCAGACTCCCAGACGCCCAGAGTCAGTGAGGACCTCAGAAAGCCAGGTACCTGGCTTTTTACCTTAACGGCTGAGGTGCCTTTAATTCACTTCAAATTAATATGGCAACAAAAACGTTTTTAAAAGACTTGGTGTTGTGTTTGGGAACCCAACATGTTCACATATGTAACTGTGGCTTGAAATTGAACCACATGTTGCGGCATCAAAAACAAGACAAAAAACACTTCCATGACCCAGCTTTTTAAACTCTTAAAGGACCCACTTTTTAAAAAACAAATAATTTTTTAAAAATTAGGATGCGGTTATTTCTAAAATTATGAGATAATAAAACGTATTCAGGCTATTCGTAAGCAGTTATCTGTAAACACCATGCTTCACGTGTGGATAGTCATTGTTCCCTAACAGCATCGTCACGGGGGTCTGCCATTTTAAATACAGGTTATGGATGTATACAAGGTATCTCAGTATGTCATATGAGAGTTTTTGTCAGATGAGCCCAATTATGTGTATGGTGAAGACTATCGATGGAAAAATGCTGATTTATTTTTATAGTTTTCAGTAGTTTCCTAAGGCTCCCTATTTTTAACCAACAAATCATTACAGAAAGAAAATTAAGTAACAGGACTAATAATAAAAATAATTTGAAACTGCCTAATGAATTAGCCGTGAGCATACCTAAGTCACACACACATCCACACGTTCACACTAGGAACATACTCGGGACCCTTCAAATGGTTCCACTTTAAAAGGGAAAACGTTTTTTTAAAAAACACAAATTTTTAAAACAATATAGAACATATTCCACAGCTGCCTTTAAGAATAGGAATCTCCCTAAAAATGCCTGTGGCTCTTCAGAGAACTACAAAGTCACCAGCCGGGAAGCTCTGATGCATTGGCTAAGAACTCGGCAAATCTGAGAACTACATCTTAGAGATTTGGCTTAAAAGGAGGGAAAACAGAACAATAACTATAAAACCTAAAAGCATAAATAAGAACATTCTGCTACATATTAAAAGGAACCAAAGAAATGCTGTGCCATGGTGCACTTACAAGAAACACAGGCAATGAAGAAAACTTCTAAAAACAAATATCCCCGAGTATCCAGTATCATGCCAGCAATGATGGAAACCACCGCCAGCCCAAGATTCTGAATGGACTGCATGCTAGAATTTAGGAAATATAAAAACACATTTTAATTTCAAAAGTTTTCACAAAGAGAAACAATTCACTATAAATATTAGTATCTATAAACTATATGCTATTCATGTTAGAGACATTTTCTACCAGGGATGACCTGATTAGATTTGTTTTTCACCCCATAACCATTTGCTCTATTAGACTTCATGCTCAATGGTAAGGAGGCTTGCCTCCAGTACACCAGGAACTCAAAACCTTCCTGCTGAATGGAAGAAAGGGCTAAGTGAATACCCACCCCCTTTTGCCTTTTGGGCCAGAGGCCAAGACTCGAATGCTCACTGAGAAGCCCTCAGATACACAGGCAGTGGGGTGATAACATCAGCAATTACCTCTTATGGGTTAATTTAAGTCCAACTCTCCTGCTGGAGGTTTGGAGCATTTTCATTGCCACAAAAATATTGTAAATAGATTGCCTGACTTTTCTAGTTGTTTCCAGGTTCAGTGCTGTCCCAGAAGCCTAAAACAACTAGATTCAGGAGACCTGGAGTTTCATACGATAATTACATAGATACAGTAGAGAGAGGCATTTTATGATCCACAGTGCAAATACTTACAAGCCATACGCAGTTCCCAGCTGATGTTCAGGAACTACGAACGCCACCATTGGCCACAGTGCGCAGGCAAGCAGTGAATAGGAGAGTCCCAAGAGACTCTATAGAAAACAGTACAGAAAACGGTAAAAGTCTTGTAATAACCAAAAGCTGATTTTCCTTTGATGCAGATTAGCAAGACTAACATAATAGCTATGAATATGCATGCAAACTTTATTGCAATCAGATCAATACAAAAAGAGTCTGGCCCTCTCTAACAGCATCCCTCTAGTGATGAAATACACACCATCTTCACCACTTCCTGTTACATGCATCTGTAACTGCCTGGGCCCAGGGTGCAATCAAGAACCAGGCAAGAAAACAAAGCTGATTTGCAAAGTTATCATCAACATTTTAGGCAAGCTTATTTTCCAATATTTGTCAGAAGTTACGTGTTAAGCAACCAAGGCACCATCACGTCAGCAGTCCCTTATCTATCTTCCCTCTGGGCCATCAACACCCAACAGGAGAGGAGGGCAGAGAACTAATGACCACCACTTGTTAAACGTCACCTAATACTGTCTTTTTCTTCAATTAAAAAAGGAACCTTACGATTTAAGCTAAAGTAAGAATTATACCTATCGTGTGGGCAAAGATTAAAATAATGCCAATGTCCAACAATGGCAGGAATACAAAAAAACAGACACCTTCTTGTATCACTGAGAAAGCTATAAATGAGTGGAAAGTTACTGAGCACCTATCGGGACATTAAACGCGCAGAGCCTCCACCACAGCACTCTGACTTCTAGGAGCTGTCCTACCGGACTTGCACGGAGTGCACCAGCACAGCGCAGGGCAAAAGCAGGCTGACCACTGTGCATACACAAAACAGAGCTTATACTTGTATTATTATTTGCTAACGATCGTATTATTGTCCATACAAACTGTAAACCTACTTTTGCTCCATTCTGTATATATGTTCACAATATTCTCTTATTAACACATAAGGAAGAAGATAAGGAAGAGAGCACTTCAGCCTGTGGTCTTAAAAATGACATTCTGAAGAGCAATAACAAAAATGATGAATTCATTATCACTGCTGACCTACTCAAAGACGAAATGATGTGAAATCATGGATATTGGGCCGACAGGTTGTTTTTTTTTTGCCACCTATGCTGGAGTGACCTCTCTCAATGAAGTATAAAAAAGTCAATGGAACTAATAAGCATTTTGGTTTTTATAAGACTGTTTTATTTCAGATTCTATTTCAGCATGGAGTTTCCTCTATTAAATAAGCCAAATGAAATTAAAAATACCTTATGCCTTAATAATTAATACTGATATATACTTTAAAAGTAGTCATTCTGCAGAAATTTAAATCAAGTCATTGTTTTCCCACAAAGCACTGCTATCAGAGGAGCTGCGCGTGGCTCCTGGCATGCACCCCCCCCCGGGGGTTCACAGTGACGTTACCATGGCGATCCAAGGGTTCCACAGCGTAAATGCCAGCAGCATGTGGGAAGCAAGAGTGGTCACCACTGCACACAGAACCCAGATGATGTTCTTCCCTGTCTTATCCACCAGGAGCCCAAATATCGGGGACATGGGAGCTGATATGACATACACAACACTGCCCAGAGAACAAAAAAGATATTTAATGAAATGTAGCACAGCTTCCCCTCCCCCCAAATCCAAAAAGTCCGTAAACCTTTAGGCAAAGTAAACCCTAGCTCATTTAGTTTAACAATCTTCTGAAATGGTCATCAGTGAACAGGTATATAAAGACATAAACAGTGGTCCAAGACTTCTTTGGTTTTCCGTTAATGGCAAAGATGGCCACTTGGGATCAAGCCCCAGTGCAATCTTGGCTTCACACTGCGGATGTTACATCACACACGGCTATAACCTTCGGTCAGAATTAAAGACGCACAGTAGGCACACAACAGACACTTAGAGAATTAATGAAATACCTGTTAATAGCACTTGCTGCCTGGGAAGAAAATCCAAATTTCTCCATGAAGAAAACTCTACAATACAGAGAGAGACAAAAATAAGCACATTAGAGAGAATTACTTTATTTTTTTTTAAAAAAAGGCAAAATAAAACTGAATATAAATAAATCTAAGTTTACTCAACTTTTCCTTCCTGATACTGTTTTCCCACCTTATTTGATATTATTCATTTTCAAGTAACTGGCTGAAGCTTTCATGTTCATATAAATATTTCACTAGCTAAACAAATTAAACTGATGTGGATTTTTCCTGTTTTTACATATACAGAAAACAGTACACAAAAATTTTCAGAAAGCCAAATGCATTACTGCAGGGAATTAAGAGAGCTTCTTTTCCTAAAAGCAGTACCGAACAGGTTCTTTGCTAAATAACTTGACTGAAGTTATTTAGAATAACAACATGAATTTAAAGGTTGTAATTACAAAAACACTTGTGCTCACCAACTGCTATTTAAGCAGCTGCCAAAGAAAAGAGAAAATGAGAAAACAAGAGAGAGAGAAGATAAATCAAAGCAAAAATTGATTTGAACCCTGAACTTGAACCAGGAGGAATTGCAGTCCTAGGAAACAAAAACGTGTCCAGTTACTATAAGCCAATACACTGTCTCCATTCTCAGTAAGAGGCTTCCTAACCAAGAAATAAAGAGGAAATGTTTCAAAAACACAAATCTAAAAATGAAGCATTAAAATAAACCAATATTTAAAATCCAAAACTGTTATCAGGTATTTCTTTTAAAAAAAAACTTTAAAAATGGTTAAACCAATATTAAACCTTAAGCTAAGAAAATCAGTTGTGTCCCAGGATATCGAACAATTCCTGTGTGTACATAAACTATAACTAGAGAAGCAGGGTTTACAGCTAAAAAAAATTACATTTATGTAACTGAAATCTCATTATAATTTAGCCAACGAAAGTGGGATGCCAGAGAAAACTCACTTCCCAAGTCCAATGAAAGGGAACACGGCAACATAATAGCAGACGCAGATGATGAAGATGAGCCACAGGGGTAAGGAGAAGTCCTTCACATCGGTGATCTTAATAACCTCCCCTTGGAGAAGGAAGGGAAGAGGCTATCAGTATTATTCTGCATACCTAAGTCACGATTATTTTTCATTTATCATGAGATTAATCTTGCCAATTCAGTTAAAAAATACTCTTCTCAGTAAATTACTGGAACATAGTTTCTGCGATCGTTTAAAAAGACATTAGAAAAAGCAAAATGTAAGGTAAGCAGCTACCTAGTGATGAGAAACACTCATTATTTTGCAAATATACAAAGTACAATAAAAGACGTAAATTATGCCAAAAACAGGAGAAAAATGTACCCCAGTATTCAGACAAGTGGAAACAGATCTGAATATGAAAGATCAAGAAACATGTATTAAACCTCACGGGTTTACAACCCTGCACTGGGAACTTGCATAATTGTGCGTTATTCCCCAGAGCCCCACGTTTCTTGCATTTAGACTTACCTGTTTTTCCTTCTTCTTTATGAAGAATTCTTTCTGCTCTCTGATCGAAGTAAGCAAGAGCCAAGGCACAAATTAGTGAAATAACACATGTTATACCCCCTGTAATTTAAAAAAAGAGAGATTTTTAAGAGAGAGCCCAACTGAAGGTTCCTTAGAACACAGCACATCACATTAAATGCAAAAAAACTTAACAACCAAAGGGGATAATATTTAGGCACGTATAAAAAAAGCCCACAATTACTGAATGAGGACAGAAGAAACGAAAGAGCATATGGCAGACATTCAACAAATAGCAGTCACTGTTACTATACCCTTTCCCAGTAGAAGGTTGGAGATCGGAAGGAAAAGACTAGAACGAACTAGTCTAGTCTTCTAAAGCAGAATACAACCTGAAGGCAGCTGACGACCAGCTAGTGAATTAGTCCTACTTTCTTAGCTCAGTCTACGCACTAATTATCCATGGACACCAGGGGGGGAAATTATGAAAGCGAAGTCTGATTCTGTGGTCACCTTGTCTTCCTTCCGATTCCTTACTGAAGCCTGTCACTCCCGCCCCTGCCCTCTGGCAGCCCACGGCCCCGCCCCCCACCGCTCAGCCTGCTCCGGACCTCTTTCCTCTGAGCATTCAGCCTCACTCCCTAATGCTGATCTCACATCACTACTGCAAGTCAGACAAAGAGTGAAGTTTTTCACTTGTGAAGAATTTTAAAAAGAAGCTTAGTAAAATAAATGCATCTTTAATTGGCTGACATAATGTGGTCCAGTGGAATAACTGCTGAAATGAGAGACAGACACAAATTCTACTTCTGCCACTACCAAGGTGAATGATCCTTCCTACACACAGAACTTAACGTCTCTGGGCTTAAGCCTCCCCTTCTGTAGAACAGGAGACTTCGATTCACAATGGCACAGGTCTTTTCTGGCTCTAAAATTCTTTAACATTCTCAAACTCTCCATCACAGAGGGAACTAGGAGGAATACGGCAGAGCAGTTGAGCATAAGAAGGAGGTTTTAAGTAAGGAAAAGGATCTGAGGGGAGGGGAACAGGAGTCTCTAGGTACAGGTCATCTGTTTAGGATTATTGCTCCATTGTCCTCTTTTTACCAGGCCGTATCGAGGAATTATAAGGAATACAAGATGGCACAGAACGTTCAGCCCAGCTCACAGGTCTCCCCGGGGCTCTGCAAGCAGCCCTCTGCACCTCACGGGGCTCAGCTAGACAAACTCACTGCTCAGAGAAACAGCACGGGCCCTCATTCACTTCTCAGTGATCCACCTGGCAGCTGGCACAGTGGAGCCTCAGCTAAGAGAACTCAGGGCCAGAAGTGACCTGTACAGTTTTGGTCTAACACCCACATTTTTACAGAAAAGAAAACGGAGACACAGAGGTTAACTTCCTTGGCCAGGATGACAGAACTCTTAGAGGCGGGACTAGAACCCAGGCTCCTGACCCCTAACCTAGTGGATTTCCCACCATCTCATGTCATCTCTACAAAATCTAAGGTCTAGGGGCATACTAACTGAATTTGATCAAGTGGAAACAATCCTCCCTTCCGCTAGCGACTAATACTGGGTTGGCCCCAAAGCCCATTAGTTTTTTCCATGTAATGGCTCTAGTAGTGCTCAGTTGTCTTTAACTTCATTGGAAGTAACTTTGTTAGATTGTATTGTGACAGCTGTCATATCAGTGTGAATTTAAAAAAACCTGATCAAAACTGGTAAATTTTTGTACATTTTAATATAGAAGATAGAAAAAATACATAACATTTTTGGCATATCATGCTTTATTATTTCAAGAAAGGGAAAAGTGCAGCTGAAACACAAAAAAAGATTTGTGCACTGTATGAAGAAGGTGCTGTGACTGATGGAACACGTCAAAAGTGGTTTGCGAAGTTTCTTGGTACTACTGACGTTTTGGCCAAACAATCCTTTGCTGTGGGGCTGTCTCAGGCACTGGAAGGTGTTTAGCAGCACCTCTGTCCTCTACCCACTAGAAGCCAATAGTGAGAGATTGCCAACATACTCAAAGTATCCAGATCGCTAAGTTATCAGTGAAAATGAAAAGTGTGCCTGTTGTTGTATGGAAAAAAAACGTAACAGACTTTTTGGCCAACCACTATTTCACACCTTACATGTATAAATTCCTGATTGTTTTCATGAACAGTGTGAATGCTCGCTATTCCTAATTAAGTCAAAAAATTCATGAACTGCACAGGCAAAATTATAACCAACGTGGTCTAACTCTGATTCCAGTGGCCTTTCCTCTCTGCCATGATACTTCCAATGACATGCTTTCAGAAGAGACAAACGTGGAACACCAGGATCACTGACCAATCATAAGTGTGACTCCAAGGGTCGTGTGACCAGCAGAGCCCAGCCAAGCTTCCACTGCGGAGTACAGCCAGCCCATGAGGTTCATGTTTACTGTGCTTCCCTGGAAAAGGACAGACACGCAGGACTCAGATCAAGCAAGAGATACATTTTTTTTAAACCCTACAAAGGAAAAAACGGACAAAGATAAAGCCACAGATAAGATTACCACACAAAAAAGATACCAATTTATAGAAAATGCTAGTATTCAAAATTGCACATTACATTAATAACTTCCTAATGGACAAAAAAAAGGAAACACAAGTTACAAAATTCCCAGAGTACCTATGGCAAAATAAACATTGGTTCAGAAAAGGTACAGCTTTCCTGGTATTGACGTCTAAAAAAAATTCATCTACTGACTGTCCATAAGAAGATGGTAAAAGTTACAATGTTCTCATTCATTTATTCATTCATGCAGCAATTATTTGAGCCCTGATTACATGCCAGTCACTGTTCTAGGTTTTGGAAATACAGAACAGAGCAAAAAGAACCTTTAGCTTTCACAGGTCTTATGTTTTAGTGAGGTAGGACAGCTGTCCCCAACCTTTCTGACACCAGGGACCGGTTTTTCCAAGGGGGGCTGGTGAGGAGGATGGACAGAACTGGGGACAGGAAGCAGAGCTCAGGAGGGGTTAGGGGGTGACAGGATGCTACTGGTCCGTGGCCCCAGGACCCCTGAGGTAGAAAAGGTAAAATACATAGTATATTAAATAGTGCTTAAAGGTTCTTGACAAAATAAGGGAAAAAATAAAGCAGGGAAGGAGAATATAAAGGGATGGAGACCTCACTGAGAACGTGACTTTGGAGTAAAAACCTGAAGGAAGTTAGCTGTGAGGACATCTGCGGGAACAGCATTCCAGGCATAAGGAACAGCCACTGCACAGGCCCCGAGACAGGGGCTGCCCAGCTTTCTGAAGCAATGGCAAGAAGGCAGAGCTGGAACAGTATAAATAAAGAGGCAAGAGGATGAGATGAGGTCTCAAGAGAGGAGACAAAGGGGGTGGGGGAGGGGGGAGCTATAGGCCACAATAGGATTTTGACTTTTACTTTACATAAGAAAAAAAGCCACTGGAGTTTAAATAGGTAAGTGGCAATCCAAGCATGCTGTAACAGACCCACTCTAGCTGCCACATCCAAACAGATACAGTGGGATGAAGGCAGAAGCAAGGACATTGTTAGGGAGCTACGGCAATAATCCAGAACAGAGATGATGGGTCTTGGACTAGGGTGGCAAGGATGTGACACTGAGAAGTGGTGGGAATGTGCATATATATTGATAGCAACGCTAATATGGTTTGCTAAAGAAAAAATATGTGGACCCTGGCAGTTGGTTGGAGTATCGCCCCAAAAGGTTGCGGGTTTGATCCCCAGTTGGGGAGGCAAACGATCAATGTTTCTCTCACACCTATGTTTCTCTCTCTCTCGCTCTCTCTTAAAATCAAAATATCCTTGGGTGAGGATTTAAAAAAACAAACAACAACAAAAATTGTGGGGAAAAAACAAAGAAAGAGTTCCAGATGACCCCACAGTTTCTCCCTGATCAACTGGCAGAAAGGAGTCACCCACAGCTGAGGGTGAGAAAACCATAGCACGAGCTCCTCTGGGGGACGGCGAGTAGAACATCGGGGCTGGTTTAGGCCACGGCAGGCTTCACGTGCCTACTAGACGTCCGAAAGGAAACGTCAACTAGGAAGTTACATATACCAGCACGGAAAGGCCTGGACAAGTGATGTACGTTCAGGAGCAAGGATGTGCTATCGAACCCTTCGAAACCAGACGAGCTCACCAAGGAAACAAGCGTGAAACAAAAAAAGCAGCTGGCTAATGCCCAAGCCCTGGGCGCTGCCACATGCACAGACGGAGGAGACTGAGAGCGAACTAACGAAAGACGTAGGGAAGCAGCAGACCAAAAGGCAAAGGGAAACGCTGAGACTGCCGTGCCCTGGAACCCAAGAGAGGACGAGGGAGGGGGATGTCAACTGTGTCGGACGCTACTGAAGAATCGAACACTGAAGACGGAGCAATGAGGCGGCCGGCCGAGCTCTGGCTCACTCCCCCTTCTCCTCAGGTCTCCCCGCCATTCTAAGAAGCCCCTGAGATTCTTTTCTAGACTTGGGGCTCCTCGGCACATGGCTGAATTGATTATAACAAGTTCGTGAGCACACGGAAAAGAACCGGAAGATCGCTAGTAGCTACAATGGCGCCAGTGAAAATGGGTCTCACTCAACTGATCTGTGCTTTGAGAAGTTACTAGACAATGAGATCCGCAAATTGCCAGACATATCCTGACTTGCTCAAGATACATAATGAAATACTCCAAATACCCTTGCAGATACAATTTAGAAAATATAGGAAACCATACTAGTTATCAGAGAACTGTCAATTAAAATATTTAGGTGTTTCCTATCAAAATGGTAAGACCTTTTGAAGTAATGGTAGCCTGTACTAGCAAAGCTATATTAAAAAGGATCCTCTCATAGTCCATAGACGGGGATGTAAATATCTGAGAAAGTAATGTGAGAATATGTCTCAACGGCCCTAAGAATCCCCATCAAACCCTCGGACTCAGCAAACCCATTTCTAGCCACCCAGCCTAAGGAAACAAAGATGCAGGCAAGTTCTACAGAATCTCACAACCACACTGTTTACAATAGTGAAAAATTAGAACCTACGTGTATAAAACTACGTTATATACTTCCTATAATCTTACATTAAAACTTTTTATCCAGGATTTCTTCTTCCCTAAGATTATGTTACAAGCATTTTCATGCCATTTATTAGTCTGAAACCTTGATTTTTAATGGCAAATTTTTTTAAAAAGCACTCTATTCATAGGAGTTTATGAAGAAAAACATTAATGGGATGTGGGACTGCCCAAACCCCTTACCCGCCTTACAGGCTGCATTAATACAGGCACACTGTTGTCCCTTGGGCACCCTCCATCAGACCAAACCAGGAACGCCATGGTCATTGGTTTTACATGGGAGGAGTACTGACTAGCCGCCTGTGGTAAGTCCAGAGAGGCGTGAGCACCATCGCCAGGGAGCTGAAATCCATGCAGTGTGGCTTGGACAGCCACAGGAAATGAGTGTGCCTGACCCGGAACTGAAGAGCTGTCTTCATAAGCAAAGTGCTGGTGCACAGGAAGGAGGTGAACGTTAGCTACAGAGGGTAAGAGTCAGAGCAATCAGTGAAAACCACTCGTGCCATCAGATTTCATCTCTATGTGAGGTCTGAACGTCATCAAGTCCATTGAGTGGAGGGGCTGCCCCAACCCAGAGTGCACTTCCAATCACCGAGAATATCAAGCAGAGCTGAGGAGATAACCGTGTGTGAAGACTTCATAGCAGGGATGTGAAATGGGTAAGAAATTAGACAACGAAACCTATTAAGATTCATTCCAATGCTCAGATTCTCTGAACTAATGTATGCTCAGTTAGCCATTTAGACTGTTTCCTAAGTGAAATAGGGGTAGAAGTGCTTTAATTAAAATAAGTTAAGTGCTATATACTATAATCTAGAGAAATATATTAAAAACCAATACCTAACTTGTCACACACCCACACTTCATCCTATAATTCTTAGGGAATAACTACGAGTCAATCTTTTGCTTCCTCTTTGGCTTCATTAGGTTTGTCACACTTACAATTCTAGCCATGCTGAGCTGGAGTCCAAACACCAGGTTTAGTTCTTTGCCTTTAAACCAATTCACGGCATATGTGTTCTGGGCAACGGCTAAGGACTCCCCACCGATCCTAAAAATGAGGAAAGGAAGAAAAGTGAAGCTTTTAAAGACAGGCCACAGTTAGCAATGCAACAAGCAGGTTTAAACCTCTGACCCCTCCTATCGAAAGGTGGAGTCTCTGTCTCCTCCCCTGAACTGAGGAGAGCCTGTGACTGCTTGTACCAATAGAATATGGTGAATGTGACACTGAGTGATCCCAAGCCTGGGTCACAAAAGATGACCTCTGTTTTTTCACTCAAACACTCCCACACGGAGCCCTGAGCCACGGTGGTACAAGCCCCACTACCCTGAGTTCGCCATGCAAGGGGGAAGCCAAGCCACACGCAGAGGCCACACTTGGGCACTCCAGCTGGCAGTGCAAGTCTTCAAGTCACCCAGCCCAGGTGCCGTGCATGTGAACCAAAAAGCTTTCAGCGGATTCCAGCCCACACAACTTTCCAGCTGAGGCTCCAGACAGAAGGCGCACAGACAAGCCGTCCACACTGAGCCCTTCCAAATCCCTGACACACAAAGTCCACTGCAAAGCTCCGGGGAAGCTGGTATGGTGCAACAGTGTCCGTGACAGGCAATGGAAGGACTCTGGGTCACCACATCACCATCTATGCTGTATAAAGTGTTCATGTGAAGGGTGAGCCATACTTTGTGAAAACTTAAAAATTCACTTTTCAGGCCAATACCTTCCATAGTCAACATTCCCTCCTTCCTGGGTTTTAACTCTCCTTCTGTAAGTTCTACATATTGACCACCCCCCACCCCCAGGCCTTCAGTTCAAGCTGCTTCTCCACCATATCCTCACACTGAGCCTCCTTCACCACTCCGTCCTAGCTCGGAAATAGCTGCCCTCTCTCCTATTAATCCAAGTCCACGAAGCCACTTCTGACCTCAGTTCCATCTGAATCCCCTTCTCTTTTATATGCATTTTATTTCCTTCTCTCTCACTTAGAGCAGTTTTTAGAGTATGTCACCTATGCCTACATGTCTCTGGTACCAGTGAAAAGACTAAGTTACACTGAAGTTAAAGACTAAGTTCTGTCACCTGTGTCCCCCCATGTCAGGAAGCCCAGGGCTGCACTCAGGATGGGTTTACTGAACCACACTGGAATCCATGAACAGCAGTCAGTCTACTGGTATTTTGCTCATTCAAGCCTTTTCAACACGGTTCAGAGGACCTGCACACCGCCCACTGGGCTACAGCAAAAAGTCCATAAATTCCCAACCTGGAGATCGGTGGTCAACACTAGAATACACTCTACTACAAATGAGGCTTAAATCATAGTCTTCGATATAACAGAAAAGCAAAACACCTAGGAAAAATATCATTTCTGGAGAACTATTTAATATTCAAACCCCACACAGAGTTAATATGGCCACTCGAAATTATTGCTTCCTTTAAAGGAAAATTAAGACAACTAATCAACAGTCTTATGTATATGTGGCTGCATTCCAAGGACTTGAAGTTATTCTCCATTAAGAGGCAATAATATATTTTCTGTAAGCCCTTCATAAAATGAGAGCTGAACACTAAAATATATTAGGATAAATGAAGTTATGCATAACTTACCCAAACACAAACCTGCCAAATTCCATCAGCCAAAAAGCATTAAATATTCCACCAAGAGCAAAAATAACCTATAACATAGAATATAATGTAGAATCAATGAAAAGTAAATTCAAGGTATTCAAAAGAAATAAGTAACTTATGATGAATCACAGTAATTCTTCTACAGTAATTTTAATATTCTTTGTTAGTAAATCTGTGAAATTAAAACATTAATGCTCATTGTCTCAATCCTTAAAATAGATTATGCATTACACTACTATATGGGCATTTGTGGACCCCACTTAATTAAATTAGACATTCATTAAACACATCTTTGCTGGAATTAGACAAGAATTCAAGTTACTATCACTCAGTCAACAGATGGTTTTGCCTTCCTTACCTGTCCAATGCAAACAAAGCAGCTAAAAATAATGGTGCCCCATCTGTTGGAGAGGGGGAGAAAGCACATAAGTTAAAAACATGTCGGTCAGTCAGTCACTCACCACGTCTTTCAGTAACGTTCTCTTCGACCCCTCTGCACTCCCTCCAAGGACAAAGAAATGAGTGCTAGTCTGCCCCTGAAGTCAGCAGCTTCTCCCAGGTTGAACGCTAACCTGGAGAAGTCTGCACTCTAAAGGGATTCCGGAGGCGTTGGTAACAACGTGTGTCAGTTTAAACCATTGTCACTCTGAAATAAAACTAAGTAATCTTCAAGTACCCAGGGTTCTCATTTTAAAATGGACATTCTTTATAAAATTCCTATTAAGATTTTAAGATTAATTTAGAAGCCAGGCCAGATTAAGTCATTTTAAATGGTTATAATTCTTGATAACTAAAAACTTTTTTTTTGCAAGCAGGGTTTGCTTTTTTATTGCAGGGTAGGTTATATTCGGTGAAAATCAAAGACCAGTTTTGCTGGACACAGAACGTCTTCCACCTCAGAAAGTCGCCCTCCGCTCCCTCCTCATAGTCAATCTCTCCCCCATCCAGAAGCAACCACCTTTCTAATTTTCTTCATTATACATTCATTTTGCCCATTCTAGAATTCCATGCAAATGGGGTTATAACAGCATATACTTTTATGTGTCTGGTTTCTTCCAAATGCAAAATATTTTTGAGATTCTTCCATGTTGTCACCTGTATCAGATCATGTTAATACAATTACAAATCTGTTTACCTGAACATTATGCACTTTGAATATCTGATATTTCCCCAAAGTAGTAAAATGCCGGTACTAGAAGAGTCCTTAAAGAGGACAGGAGTAAGCCACACCTCTGAAATCCCTCTCACCACCCCTGTGAAAAGGCCACACCACCTTCAGCACTGGCAAACTCACTATGGCCCCAAGGCAATTCGCGGCCCACCCTGTGAACTTGGGTGACCAAAGCCTACAACCATACTAAGTGGAATCTGTCCCCCTGAAATTTCCAGCTAGTTCTATCCCTTTAGATCAAGCACAATAAATTTAACTCCTCCTTTATAGTCTAACTCTTCAAAATTTTTAAAAATCAGTCCCCAAGTCTAAACACTCAGAGCTTCTTCAATTCTTTTCCACCGGACATTGTGAGAGACCCTTCACCAGTCGGTCCTCTGCCTTTTGGAAACCTTCCCTGTCCACATCCCTCTTGAAGTCTCTACTAACAACATACACACAATCCTAAGGATAAAAAGCGACAACGCTTACAGGGTTATTCCTTCCTCAGTATCTAATAGAAGTGGTCACAGAAGTTCAACACCCACAGAAAAGCAGAAAGAGGAATTCTCACTGGGGAAAAGCAAACACTACACACGTGCTAATTACTGTGCACCCATCTCTCGATCCTCATTACCACTTTGCAAGACACAAATTATTACCCATCTTCTACCAGTGAGGAAACTGAAGCGCAGGAAGCCAGGAACGAGCAGCTATGAAGAGCTAGGAAGCTGAGCACGTGGCAGCGATGGGATTCAGCCCGAGGCCCACCTGATCCCAAATGAGGAATAACTGAGCTACCTCATTTCATGAGTCCCAACATTCACTGAAATACCTACCTAGTTTCAAAAATCAATTCCAGAGATATTTTAAAAATCTTAAAAAAAATTAATGTAGATTATCACAGCCATACAGAATTTTATTCAGTTCTTTCTAGAAATACCTTTAGTTCTGCGTTTTTCTAAAGATCAGATTTTACCTATAGGTGAGATTTTTTTCAAGCTTACCGTATTCCAAATACGCGGTCTATCAAAAAGCCGCCAAAGAAACACAAAACTACATTGGGCCAGGAATACCAGGCATACAGCAGCATGAATTTCGTGGTATTCACCTGCATATCCTATATGGAAAGAAAAAATAATCAGACCTCAGTGCTTGAATGTCTCCAATCTTGACCAACTCAGTTCTTGACCAAGTAGTTCATGGAAAAAAAATGTCTTGGTTGTTTAACAAAACTTCCGTTCTCGACCTGACAACCCTTTCATGATGGAACCTGTATGATCAGTCACTTATGATTCAGTTTTCAAACAAAATCACTTCTCGAACAGCCTTCTAGAACAAATCAAGTTCAAGAACCAAGGTTCCACTATAAAACTATTTTTTCCAAACAGTTAAGCTTAGTAACTTACAAGTCAAAACATTTTTGTTCTGTGTAAGGCAGGAGTTTCTTAATCAGGTGTAGTCATTTAGCTGCTCTGGGATTCTCATGGTAGCCATAGCCCCTGCCTCAGACAAAGGTCACACCTGGGAACTTCTGGAGTCCTCAAGCCATTTCAGAGGCTTTGTGGAGCCAGGATCACTCAGATCTCCCACTATGGAGACCATCTCCGTCTGCACCTGCCTATATATATCCTATATTCTTATTCCCCTTATATTACCTGCACTGGGGCTCCCCGCCACACAGAAAAAAATAATCTTAGCCGCCAACTAACGTGTACCTTCTTTCCCTTTCACTCTAGATTGTGAAACACCAGCCTATGCGTGTCTCCCTGTCCAAAGACAAAGAGACCACCTAAATGCAAAAGACATTGTAACTATTAAATTCATTTTTACAAAACCAGACTAAAAATACTGACATGGAAAATCCTCTGCAAACAGTATCCACATTTAAAAAACAAAATAACGCCCTGGCCAGGCTGGTGTGGTTCAATGGATTGGGCGAGGGCCTGCAAAACAAAAGGTTGCAGGTTTGATTCCCAGTCAGGGCACATGCCTGGGTTGCAGGCCGGGTCCCCAGTGCAGGGCTCATGAGGGGCAACCACACATTGATGTTTCTCTCCCTCTCTTTCTCCTTCCCTTCTCTTCTCTCCAAAAAAGAAATAAATAAAATCGTTTTTTAAAAATTAAAAAATAAAAACAAAGTAACAAGAAAACACACTTAAAAGTAAAAATTATCCTATCAAATCGTTTGTCATTCAGATGATCACTCAATGGGAGAATGAAAGACAAACAAAAATCTGCTAATACTTTTTGGAATACAGTAGAAACAGCACATAATTATTTATCTCAGTTGTGACACAATACAAATTTAGAAACAAGTGTTATATATGAATTTTGTGCCCACTCCTTGCCACACTCAGACTTGGCGACTACAGATACTAAAATGGACTCACTGGACAATGTTGCAGACTACATACAACCAGAGAGCTGATAAAGCGTCAACAGCTACCCCTCCTCTAAAGAGAATGAAAATGAAAAATCAACTTACCCGTTTAACCTGAGTCTGAAGGGCAGCAGGATTATCATAGCAAAAATAGCTACCTAGAAAAAGGAAGAATGAATATTTTCTAAGTAATAATACTATCCATAACAGTTTCAAGTTGCAACTACTCAAATGGTGATTTTAAATGTTTACACTAGGGGTTCAAGGACTGACACTGTGGAAACTTTTTTGACCATTTCCTTGCCCCGTGTTATTTTCTAAGTTGTAGCCAAATGACCCAGAGAACACATGCCAAATCATTTACAAATCAGTATGCATATACTGCAAATATTGAGAACCTGGATCAAGGAGTTAATCAATAATTGTTCTTCCATTTAACTTTCACAATGTTTCGTATGTCTATTATCACTTTAGCATCTTCATGAAGCACTATACTTCCCTTTTTTAAAGTTACCAAAACACACACATGCTAAAAATTTCACAAACACCCTCTGCAATTTCCTAGTAATGTTACCTGAGATCACCACTTATCTTGAGAGCAGAGGAATGGAGTTTAACTACTCTAATATTTGAAACAAGAGTTCTGCCCTGGTCAGTATGGCTCAGTTGTTTGGACACTGTCCAGTAAACCTAAAGGTTGCAGGTTCAATTCCCAGTCAAGGCACATACATAGGCTGCAGGTTCAGTTCCCAGTCCAGGCACATAGGAGAGGCAATCAATCAATGTTTCCCTCCCCCTGTTCTCCCTCCCTTCCTCTCTTTCTAAAAATCAATAAGCACTCCTCAAGGGAGGATAAAAAAGAAAGAAAGAGTTCTAATTCTACAAACAGAATGCCCCAAATCAAATAATTTAGTGAACACAGTGCCAGAAATGAAGAAATATAAAATAGAGTTCTAAAGCATTAAGTAAAAACATAAAATGTCTGGTGGTGGGTAAGAGAGAAGTGGACAAAGGTTTAACATTCATTCACTGAGATTTATTTTAAAAGTACTATAATTGCCAGATTTGTGGTAGGCTTCAACATAACACTGCCTCCATTTTTTCAGTTTGTAAAAGTACACATTAGAAGTTATAGATTCAAAAATCTCATTGGAAGGTATGCATCTGGCTTCTGAAGCCCAGGAAAGTAAACAGTTTATCAAAAATGATCTGTTTGAATAGTGACAGTTTTAAATGTTTCATCATGGTCTTTCTTGTTCCTAAACCAGCAACTTGTGGTTCCTGCTTTAATTGCCGCTGTAAGGGGCACCACTGCCTTGACTTAAGGCTAATGGATGGGCATCACCTTTCCAAAAGGGGGCGGGGGGACTCAACAGGACTGGCAAAGTAGCTAAAGCCTACTTATGTATCCCAGCAGTACCATCAAGTTATCTACCACAATGTTCCCAAACTCGTTGATTACACCGGTTCTGACAAGCCCCCTGCAAAACACATCACTACTCTCCTACCAAGCTAATGCAGAAATTAGAATGTTGCTGAGTAAGTTAGTTGCTGGAACACAGGAAGATGTTCTAAAAATTATCTCAAGAAATGTCTCCAGAGTCATCAAGATTTCATAAATGAAACCAACCACCGCCAAGCCAACCACAAGTGCAATCCAGTGTGATTCCTTCAATGTGGCAGAGCTGTAGAGTTTGGGGACGCAACTACTCACTGAAGCTGTCAGCAAAACACACTCATACAATTCCTAAAAGAGTGTGTGAAATTAATGAGAGAACCAGCGAAACTTTTTTTTTAAGTCTTTTTCATGCGTCCGGGAGAAACGAGGGTGGGCGGAGGCAGTTCAAACTTCAAGAATTCCTTCTAAACCAAGGGCTAAGAGAGGAAACAACCACCTGAAGATGCCTCCCTGTATACGGCTGCAGGAAGTGAGTTGCCAGCCTCTGAAACTTCTCGGAGGAAAGGAGTCGAGAGGGACCAAACTCACCCAGCTCTGTCCCTTTACCCCCACCTTCGGAACGCCACTGGCTTGAATGGGAAAAGGAGAAAAGGGAGGCTTGGTGGCACCAGCGTGAGCTGATCTCAAGACTGGGAGACAGTCACAGATTCCTTGATCATCCGCCCCACCCGACCCAGCCAGGAGGCTCACCAAAGCCGAGGAAGCACATCAGCGACAGCACCAAAAGCCGGTGCGCCAGGCGACGGGGGTCGCAGAGAGCCGGTAGCGTCCCTGGGGGGTCGGGGACCTCGGGGGCATCTCTACTGGCCTGGTCTGGGCCGCTTGTCAGAAGCCCCCGTGCTTCCTCCTCCTCCTCCTCCATTGGGCCGGCGGGAGATAGAGCAGCGAGAGGGCTTGCAACACCAGTACCAGGAAGGATCCAGTATCCAGCAGCCCAGGCAATGCTGCGACCACATGACCACGGCCGCTCACGTGACACTGGGGCAGGTCACGCAGGGCCGCGCTCACGTGATCATGTGATGGGCAGGGCCCGCAAGGGAGACCGAGAGGCGACTTGGTGCTCCCGGGGCAAGCTCTGTTCGTGGGATTCAGGTCCGTCGGGTTCCACCCACGGCCTTCCAGCCCTTCCCGCGCTGTCCTTTTGTCTCCTGACCTCTCTGCAAGTACACGTTATGCAGACCCAGCGCCTCATCCCCCGGAGAAAGCGCGCACCTCCCATCCGGCTCAAAGGGATCTCCTGCGCGATCCGACCTGCGTTAAGAGCTCGGAGACAGCCAAGGACTTGCGCTAAGGCTCCACTCTCCTCGCAGCATTGCTCTCCGCAGCCTCTTGGGCAGCTCTTAATGTTCACAGACTCCACTTAGTACCTTCTGCACAAGTGACCTCAGAGCTCACAGTTTAAGTTGGAGAGATCGACAGAAACTGATACTTAAAAAAAAAAAAAAAAAATGAATGGTTGACCATGATGAGAATAACGAGAGAAATAAGCACTAAATTCTGTAGAACAGGTGAATAGTTTAACCAGCCCTGAAGGAAGGTGGCTCTCGGTTGCCACCGGAGCGATGGAGCCTTTGAAGTGGATATTAAGCTAGGGTTAGAATGAGTTTGTTCGGGGAGTGGGGGGAGGCCATTAGAAGGGATAATAAAGACGCCGGCATGACACGGAGCTGGATGTGTATGAGGTGAGCGTAGAAAGCACCAAATCTGATCGTGAAAAGCCATGCAAGGATTTTGAGCAGATCAGCGAGATGAAAGATTTGTGTTTTAAAAAAATTCGATCTGGCAACATCTCCCTACCCACACTTTCTGGGAGTTTCCAACCATTGCCAACAGAATGGTGAGGGTGACAAACCCTGACAATTAAATAACCATGAGGATTACTAGGTTTTAAGAAGGTGGTAAGGGGCCTATACTAGGGAAATACGTATGAAACAAAGGAGACCGAATAAGTATGTAGGTGAATGGAGATGACTTTGTAAATATTGGCACATGAGGTCTGAAAACAAAGGAAGAATTTGAAAATGTCTCCTAGATTCCCAGTGTGCCTCGGGATTTTAGCAATTAGTTTATGTGTGCCATGAGATGAAAATTTTGAAAATAACTGACCTGGTCTATGAATTTTTTAAATGTTCCCTTTGCCAACTACCACAATGTTAAGATTGGTCAGTAGATGGCGCAGGAGAAACATCTCAGGCGGGAAGTGTTTTTTGCCTCCAGTTCTGTGCTCCCTCCAGAGCTTTGGCTCCTGTGAGCAGTCTCTCCCGCGCTGGGTTCCTGCTGCGCAGGTGGCATTTTTTTTTTTTTTTAAGGAAAATAAATAAGAAACCTACAGCTTACTAGAAGAAATAAGTCTATAAAGTACTTAACAGTATGATAACACTTATAATAAAGGTTCCTCTGAAATTTAAAGTGAAAAGAAAAAGAATGAAAAAATTTAAACTACATTAATTACAATAGCCTTTTGGAAAAACAATAATAGAAACAGAAGTATGAGTGAATCCCTACAGAAGCCGGGTAGATTTTACAGTTTGGGAAATAGCAAGGCCTTTCCTACTCTAACCCTGAAATTTAGATCAATACACACCCATGTCAAGCAGATCAGTGTAAAATCTTGGAAAACTTACTAGACTCTGGTCCACCTGCTGTCATCTATTGAAGCGCGGTTTGTCGAAACGCTACAGCGTGGCCAAGTCACTGTATGCTTCAAGTCAGACACCTAGGCCCAGACGCATTTTTACTATCTCACTTTTATCTGTCTATTTATCTATCTATCTATCTATCACCATCTATCAGATCTGCCATAATTAGATTTCACTAGTGAGTAGGTCAGAAGAGCAGGCCAGAGGGAGGCAGAGACGGATCATACGTAACTTGAAATGTCCCATCCATCACTACCATTCCTGATTCACCACAAATTTTTAGCACAAAAAAACTAAATTATCCCCTGAATTAGGTCAAAAACAGCATTAGTAAGTTGTTAAACGTTGTTTCTCTCTGCTTATTGATATATCCTGAAAAGTACTTCTGATCAGTTTGTATAGACCTTACTCATTCCTTTTCTTTTACAAGAATACCTGTAAAGTAGTATATTGTGTGTATACACTATAGTTTATCCAGCCACACTCCAATATTAACTAAATATTAAGTTTTTTGTATTTTTCTATTATACATCATGTTGCAATAAATAACCTTGTGCATGTATTTTTATTGCTGGGTCAAAGGATAAATGCAAATATGGTTTTGTTACCTATTCCCAGATTTTCCTTTAGAGGGGTTTAACATTTTGCATCAGGAAAATAACTGTTTTCCAACAACCTCACCAGGAGAATATATTGTCAAGCCTTTGAATTTTTGCCAGTCAGGATTGGCATATGTGGCATAGATTTACAAAAAATAACATGAAGAAATGTGCCTAATAGTGGGTATAAATTTTTTAAGATAGAAGTCATTTGTTTTTGGGTAGATGTATTCAGCTATTTAGTGTTATCTGTCTCTGAATGTTTTCTTTCTCTGTCATTCAGCAGGGGTTAAGGTCCCTGTCACAGAGGCTGCTTGGCCAATGGGTGTCACTCTAGTGCTGGTTTAAGAGCGAGTTTCTAGAACAACCCTCTCACTTCATATATTTTAGGGCAATAACTCTTTTAAAATTCCCTCTATGTGTTCATTGCATAAACTGGTCAAAGTTTTAAAGGGATAAGTCTTTTTTGAAAAGCCCAGGACTAATATGCTTAACAGGAAGGAGTTTCATAAAGGGCTAAAGAAACCCTATTCAGCACTTTCTGATTTAAACAGCATGTGGTCATTTTGATTGATCAGATTACTCAAATTAGCCAAATTAAGAACTAAATTCATTACAGTGGGAGCTAAACCATGATCTTGTGGCTCCTTGATATATGCAGATATTAACAGCATGGCATTTTTTACCTTGATGAAGGAGTCTTTCTGACACAGGTGCAGGGAACTAGACTTAGCGGACCCCTCCCCACCTGGGGGCAATGGCTTTTTCACCTACAACGGCCTCCACATGTGAAGTGCAAACAACTTAGCCTAGCTCTTGCAGTCCCTCCCCTAACACTAAAACTGATCTTTAAATGAATTCCCAACGTACATACGCATTAAAAACAATTGGCAAGGATAATCTTAAGGACCAGAGAATCCCGGCATCATAACTGTGTGGAGTAGAGAGATTATAACAAATTGAGGGTATTGAACTCTATCTTTAATATTTATTGTTTGTTTACTTCAAAAAGCAGGAAATTTTGAATAAAAAAGAAAAGATTAAGTTGAGAAAAGGTTAAGTTCACAGAGTTGTGTTATTTGCAATCAATAGCAGGTTATTTGTTATCAAAATTCATTAAATGTCATAGAGATGATACTTTAATAGATATTTTATCAACAGAGTCCCAGCAGAAAAGTTACAGTATACTCAAATTAGGACACATCAAAACAGTCCTAAGAGCCTTAATGAAGACCACAAAAGATAAGCTTTAGTTGAGAATAGCCAAACTTCTCGCTTTAAAATAAGCTCAATTGTCAGTAAACATAGCCATATTAATAAAACTGTCAGCAAATAAAACGCACTGAGTTCTGGTATCAACAGTGAAATCTCTCCTTACAACAACCCTTAGCCAGATGCGGCTAAGAAATCATCTCCATTCTGAATCTCTCTCCCTGCACTGTGGCAGTCCTGCCACATTGTCACCCGCAGGCTCAGTCCTAATGATGTTGTACAGCCTTTGTTCCAGTGGCAGACAGTCCTGAGTTCCTGCTTATGTCCTCATCCCAAGGTCATCTGAAGTGCAGTCTGCAGAGGAATTCCGGGAGTGTCTTCTTCCTTCCACTCTGCTTGTCAAATCACGCATGACCACAGGACTGGCTGGTCTCATTCTGTGTGAGACACTGTGGCTGTGGTGTGTGCATCTAATTTAAACATTCTGAATTTTCTGGCCATGACCTCTCTGTTCTTCCCACAAGCAGTCATAGAGGGAGAGATTTTTCAAATCTGCTCTGTAAACAATGTGGTATTTTTTAAAGGGAAGAATCAACTGTGGATAGTAAAGGATGACAATGAGCTTAGAAGAGTTCCCACTTCATTACCTTCTATTTCTTGAGCAAGAATTTCTACTTTGTATATATAATCCATTCATCTGTCAACAGACATTTAGCTTGTTTCCATATCTTGGCCACTGTGAATAATGCTGCAATAAAAAATGAGGAAATTTAACTAGGTCCATAAAATTTTAAAATTTCATTACCCTAAAAAAATAGTTTGCTAAACCCCTGTTAGTAAAACAGTTTAAGTACACAACCCAAATATATGCACATTCAGTTTCAAAATGTACGCATGTACCACAGAACCTTAGAGTAATAAACAAACACACAAAAAAATTTTAAAGGATGAGATTTTTTAAATGAAATAAACATTGTTTTAAATGTCTCTTTCTGTCCAAATGGGAGGACCACAGACTACAGCAAAGGGAGGCCCTCCTGCATGCTGGGGTCGATGCTCACTCAAGGCATAAGACACAAAGCTCTCCTCCGCACCACTGGGGCCAACAGGGTCTGCTGCAAGCATCGTATCTGCCAGCACTTTGCATCAAACTCCTAGGCAACTGGTGTATCTTATATTGCAGGAAACAACCTTCCCCTCCCTGTTGCACCTCCCCTCGTCCAGGCTCCTGTGTTTTCACATCTCCCCCAGAATATAAAATGTGCTGGGATGGCAGTTGGATCCAGACTGATGTTTGTGAAATATCTGCTTAATTATCAATATCTTAAGTCTACATAGAGAGACTTTGTCAATAAGGATAGTGAATGTAATTCCGTTTTTCAGATAGTATTCTTAATCTTAAAATTTTCTGTGTGTGTTTTTTGTTGTTGGGTTTGTTATCATTGCGTGTGTGGGGTTTTTTTTCCCGACATGCTAGGAGAAAAAGGCCTCTCTGCCTAGACTTTCTTGTTCATTTGTACCTGCTGTATTATTTAGCTGAGTTAACAAATAACACTAACCTCTGTTCTGTGTTCTAAGACACAGTAGTAGTCAACCAGATGGAGATCAAATTGATAGTTACTACACTAAATTGGCCTATGTGCAGAAGGCAGTTACCATGTCAGGCCTACGCTACTATCCTCGAAAACACCAGCTTGCAAGGTTGGTCCTTGGCTGGCATCTGGAAACTTAGAATTCAGGAGGGTTCCCATCCATAAACTGACAAATGTGGCTCACGGTACCAAACTGTATAAATGATGTGGCTGATACTGAACGTCTGCTTTCCTTCTGGAGCCTGAAATGTGTGTGCATTCTAAATAATGCTGTGTGATCAGCCAAGGAAAACTGTGGGCACTGATTCTCTCATGGACTTCCATGGTTGGCGACACTTCACATGCATCATCACAACTCACTGCTGGGAGAACTCAGGGCTCCGTGTGGCTCTATTGGGAAAGGACTGTTAGAAGTTTCCTCCAGACTTCACGCAGGGCACCTTATCCCTCTGCCAGGTTTGCTTTGTATCCTTTGTATCCTTTGTATCCTTCCTCTGTAATAAATTATAGCCATGACTACAACTGTATAATGAGTTCTGAGAATCATTGAACCTGGTTGGGCTCCTCATGCCATGGCCTACGGATACTCCCTGAAATAAACTTACCCCACATTTCAGACTATCCTCCGCTAAGGTATTTGAAAAGAGGAGCCTTGGTCAGACTTTTAATTTATTTAGAAAAATAAAAATAAGCCCACACATAGTATCTTAAGAATGATAGCCAGAAGCACACCTGCTAGTCAAAGGAAGGCAATACAAATATGTGACTTTTGCCCATGCAAATACTGTTTTTTCATGACCTTTGGGGCTTACCATGTAAACACAGGATGAACTCAATAAGTGCTTACACGTTTAAAAACATACATTATACAAATAAAAAAATGAAATCTTTTCCAAATTTTTCACAATATTTTCCCAAATGTTTAACTAAACCATCTCTTAAATTAGCACTGGGGAAATTGGGTATTTTTTAAATTACACTGACAACTACCTCTTAAATGAATTAGATTCATTATTTTTGCCAAAGATTGCTCTAACACTGTCTTGAACTAATTGAATTATACTGCCCTAGTTGTAACCACACTGGCATGAGATAATATACATAAAAGTAAACAGACCTCAAGAGAATTATGCTGAATGAAAAAAAAAAAGCCAATCTCATAACGGTAACAAACTGTGTGATTCCATTTATGCATTTTTTTAAGTTTTCCAGCCTAAATTTATAGCTTGTGCTGGTAAAATGACTTTTCTGTAAAACGGAGAACTTCAAAAGAGTTGGATAACAACGGTGGGTCTTAGAGAAAGATGGTCTCTTTTGAAATTGGTCCTATTATACATCATTCTTGAAATAACAAAATTACAGAGATGAAGAAAAGATTAGTGGCTGCTAGAGCTGGGAACTGGGAGAAGGAGATGAGTATAAAAAATAAAGTAAACAGAATATGATTATTAATCGGGACTGTAGAAAGATGAAATTCTATATATCATTTATTTGAAAAATATTTATCATTACACATTTGATCTTTTTCATTTTCAACCATATACAGTTTTCACCTTGGTGATGACCTTGCTGAGTGGAAAACATAATATCTTTAATACATGAGTTAAATCTAGGATGATGTTCAAATGGACTGCAGGTAACTGTTTATGTCAATAATAAATACAGTAGATTACTTTTAAAACCGATACTTTGGACTTTTTATTACAGATGCAATTGCTGACTTATCATAAATCAATGTGCTTAAAGTGCCATATGATATCAAATGTTTAGCTTAACAGCATAAAATTGAGCAGAAACTGTAAAACATGTTTTATAGGTGCTATAAAATCCCGGGGCCGGAGGTCCCGCTTTTTTTGCATTACTCTGATCCATCAAGTCCACTGAAAATTCCAGATAGCCAATACACCGAGGAATTGAAAATTGGCTTTCAGAGTTTTATTCATTTCAGTTATTATAACCTCCAGGGACAGCTCTGTTTCCTACCATGACGAGAGAAGCACAGGCCCCACAGAAAGTCAGAACAACATTTTCTTTACAATGTCCTGTTACTAAACCATCCTGCGGTATCTGGCCTCTCCCAGTACCGTGCTTGTGGCACCCTTTAGCACCTGAAAAGAGACTAAGTGATATGGCAAGAGGGTAGTCATTTGGGGTTTTTTTCTATTTTATTTATTTTAGTTCTTTTTAAAAAATTATAATTTACTGATTATGCTATTACAGTTGTCTTGACTTATACCCCTTTGTCCCCCCTCCACCCAGCAACTCCTACTCCCTCAGGCAATCCCCCCACCATTGTTTATATCCGCAGGTTATGGTATAAGTTCTTTGGCTGCCCCATTTCCTGTATGGTACTTCACATCCCCATGGCTATTGTGTAAATACCTCTTTGTACTTCTTAACCCCCTCACCTCTTCACCCATTCCCCCAAACCCCCTTCCCATCTGGCAACCATTAAAATGCTCTCTGTATCCATGATTGTCTCTGTTCTTCTTGTTTGCTTAGGTTTTTTTTTTTTTCCGATAACAATATGGATGTATTTTTTTTGTTGTTCAATTACGGTTGTCCTCATTTTCTCCCCATTACTCTCCCTTGCCTTACCCATCCCCCACTTCCACTTTCAGCCCTTCCCCCCTCCATTGTCTTTGTCTATGGGCCCTCCATACACATTCTTTGACTTGATCCTTCCTCTTCTTTTCCCCGTTATCCCCCTCCCCATTCCCCTCATAGTTTTTTAGATTCAATTGTTGATAGATAGGTATTTATTGCCATTTTATTGTCCATGGTTTTGATCTTCTTTTTCTTAAATAAGTCCCTTTAACATTTCATATGCTAATGTTTTGATGATGATGAATTCCTTAAACTTTTTTCTTGTCTAGGAAGTTCTTTTTTATTTTTTTATTTTAAAAATTTTATTTATTTAATTTTAGAGAGGGGAAGGGAGGGAGAAAGAGAAAGAAACATCAATGTGTGGTTGCCTCTTGAGCATCCCCTATTGGGGATCTGGCCTGCAACCCAGGCCCCTGACTGGGAATCAAACCAGCAACCCTTTGGTTTGCAATCCAGCATTCAATCCACTGAGCCACAGCAGCCAGGGTGGAAGTCCTTTATCTGCCTTTGATTTTAAATGATAGCTTTGCTGGATAGAGCAATCTTGGCTGTAGGTCCCTGCTTTTCATAACTTTGAATATTTCTTACCAATCCCTTCTAGTCTGCAAAGTTTCTTTTCAGAAATCAGCTGACAATCTTATGGGAACTCCCTGTACATAACCAAATCCTTTTCTCTTGCTGCTTTTAAGACTCTCTCTTTATTTTTAACCTTTGGTGTTTTAGTTATGATGTGTCTTGGAGTGGGCCTCTTTGCATCCATCTTGTTTGGGACTCTCTGTGTTTCCTGGACTTGCATGTTTATTTCCTTCACCACATTAGGGAAGTTTTCTTTCATTATTTTTTCAAATAGATTTCCATTTTCTTGTTCTTTCTCTTCTCCATCTGGAACCCCTATGATGCGAATGTTGGACTTCTTGAAGTTGTCCCAGAGGCTACTTATACTATCCTCATTTTTTGAACTTTTTCTTTCTTGCTGTTCTGATTAGTTTTTGCTTCCTTATGTTGCAAAACATTAATTTGATTCTCAGCTTCATCCACTCTGTTGTTTCCCAGAATGTTGTTCTTCATTTCAATTAGTGTATCCTTCATTTCTGACTGGATCTTTTTTATGCTGTTGAAGTCCTCACTAAGTTCCTTGAGCATTCTTATTAACCCGTGTTTTGAACTCTGCATTTGATAGGTTGCTTATCTCCATTTTGTTTACTTCTTTTTCTGGAATTTTGACTTTGATTTCTGGAATCTGTACTTTCATTTGGGCCATGCTTCTTTGTCTCCTCATTTTTGCAGCCTCCCTGTGTTTGTTTCTATGCATTAGTTAGAGCAGCTATGACTCCCTGTGTTGGTATCATGGCCTAATGTAGTAGTAGGTGTCCTGTGGGGTCCAGTGGCATAGCCTCCCCTGTCACCCTAGCTGGGTTCTCGAAAGTACTCCCTTCATATGGGCTAAGTATACCCTCCTCATGTAATTGAGCCTTGATTGCTGTTTGCAGGCCATTGGGATGGATTTAGATGGTAGTCATTGTTTATCCTAAAATGTTTGTTACCCTGAGCAGTGGACATTCATTCATTCAGCAAGTTGAGTTACTGTTCCATTTTAAGCACTGCTCAGTTGTTCAGTAATGGACAAGACAGGGCAGAGACAGTAAGGAGAAAGAAATGTGGGCTGATATATTGAGAACTTTAGGATATAGAATCAATCAGACCTGGTGATGAAAGGGTGTGAGGAAAAGAAGAAGTCAAACATAACATCCCAGTTCTTAGCTTGGCAACTGGGCGGGTGGTGTGAGAAGAGATTGCTCTGTGGTGTGACTGCTGCCATGAGCTAGACCCAGGCCAGAAAGAGATGGCTTACCATAAGCACCCTTAGATATTCTGTGGTCATAATTGATACTTTCCTTCTGACATAAACCACTATCTCTTCCCTGTGTCCCACAACATCCTGATTCCTAAAATAGGCTATTATCTTGACTTGGTCAAGCACGTAAGACATTTTACCATATCTGCAACTGACTGTGTACTAGTACCCATATATATCCTGCATTGTTCTATATAATTCTTTGGCACCTGTCAAGCTAACAGGAAAAATTCACTTTGTCTTTCAGTTACCCAAGATGCATCTCTTACGAAAGTGTCCCTTAACAAACTGTATTAGTTGTCAGACTGGTTTGACCTTCCTCTTTCTTTGTTCTTTCCCTGCCCTCTGTTTATGGAGGTAGATTTTCAGTCTTTAGGGATTTTCCCCAGGGTCCATGTGTACTAACAGCTGGTGTTGATATTGCCTGAGATAGAATACGCAGAAGGAAGCTGGGGCAGTGAGGACACATTGAATCTGAGATACCCCTGGCTGGGTCATCCTGTGGAAATTTCCAATAGCAGCTGGTTATACATATCAAGACCAGAGAACAAATTAAAAGGAGTCAGCTGTGTAAACACCACTGTTTTCTGTTATTGCAAATGTAGTACCTTCTGTTATAAAACTGTGTACCTCATTGATCACTTCAAAGAATTACCTGATTCAGCTGTCCATTTAGTTTTTACCCATCCAGCCATTAGTTCCTAAACTTAAAACACCCATTGCTCACCTCAGCATTCAGAAAGTCTGCTACTTTTGTTCTTCAACCTCTGGAACCAAGAACTGAAGATAATGCCTTAGTATGTAGCCAGGGATCAGCACAGAAGGAACAGAAACAGTTAGCAAAGAAGTCTATGACAAGTTAATGAAGGGGTAAAATGAGAGAATTAAGAAATTTATTAATCCAGAAGAAGGAAAGGAAAAATTTTAAGTGGAACATAAAGCGGGTGAGTTAATTAGAAAACAAAGAGTAAGATGGTTGCTATAAATCCAACTGTATCAATGATTAATATAAATTAACTAAATAATCCAAGTAAAAGGCTAACATTGTAATACTGGACAAGAATAGATACATTTTAATTTTAAGGAACACAGAAAGATTGAAACTGTGAGGAAAATTACAGGTTCTACTCTCAAGAATGCTCACCATGCAAGCATTCACCACAAGGAGCTAGTGTAGCTGTTCTAACATCGGACAATGTAAATTGTGAGAGAGACACATCACTGATCAGGGAGTCAATCCAACAAAAAAAGCACCACTTCAAATCCATATATATCCAATAACTTGACTTCAGAATACAAAGGTAAAAAAATGACAGATATAAAATCCACTGAAAGAAGCCATTGATCAAGTTCAAAACTGATCTGAAGAGTAAGTTACTACTAATTCTGAACTCATTATCACAAAGCATCTGACTTGCCTAAGCACTGACCGGCCTTGAAATTGCTTCAGGGAGAGTAAGGAAGGGGCAGCAACTGAACAGTGAGCTGCATCCATCCCACTAGATCCCTTGCTCATCAAGGCCTTTATAAAACATCTTCAGGCACATCAATTAAAGCACTATATGTAGCTGACAATGTGGTTCAGTTCATTGGGCATTATGCCACAAAGTAAAAAGTCACTGGTTCAAACCCCAGTCAGGGCATATGCCTGGGCTGCAGGTTCAATCCCCAGTTGGGGTGTGTTCAATAAGCAACTGATTGATGTTTCCCTCTCTTTCTATCTCCCTCCCTTCCCCTCTCTCTAAAAATAAATAAATAAAATTTTTAAAACACACTATGTATATATTACACCTATAAATGAGACTTATCTTCCATCTGCATCTTTCTACATGAATCGTAATTGATGTTCCTGGAAGCTGACTGATGGTGAGGCCAGCATGGCCACTGTTAGCCTTTGGTGGTAGACATTGTCCCCCTAATGAGTGCTGGACCATTCATTCATTCATTAAAAAAACACTATTTTTTTTACATGTTGGATTTTTTTAATTTTAATTGTTGTTCAAGTACAGTTTTCTGCCTTTTACTTGCATCGCAGTCTGCCCCCCAGCCCTCCCCATCTCCCTCTCATTTCTACCCCCCCCCATTTTTGTCCATGTGTCCTTTATACTTGTTCCTGCAAACCCTTCCCTTTTCCCCCTGAAATTCCCTCCTGTCTCCCCTCTGGTTACTGTCAGCCAGTTCTCAGTTTCAGTGTCTTGGTTATATTTTGCTTGTTTGTTTGTTTTGTTGATTAGATTCTTGTTAAAGGTGAGATCATATGGTATTTGTCTTTCATTGCCTGGCTTATTTCGCTTAGCATAATGCTTTCCAGTTCCATCCATGCTGTTGCAAAGGGTAGGAGCTCCTTCTTTCTTTCTGCTGCATAGAATTCCATTGTGTAATTGTACCATAGTTTTTTGATCTATTCATTTACTGATGGGCACCTAGGTTGCTTCCAGCATTTGGCTATTGTAAATTGTGCTGCTATGAACATTGGGATGCATAGGTTCTTTTGGATTGGTGTTTTTAGTGTTCTTAGGATATAATCCTAGCAGTGGAATTGCTGGGTATAAAGGGGAATCCATTTTTAGTTTTCTGAGAAAATTCCATACTGTTTTCCATAGTGGTTGTACCAGTCTGCAATCCCACCAACAATGCACTAGAGTTCCCTTTTCTCCACAACCTCCCCAACACTTGTTGTTTGCTGCTTTGTTTATAATGGCCATTCTCATGGGTGTGAAGTGGTATCTCATTGTGGTTTTAATTTGCATCTCTCTAATAGCTAGAGATATTGAGCATCTTTTCATGTGTCTCTGGACCCTCTGTATGTCCTCCTTGGAAAAGTGTCTGTTCAAGTCCTTTACGCATTTTTTAATTGGGTTGCTTGTCTTCTTAGAATGGAGTCATGTGAGTTCTTTATATATTTTGCAGATTAAACACTTGTCTGAGGTATCATTGGCAAATATGTTTTCCCATATGGTTGGTTCTCTTTTTATTTTAATAGTTTTCTTTATCCATGTGGAGGCTTTTTATTTTGATGAGATCCCATTTGTTTACTCTTTCCTTTATGTCCCTTGCTCTAGGGGACATATCAGTGAAAATATTGCTGCTTGAAATATCTGAGATTTCCCTGCCTATGTTCTCCTTTAGGACTTCAATGGTGTCACAACTTATATTTAAATCTTTTATCCACTTTGAATTTATTTTTTATATGGTGTAAGTTGGTGCTCGAGGTTCATTTTTTTGCACGTTACTGTCCAGCTCTCCCAACACCATTTGTTGAAGAGGCTATTTTTACTCTATTTTATGTTGCTTCCTGTTTTGTTGAATATTAATTGACTGTAGAGAATTGGGTTTATTTCTGGGCTCTCTGTTCTGCTCCATTGGTCTATCTGTCTGTTTTTATGCCAGTACCAGGCCGTTTAAAAAAAAAAGAAAACTATTGAAGCCTCTCACTTTCTTAGATACTTGAGATATACAGATCAAAACTATAGGTTCTACTGACAGCCCAGTTCTAGAGATGGTCCAAGAACCAGATTACAGTACAGAATGATCAACACAATGAGAGAGCTGCATAAGGACATGGTAGGATCCCAGAAGGGAGTACCTTTGCAGAATGTAGAATGAATGGGTGAGAATGAATGGGAAGCAGCAGATGACAGAGATGGACATGCAGAGAGAACATGAGTCTCAAAGCAGAGATTTTGCAAGAGGGTGTGAGATTCACCGTCCAGAAATGGACAGAAGGAGATGCTGATTGTGAGGGATGAGCAGTCTTCATATCAGGTTCTACATCTGTCTCTTTCTCTTTAAACTTTCCTGCATCCCAGACCCTAAGTCTTAAACTGGGGTGCCTCACTCTGGCCTGTCCTACCCTCTATGTTATCTCAATCCAACATCTTTAAATCCTATTAAGTAATCACCCTCCTGCCCCTTAGCTATCTATTAGAATTGAAACTGATTCATACCATGTGAAAGTGTCATGGTCTTACTGTTCCCATGACACCGGCCTTTAAAAGGATGCTTGCTGTGGTAGATGTATTTTTGAAAAATAGCTGCAAAATGTTTCTGATCATATATGCTCATCCAGAACCTTGCTGTTCTTTTATTAAGAGGTGGAAGCTATGTCCCTTCCCTCCAAATTGGGTTGGCCTTTATGATTGCTTCAATAAAAAGTTACTTGGAACCCCCCACCTGCACTCCTCACCTACCCCTATCCATGTGCACCATCCTTTTGGGCTGTCCCCTCTCCCATTGCCCTTCTGATGTAGGGCTTTGACCCTGGAATTTATCTCTACCCCTTCTCCCAGGAACCACTCCCTTGCTCTTCTTTAGTCCCTGGGGAATTCTCCTGGGTTCCAGCTACCGCCCTCTCCCCAGAGTGCTCTGTATTTCTGCCTTCTCTGCAGGACCCTTCATAATCTACCTCCAGCAGTTCAGGGGATAAACCCAACCTCTTCTGCTAAGGAGAGGCTAGGGGTGGATGCGATAATGGGCAGGTTGTTATTAGTGAACACGGTAAGATATTGTCTTGAGATGTTAATCTGTGGGGCTTTCTTTCCCTCCTTCCCTGCACAGTAACCAAGGGGTCTCACTAAAGAGTAAAGTTGATCACAAGGGATTGAAAAAGGGCCAAAAATAGTGTTGAGCTCTGTGACTCCCAAACAGCCTTAGAGAATCGAAAAGTGAGGCTCGGGGCATGAACACATGAAGAAACATGGAACAAGCAGGTGGGCTACAGAAATTACCAGGTGTCTGCACCCCAAAGCCTCCCAGGGAGACCAGAGTAGGGCTTCCCTGCTTGGCTGGAGGAGGGCAGGAACACCTGAGAGCATTCCCTATCACCACCCACCCCCAAGAAGCAAACATCCCCGAGATATTTGCCAAGCTCTACTCATACTCCCCCAAATGGATCCCCACTTCAGTGTTTGAGGACTCTCTGAACCCCAAATGTTAGGAATACATTCAGTTACAACCCACAAAAAATATGACTAGCAGTGCCTTAAAGGGCAGAGGTTTCTTTTTCTCATGTAACAAGAAGAATAGAGGTGGGCAGTTGCTTTGTAAACATGCAGATTCCCCAGGACCTAGTTCCTGAGGATAGGATTCAGTGAGTTGTGGAATGAACTGGGGTGAGGGGTGGTTCTATAATTCCAAAAACCTCCCAGGTGACCCTAATTTGTAAGCACAGGTGGCAGCTACTGTCCTGGAGTTCACTGAACCTGCTGTGCCACCTGCTCTTCTGAGTTTCCAGAATCCTTTAGCTTTCAGAGAAGTCAACAGCACTACCAGTGAACCAGTGATTGATTAACTCATTCACATGTCCTGCAAACAGTAATTGCTAACCTTTTCACTGGTAGACACCAGCCCAATGAGGCTGGTGAACTGGGCCTGGAGCCATGAGGATTCAGCAACACTCTCCAACGAGGGAAATTGCCACAGAATCTATTTCAAGTACTTTCTTTGTCAACTGAAGAAGGATGGGAGTAACCATCTAAGTAAACAGGGTGGATTGAACACCTTCTTTTGATTCCATTTCCCTCTCAGCATGTTATTATAATGTAAAGATTTTGTTAAAGGCAACAAAATCCTCAAGGACAAAGATAAAAGAAAATGCAGTAAGAATGGAGAATGAGAGATGAACAAAATGCTGGAAACTGGGAAGCAGATGGAGCATGATGAGTGATTTAGAGACCAGGCATGTGTTGCAGAGAGGAGGCGGGAAGCTAACGGATTGTCCCCTAGAGCTCCTGAAAGCCATAGGATTGGACAGCCCAGGAATCTCTCAGAAGGCAGGGGGTGTTAGTTAAAAGGCTGTACTAAATGCAGGGGATCCCTAGATTGCTTCTCCACCACACCAGCCAGACACCTCCGTCATATGGCAGGAAACATACTGGAGAAGGGTGTTAAGGCAAGTTGGCATGCTGGATGAATCCTGAGATCCACCAGCAACTGTTCACCGTGGCAGCTGGGAATCCTGGTGGCCCATCTTGGACACCTGAGATAGCAAGCTGGCCTTCTCTTCTCTAGGGAAACTGAGATCCTCAAAGAAAAGACTTACAGACAATGCTTTTTGGGAATCCTATTCAAACACAGAAATTCAGAGGAGACCAAGCCAGCACACACAGCAGAATGAACTTTCAGGAAAACCATAATTCATCTCTTCAGAGAGGTAATAGAAGATAATGACATCAATGAAAAATGAACAAACTAGTCATAGGACACAAGTGAGTTCTTGGTTTTTAAAAAATAGGGGGCAATGTCAAGAGAATTCAAGCATGCTCTATTAGGAAGCTGCTGGAGGTTGTACTCTGCCAAATGGAGGGAGCAAATCAGGAGATGGAGAAACAGCAATCACCAGAGCAGGAGGCCAGTGGGCTCCAGAGGGGTGTGTGAAAGGTAAAGAAATCAATGATTACCTGACACACTTGAACTATTAGGAGAGATTAACCATTCTGGTAAAGAGTCGGAGGAGCACTAAGGATGGGTATAAATCAAACATTAGATAATTTTGAACTCCATGGGGAGGAAAAAGCTGTGTAACAAAGGAAAGGTTACCTGTGTACACTGTGTGCCTTAGATGGGAAAAATATTCACAGTAATCACAACAGTGTGAACTTTTGATTTAACCAAAAAATATGATACGATTATGTTGGAAGAATGAGGAGAACAAGAGTTCTAAATTCTCATCTTTCATGGGAGGAAGTCGAGTTTATATCTAAATCAGAAAAATCAGTACAGAGGCTGTTATTGAGACACATGGAGAAGACATCCAGGAGCTGCTGCCACGTCAACTGAAAGTGAGACTCGCTTCTCTGACGAGGAGGACTGTGCGGGAAATGGAAATGTCAGGCCACAGGGAATTCTGGTCCAAACACCCTAGACTTTTGTGATTCTTTTTCCCTACTTTGGTGGGTTCAGCCAAAGTTCTCCCTTGAGAATTGCCAAATGTAAGCTCTAAGGAAACAAACAAATACACACAATGAACTTCACTTGAACCTTGTTTTGTTCTTTGTTTCTAAGCCAAAAGCGTCACAACAAATAGGGAAGGAGCCAGAGCCCACACGGGTATGTGGGGTTTAGCAAAGAGGGTCTGTTCCCTGAGCCGCCTGCATTTCTGTGTTTACCAACATATAGAGCTGTGGGCGGCTAGAAGACAAGTCACCCAACATACAGGCACTCAGCACCTGTTTGAATGAATGAGAGAATCAGCATATGAACAGCAGCAAACCCATTAGTTTTCACGCATCGTGAATGCCTAACAAATGTTAGGACCCATACGGTTTGCCTTTAGTGCTTCTTTCTGATTCACTTAGAGATTTAATGGCCTGGTATGTTTTCTGCTCTGTAGGAAGTAGGGATCTCCCATATGCACAGGACACTCCTATCTTCAAAGAACTACAAATGTGTTTGCGAAGGCAAAGCACAAATAAAGGAGAAGTTAAACTCATGACCACAGTGGAGGATGGGTGCAAAGGGAAAAGCTACTTTGGACTTGAACCCATAATCTTAATGAGAGGCTGGTGCAGGGAGGTATGAGTTTCCCCACACTGGCTAAAAAGTCCCTAGAGTCTTTTCCAAGTATTTTGTTCACAAGGAGATGGGAAAATGGGAAGAGTGTCATGCCATGTGACACTCTTATTGACAAAAGTCAACAAAGAGCAAATCTGTTGGCCTCCTACAAGCATCCTTGTGTTTACCTTAGTGCTTTTCCTGTAAGGCAAAGAAATTGGTGCTTTCTGGTGATGAAATGTCACCAGCCTTTCCTTTTTGCCAGGAGGGCATATCAGTTTGCATGGACATTGTCTCAAAATTTATAATGAATCCCCAAATGGTATAAGTAAGAGTTCTGCAGGTCAATAAAGAAGAAAATAGAAATGAACTTCATAAAATATTAAGATTACTCAAGGTATGGCCCAAAGCCATACCCCCTTGAGCTTTGTGGGATCGTGTTCCCAGGCGAAGTGGAGTTAGCGTTGGAGGGAACTCAAACAAAACACCACCCAAAAGCACACAAGGGAGAGCAGGACGTGGTAGCTGTGATTTCGGAGGCCTCACATCCCTTGAGTCAATAATAACAATATTTAGTACTCCTGAGGTGCTTTTGAAACTTTGGAAGTCCCTCAAAGCCCTACCATAGGCCCGGGGCACTGAGTTGCTGAGAAAGGTCACTGCTACAAATATCACGTAACCTGATGTCTTCCATGCTGATGGACAGCATGGAGGGAGGGAGAAACCAACACCGAGTGCCAAGTGTTATGGTCACACCCTCCTCACTGAGCTCCCAGCAGCCACACGTGCCTGTTCCCATATATTCCCAGCAGGGCAGCCATAGTGTCCCTGTCCAGACACAGTCACGGGACTGGTTACGTCACGCCTCTGCTTAAACATTCAGGCCTCACATCAATCTTAGAACAAAGACCATATCATAACCGGGTCTTCAGGACTTGGTATCAACTCCTGCCCAATTCACCACCATCATCTTCTACTTCCTATTCCTGCACACTGGGCGGCCACAAGCTCCACAAGCATTCCACGCGGTGCTTTGCCACCATGGATACAGGCCTCTCTTCTGCCAGGAACTCTCAGTACAGATTGTTCCCTCTGCCAGGAACTCTCTCCTCTCCACCCCTTTGCCTGTCTCAGTCACACGACAGATCTCAGCTTAAAGATCTGTGCCTCAGTGAACTTTCTGCCCCACACTAGTTTACCTCTCCCAGCACCAAGTACCTTTCCCTCAAGAATTATCACGATATGTAACTATGCATCATATGCACAAGTATTTGTGATTAATGTCCTCCTCTTCCACTTAAGCTGCAATCTCCAAAAGGCACAGCCCACATCGGTTTTGCTCAGCGTGTTATTTCCTAATGCCTGGCACAGGCACCTCAGAGGCTCTCACTGATGCTTGATGTATGAATAAATGGTAGCATGCTGTCCTGTCCTTTATAAACGTAATATTTGGGTTCACTCCCACCTCTCCAGCACAGGGTATAATCAGCATGGAACTCTCTATCTCAAATACAGTAAAGATTTACTCATATCTTATTCTCTAGAATTTAATAGTATTTTGATTACTTAAATTGATGCATCTCAACCCATCCAAAAGAATGAAAATCATCACAAAGAACATATATGCGTAACTCAGACACACACAACAGTGTGGCGATGGCCCGAAAAAGTGGGGACAGGGACTGGGTGGAGGCAGGCAGAGAGTAGAAAGTGGGGACATCTGAAATAGTGCCAACAATAAAGAAAAAGAGAGAATGAAAATCAGCCCTGATTGGTGTGGCTCAGTCGGATGGGTGTGGTACCACAAAGTGAAAAGTCGCCAGTTCGATTCTCGGTCAGGGCACATGCCTGGGTTGCAGGTCTTATCTACCTGTTGGGGAGTGTAAGAGGCAAAGACCAATGTTTCTCTCTCACATCCATGTTTCTGTCCCTCTTTTTCTCCCTCCCTTCCCCTCTCTCTAAAAAATGAATAAATAAAATATTTTTTTTAAAAAAGGAGAGAAAGAAAGAAAATCATCAAAGACTCATAGTGCTAAAGAGGATGCATTTATTTTGACTGAACGGTTTGAACATCAGGTAACTGTTAAGCAGTCTAGTTAAGATAACTGAGCTTCCTAAATTTTCTGCTGTTAGAGATCTTCTCCCTGACCAAGAAGCCCAGTCAAATGCCACTTAAATCTGTATTCGCCCAACAGGCAGAGCAAATTTCTCCTTGCTCTTCATGGACTCTCCCACTGGCTGGTTGCCTGGGACCTGAAGACCAACCACGTGTGGCTGCATGACAGTCCTCATTTGTCACAGAGCTCTCTTCACGGTGGATGCATAGTTGGCCCCCTTCCCTGGAAATAAACTACTGCCATCTCTTGCTTACTTCCTTTATTTGAGGCAGTTTATCTTCTCAGCTTCTGAGCTTTCATGAAAAAGACAAGTTTGTTTGACAAGGAGCGTAAGGATACGCTGGCTCTGCCAAATATTAAACACACTTTAAGGCTTTGGGGAATGAGGCGAATAGTGCCGAGACTCCCATTTCCACAGCCATGGTCCTTGGGGCAGAGTAACTGAGAGGAGAATGTGAGATCCCCAAGTGCAAATCCGGGACAGAGCCTGCTCAGGGCTAAAGTCCATCACGGCTCCTGGGATGTACCTCACCCACCTGAGGCTGATTCTAGGCCAAGGCTCCCACTTAAGGATCGTTGTCCCAGCTCTAGGATGCCTGGTTTTTCCTGGATTTCCTGGCTTCTCTTGTCTTCCAGCCATTACCCCTTTTATCTGCTGAGCCAAAGCCTTGGTCTCTCCTCTTTCCTCACAGTATCTGTTACTGGCATGTTGGGAGAGTTCCCAGTCACCTCAGTGGTGAGACCCAGTTGTTCACCATTGACATCATCATGTCAGTCCTCAAGGTCAAGTAGTGCTCACTGTTCGTCAAACCCAATAGACAAATCTTCACTCCAGGGACAGAAGAGAGATGTTGCCTCTCCGTCCTGGAGAAAGTTGCCCTCACACACAGAATAGATCAAACAGCTCTTTACCATCCAAAAAGAGGAAAACAATAAAAGTTAAGCATCCATTTACAAAGAAAGTTTATATCCTGCTTTTTATACCATAATTCATCTAATACTCATGAATACCTCTAGTCCATGCACATTAAAGGGTGGTTATATGCTTTATATTTAAGGAACTCCTCAGAGACAGAACAGTCATTGTTATTTATATATTGTTGAATGCTCAATTTATTAAACCTACAAGTTTAATAACCAAAACTTTGAACATCAAATTTCTTACCCATTCAAGCAATGATCATATACTAAAGGACCTTAAATCATTCAAGCTATAATTAAAATTTTAGCATAACTAATTTTTGAATGCTTCAAACACAAACATAATGAGTACAAAACCCTTAAAACTATTCTCAAATAGCAACTCAATTCACTTTCTAATTATTCCTACATGCCTTATGCTTTATCAAGGCTATACAAAATGCAGTACTAGCTATGTGAATGCCTTCCAAGTACAGTAGAAAGATCCGAGGCCAAATCCCAGGCCAAAAGAAAAGGCCAGCAGTACCACTCAGTGTCCCACTGGGAAAGCCAAACCCACTGGGAAACGTGACTGACTATGAAGCCAGAGACACTAAAATAACCAGTGCCAGGTATTCATTAAATAGCAAGCCCAGATGGGCAAACAGACCAAGGAATACACTTACATGCAGCTTCTCACATGTATGAAAGGTGACACTACAACATAGACCAGTAAATGATGCTGGGAGAACTGGATATTGAGTTGGGGAAAAAATTCACTTTTCACACACATATACAAAATTATGGATGATAAAGACCCAATGTGGAAAACATCTTAACACATTTAGAAGAAAATAAGAGGGCATTTTTATGACATTGGAGTAGGAAAAGAATTTCCTAAATAAGGTATAAAAGCACAAACCATGGAAAAAAAGATCAATTTGATTACATTAAACTGAAATATATATAGAAAAAAGTCAGTACATCTTAAGTGGAAAAAAAACAAGTCATAGACTGAGAAGAGAAATTTGCAGTACATATCATTGACTATAGCCACAGAACTCCACCTCTTGCCTCCTCTGGGTTTGTTGATGGACATTCCAATGGATTGGAGACAGGCAAGTGTAGGGAAGGAGTTGGGGCTCCTATTCTCCCTGCAGCTGCAGAGGCCCCCATTCCGTCTGTGACTATCACCCAAAGACCAGAGCTCTTGAAAGAATCCCTCTCCACTTAGCCTTATTGTTGCTAGGTTCCTCCTCTGTCCTATTAGCCTAAGGACACAATGGCCCCACTATTAGTAGTTCTTATGGTTTCCTTAAGCCCTGCCCACACTTTATTACACCCACCTCCAACTGCCCAATTCAGGTGTGCCATCTACTTTCTCCTGGGACCCTGACTGGTACGCCTGGTACAAGTCAGCATACGCCTGGTATGCTTTTAACATGGTATTGATCTATTAGGCAGGTTACTTAACCTGTTGGACTCCAATTACTTCATCTCTAAGTGGTGCTGCCATGAGGATTGATTACGATGATCTTCGTAAGCGCCTCAGCACAGCACCCAGCATAGTGAGCTGTCAGTAAGTGGTGCTATTGTTATCATGATGAGGGCGTTATTATTGTTGTTACTGCTAACAGATCTCCACTGCTCTCCAGCAATCTGAGAAACACCTAACCAGCTGGGAAAAAAATGCCAAAGCAAAACCTAAGACAAGATAACTAAAACATAATTTGCTATCAGACTTAAGGAACTCCCAGAGTTTTCTTAAGATCACCATTATAATAAATATTGAATACCCTTTGCCAAGGAGAATTATAATACGTAGAGTGGTCTTCTGTTCAGTCCAGTATATCTCCTGCAACAAGAGAAGCATTCATTATTTTTAGGTCTAGGCCACACCAATCACTCACATTCCACAGATACCTGCAGGTATATCCGCCACAAAAGTTGGTGATAGGCTTGCAAATGCAGGAATCCATATGCAGCAGCCAACACAAACAGGCAGTGGAGGCTGGCCACCACCCACTCCTGCACCTGTGTGCACCTCTGCTGCACGCAACCCTCAAGGGTGAATTCTGCCAGCCAATGACTGTGAAGCTGGTCCTTGCGTACCTGATGGCATTCATGTCCATGTAGATTGTGCCCACTTAAGTTCAATTTTTACACACATATTTTAAAAATACTAGGACTTACATCTTTAATTGGTATGACATACTGAAGTGTTTAAAGAAAAGTAGGCAATGGGAATTGTGGGAAAACAATGTATCAGTAGTAAACACTTGGTCACCTGTCATTTGGAAAGAGATGGAAAATCTTAAACTTTTAGGTATTGTCAAATCATGTATGTCTGTTGTACTTTATTTTATAAAATATTTACTCCACTCCAGTTATATATGAATGGTGTCAAAGACCTGTCAGAGTGTTAGAACCTTAGACCATGTGAAGGGAAAGTATGTGGACCCTTCTTGGGGTGATGGACATGATCTGCACCATGTCTGGGGCGCTGGGGACACAAATCCATACATTTGTCAGAACTCATGGAGCTGTACGCTGAGGACCTGGCATGTCTGTAGGTGTTAATTCAATTTTGATTGCAGTTATAAAAATGTGCAGAGGAATAAGAAAAAGGTTTAAAAACAACTTCTAGGTCACTGTACCCATTTCTTTATGTGACAGAATAAAATCTTGAAACACTAAGCAAATTGACCAAACACCCCAGGACTTTGCTAAGTAATTCCTGATGAGAGGAGATGACTCACAGATCTGTGAGTGGCAAAAGTGAGTCATTCAAAGATCAGGCCTTGGCTGGGATTAAACCACCCACTTGATTACAAGGTCAGCTTCAACTATCTGTGCTCATTCAGAATGGAGTTAACTGGATAACACCCTAGACTTTCTGGAAAAGGCTTTACCCCTGAGGGATCTGGAGTTTCACCAGCATGTGCTCACAGCCTCTGGGGTGGCCCCCGAGGGCCAGAACACAGTTAGATCTACTTCTAGACTGATGAACCAGAAAACTAGAGATCATTGACTGACAGCCTGATGTTCATCTAAATGGGCAACTCAAGTGGTGTGCCCCAGGGCTCTTTCTCAACACTGTAATCACACAGTTTGGGTGACAGTGAAGACATCTACCAAATGTTCAGAAGTCACACACAGGATTGAGAACACAGGGAAGATGGGCCCCAGGCACACAATTACATCATTTGAGCAGGAATAATGATTGGGCCCCAACCCCAAATTTAAAGTAGAATAAACTAAAAATCAAACTGCCATTAGGTCAGAAGACCAATTGCCAAATCTAGGGTGGGAGTGGGGAAACCTGACTTAACAAACAAACAAGCAAACAAACAAACAAACAAAAAAGCCCTGTGGTTCTAATTGGTCACACATGCAATTATGAGCCAATGGTCTGTAGCACAGTTAGTTAAAAACTGAGTGTACTGACAGGGATGTCTACTAAACTCAACACTAACTATCTCTTATGGTTCCAGCTGCTTCATTTTAGGAGTGACATTGACAAACTGGGTGTATGCCGGAGAGGAGGACCAGGATGGTAGGGTAGTAGGCACCTCGCTCTACCGCAAACACTTTAGGGAACTCATTGTTTAGCCTCAAGGAGTAGACAGATAGAGGTTAGGTGACCAACCTTCCTAGTGTGCCCCAGGACTGAGCACATTTCCAGACAAAGAGCTTTCAGTGTGAACAATGAGACAGTCTCAAACAAAGTAGGACCAAGTGTCACCTTAGGTTGAGATGACAGCAGAGTAAGAGGTGCCAGGACACATGACTGCTGATTTCCAAATGTTGGAGGGGCTTATTCTCAGTTGCACTAAAGTAGACCAGGGCCATGGCAGAAGTTACCCAAAGGAAGCTAAACTCAAGGTGAGGAAGCACTGAAGTTTCTGAGGAGCTTTCTCAGAAGAATGAGCAGCACGTGGCAGGTCTGAACACACACACACACACGCGTGTGCGCGCGCCAGATAATTCAGCACAGTCAGAACCTCCAAGTTCAATAATAGTTTTAAAGAAATCCCTATTGTACAGGGTGGGGCAAAAGTAGGTTTACAGTTGTTCATATAGAAAATAATGTAAGAATTAATAAATAATAATATAAAAATAAACTCGGTATTTCACCTACTCACAACAGTAAACTTATTTTTGCCCTGCCCTGCATTAATCACAAAACAGGGTCCTGATACACTTGGAAAGGGGGAGACATGTGATTTATTTTTCTATACAGAATGTTCAGCTCCCAGTGCTCTTGCATGTGCTCCGACCCCTCCCCACCTCAACCCACTTTCCAAGTTTGTCGTCCTCACGAGAAAGGGTGATGCTCAAGATTCTTTTCAAATCCAAGGTTTTATAATTTATAAATATTGTACATATTGTCCTTATAATTTATGTGTACCTTGATATTGTTTCCCTCTTACATTTCTGTAGTACCTTAGGTGTTGTAGAAACTGACAGCAAACACAATGAGGAGGCCCTGGCCAGTGTGCGCAGTTGGTTGGAGTGTTGTCCTGTACACCGAGAGGCTGCAGGTTCAATTCCTGGTTAGAGCAAGTAAGGAAGGCAGCCGATTGATGTTTCTGTCTTACATCAGTGTTTCCCTCCCGATTTCTCTCTCTCTCTTCCTCTCTCTTTCTTTCTCTCTGTTCTTCTCTCTCTCTGCCCTTCTCTCCCTCTCTAAAAGCAATGGAAAAAATGTCCTCAGGTGAGGATTTACAAAGAGACAATGAGGAGAATGCCGTATAAAGAGCAGACGTGTTTGCAACTCTGAAAAATGAAACTCTATCAGGGGTGTCCAACCTTTTGGCGTCTCTGGGCCACACTGGAAGAAGATGAGTTGTCTTGGGCCACACATTAAATATACAAACACTAATGAAAACTAATGAGCAAAAAAAAAAGTTTTAAGTAAATTTACAATTTTGTGTTAGGCCATATTCATAGCCGTCCTGGGCTGCTGGTTGGGCACCCCTGCAAGAAGAGAAGGTTCTGTGCCTATTCTCACTCTGATGAGGAAGGCAAAGGAAGAGAACAGGGAGAAGAGGGCTCCTGAGCCCCATCTTCGGCAGGAGTAAGTGCTGCTCCGCAGGAACCCAGGGAGGAGAGGACGGCAGGCGAGAAGAGAGAAGGAGCTCGCAGGGTGGGACCACTTCCAGCCGAGCCCTGCAAAAGTGGCTGCATCTGCCAGAGAAGGGGTGGGGAGACTGGCAGGTCTAACGCCTGGTCTCAGGATGCAGGGCGTCTTCACTCAAGCTGCTAGAGCAGAATACTATGGACTGGGTGGCTTAAACAACAGGCCTTTATTTCTCACAGTTCTGGAGGCTTGAAGGCCAAGATCAAGGTGTCAGCAGGATCTGTTCCTGGTGAGGATTCTCTTGCTGGCTTTCAGACAGCCACCTTCTCACTGTGTCCTCACATGGTGAGGAGAGAGAGAATGCACTCTGTTCTCTTCTTGTTCTTACAGGGACCTTAGTCCATAGTGGGGTCCCCACCCTCATGATCCAATCTAAACCCAATCTCCTCCCAGAAGTCCCACCTACACATTCCATCATACCATTCTATGTTAGGGTTTCAACATATGAATTTTTGAGGGACACAAACATTCAGTCCCTAACAGAGGAATATAAGCCTTGGGAGCCAGGGCCCCGAACTCAGAGACCCGACTCCAAACACCAAAGACAGAGGCCTTGGGACCAGAGTTGGAGGGGTCAAGAGTCATGGTGAGTGGTGGGGATGCCACAGAGACCCCGGCTAGAATGCCAACTTCACCACTTTAGAGATTCCTAATCTCTAAAATGGCCTGTCCGGGGCTTGGCATCCTGCTCACCTAGAGCAAGTTCTCAGGAAATTTGGGTGCGTGCTTGCTCTTGTCACCATCCTCAGTGACAGGGAGCAGTGTCGGGCCCTCCCCCACCACTTCCCTTCCTCCCCAGACTCCATGCTGCCTGGGGCAGAGCCCGCAGGAATGACTGAAAACCTGCTGGAGGCCTTGCAGGGTAAGCGGTTTGTTTCCTCACTGAAGAGGGAGTCTGGAGTCTAGCAGCTGCTCAGGGCATCAGCAAAGAGGCAGCCTCCTTCTTTCTTCCTGCTCCGGCTTCCTCCATGCGTAGCTTTTGTTGTAACAAAGTGGCTGATACGCCTCCACACCTAGCGCCTGAATTCCAGGATGGAAAAAAGTGAAGGGTAGAAGGCAAAGGGAAGTAAGAGCACCCCAGTGGAGCCAGTCCCCTTTCAAAGGCCACTCCCAGAAGCTCTTTGGATGTCATTGGCCAGCACCAGGTCACACAGCCACACCCAGCGGCCAGGGCAGTGGCGCAGCATTTCGAGGACACACCGCCATCCTGAACAGCACTGGGGGCTGGTTAGAGAGGCAGGAAAGGAGAGCGGGTATTGGGTAGGTGGAGTCCAGCGTCTGCCTCAGCAGCCTCCTGGGGGCATACACCCTCGTCACCTCCCCAGGGGTCACAGCTCTTGGGGAACTGAAAAGCCACCAGTCCCAGTGGCAGGGCCTGAGTGTGCAGCCCCAAACGGGAGGGCAGGACTTCCAGGAGACAGCACCTGTGGGCCGCCGCTGCTGTGTCTGGGCAAGGAGCTCCTTTGGGAGCAAAGCAGAAGTGGTCACAGTACCTACAGGGCCCGGGTAATTTTTGTTTATCAAATGGAAATGGAAAAAGGATTGGGTCTTTTCTTCTCAAGAATTTGGAGGAACTGGCATAGTTTTTCTTTCAGTTTTCTACCATGTTTTTTGGCATAATTATTCAAAAGAACATTCTACTAGTTCCCTCTGTTCTAAAAATAAAAACAAAATGACTGAAAAGCAAACCAAGAGAAGGCCGGTCTTGTACAGAGTGGTTAATGTTCTGTGGTTTATGTAGCAATGAACAAATGCAAGCTAGCCATGGTAAGAGATTCACAGTTCTGATTCTCTTGCTTGCGCTCTGCCTCTGCCTCTAAGGTGCCAGTGGGGGTGCCTTCCAGCACCCCAACATGCCGGCACCCGGATGAGGAAGTACATGAAGGTGACTTTCCATCACCCCAACTGCTGCAACATCCTAAACCGATATAACCTGAAGTCTGGTCCCTGGACATGGACCAGGAGCACCAGTGTCACCTGGAAACTTGTATGAAGTGCAAACCCTCAGGCCCATCCCAGACCCGCCGGGTCCTGAGAGACGAGAAGTCTGAGAACCACCAGCCTGGGTCAACGTCTAATAGCAGGGAAACCATCAATAAAAGTAACCGATCTATGGTTTTCTAATATGTATCTCAAGAAAATCATTAAGACCAGTAAAAAGTACAATCAGTCTTCTGGAATCTGTACTGTCTACGCTTCATCTTAGCCAAAAGGCTGAGACGTGATGGACTCTGTACTATCTAGCACGTTCAGAGAGAGTTTAGGGTACGAGATGAATTACAGGCCTGCAACTAAATTTAAATTCCTTAAATTTTTGTTTTTATTCTAATCACAGCATCTCTTTATATTTGTCTTGAAGGCTATAGCAAGAAATAATTTGCAGAAATTAATCTCCTTAGAGTTCTGGCACCAAGTGTAAGGATGCTCTGTGTCAGAAAGTGCTGCATATTCCCACCCTTGTTACAGCCCCAGTTAGTAAGCTAGGCCCCAGTGTTAACCTGCCTGCTACGGGCTGAATTGTGTCCCCCCAAATTCACATGTTCAAATCCTAACTCTAGTACTTCTGACTGTATTTGGAGGTAAGGTCTTTAAAGAGGTGATAAGGTAGGGCCCTAGCCTGGTATCTCAGTTTGTTAGAATGTCGCCCCAATATGCCAAGGTTGTAGGTTCAATCCCCAATCAGGGCACACATAAGAATCAACCAATAAATGCATAAATAAGTGGAACAACAAATCTCTCTCTCTCTCTCAATAAAAAAATAATATGTTTTTGAAGAAATGATGATCCCTGGCTGGTGTGGTTCAGTGGCTTGAGCGCCAGCCTGCAAACTGAAAGGTCACCCATTCAATTACCATTCAAGGCACATGCCTGGCTTGCAGAAAACTGATCAATGTATCTCTCACACATCGGTGTTTCTCTTTCTCCCTCCCCTCCCATCTCTTTAAAAGTAAATAAATCTTTTTTTAAAAAAAGAGGTGATGAGATCAAATGAAGTCATTAGGGTGGGCTGTTGCCCACTGTGCCTGGGGCCCTTCTAAGAAGAGGTGACAAGGACACAGACCAGGCAAAGGGAGGACCATGTGAAGATGTGAAGACACAGGAAAGGTGGCCACCTGCAAGCCAGGGAGAGAGGCCCCAGAAGAAACCACCCTACTGATACCTTAACCTCAGATTTCCAGTCTCCAGAACTGTGAGAAAATGAATGTTTGCTGTTTGAGCCGCCTGGTCTGTAGCACTTTGTCTTGGTAGCCCTAGCCGACGAACACAATATACAAAAGGCTCAGGACCAGGAGTCCCCCGACAACCCCTGATGAGTGAAAAATGGCTGTTTCAATCCCTCAGAGTTAGGCATTATTCATTATTGCAGCATTTCCTAGCCTATCCTGATGGCTTCACCTGTTTACTTACCATTGAAGATATGAGTCATCTGATTGATCAAATAATAGGCATATCAATTAAACTATTGGCCTTTTTTTGGTTTGGGTTTCTTAAAACCTGAAATACCCGGTAATAAGGCCACATGTGATACGATACCTGCGTGCTGGTGTCGGGGCACCAGGCTTCTTTCGGAAGGTGGGGAAATCTCACTGAGGCTAGTTCAAAAACAACAACAAGCACCAAAAAGACAGTGTAGGAAGTTGCTCTGCACTGGGTAGGCACAGCTAAAGGAGAAAATATCCACAGTGCCCCCAGCTAGCCATTCCCTCTGGTTATCTTCTCATTCGTCCCACACCCAGAATTTTACACAGAAGAGACTGAAGCCAGTTAGGGCAAAGATAGACCTCATCCTCCCGCTTATAAGAGCAGAACCCTTTGCATTATACTGTACTTACTAATCTTTTAAGAAGATAGAATTTTCCCTGGCTAGCGTGGCTTAGTGGATTGAATGCCAGCCTGCAAACCAAAGGGTCACTGGTTCAATTCCCAGTCAGGGCACATACCTGGGTGGTGGGCCAGGTTCCCAGTAAGGGGTGCACAAGAGACAACCGCACATGATGTTTCTCTCTCTCTCTCTCTCTCTTTCTCCTTCCCTTTGCCTCTCTCTAAAAATAAATAAATAGAATCTTTTTTAAAAAGATAGAATTTCAGTTTAGCTGACTACAGTGCCTGCTTATCCTCAAGCCTGGTCATATTCTGTCCTGTGCCAGTGAAAACCAGTTTTGCACTGGCACATGTTTCCAAAAAATAATGCTCATAGAGTCCAAGTCACCCGTGCACCGTGAACTCCCCCAGTAGGCAGTGACTTCCCAGGGCCCTCTAAGAACAAATGCCCATTTCTGGGCTTTGGGGCCTTCCAGCTTTTTGCTTCACTCCAGGTAGCCACTGGCACCCTTTCAGCCAGCCTCCCCAGTGCCCCGTGTTTAATCCTCCCTGTGATTTATTCAGGCCACCCCTCTGGCCTGGAACAGGCTGCCCTTGCTGTTCTCACAACTTGCCAGCTCTTCTAAACCCACCACAGTGACAGCTTTGTTTTGAACAGCATCCCAGCGCCAAGATCCACGTTACGTTCCAAGGAACCCAGCCAACCTCAGGGTGCATACAGATTGTCTAGGTGATTGGGCCGTCTGTTTATTAGTCAAGTGATTTGTTTATCAGTACTTTGTTCTCACTATTAGACACATGTCACATCGTGTACCCTGTGGAAAGAACGGTGAGGTGGGAAGAAAATACAATGTAGTTTTCTAATGCCTGGTCCTATTATCTAGGCCACTGTATGCGAGCAGATGCCTTCCTCTGTGGAGTGTGGGACTGGTTTGGGTTTGCCCTAATGACACTCTCTGTGCATTTGATTGGTCAACACTAGTGTCATTGACTGTATGTAATCAATCAACCACTCCAGGAAATTCATGGCACACAAATATTAACAACTGTAGGGACTTCTCTTTGAGAACATAAAATTCAAAGTATTGTCACCAGAAAAAAAACCCAAGAAACCTTTAAAATCCTTTATTTCACTTTGTAGTGGACATAGCATCTTCTCAAACAGGACAGGAAAAAAACCATACAATTTCAAACTTGAATGAAATGTCCTTCGCTTGGAAAATTATAACAATCCCAATTTGTAGTGTATTTTACATCTCAGTTTATAGGTCACCAAGTAGAATGTTAATTCATTCTTGGGACAGCAAAAATACTCTCTTGAGTGAGCGAATGATGGGGAAACAACATGCCAGACCAAATTCACCAGAAAATGGGTAATTGACCTATAAAGATGTGTTCTTAACCAGCAGGACATGCCGACAATGAGAGCTCACTGGGGAAACTGCAGAACCCAATACATGTAATACTGGCCATGTTCATTTCATCACATTTTTTTTAAAAAAAAAGCATCTGTTAGCAATTATGTGTCGAAATGGGCCTGCCAAATCTCTGCAAGAGAAGACATTTTTCTCAAAGCCACACAATCTGAGTGACTTTCAGTTTTAAATGTGAACACATGGCGGGTTTTACACGACTTGTTTCATGCTCCTAAGGAAGTGGGACAGAGGATCGCGGGGCAGTTCTAGCCTCCTGCTCCAACTGAGCAGCAGCCCCGCAACACGGGTGGGCCAGCAAATAGGCTGTTCACACTGCCTGCTTCTGCTAACAACCAGTGCTGAGATCACCAAATAATTCCAATTTGGCTTTTTTCTTTAGAAGCCACCAGTTTCTGACTAGTCCAAATGCTACTGGTACAGGGTCCCAACAGGGTCCCAGGTGGCTGAGTTCCTTCTGGTCCAGAGTCGGCCTCATGTGGCCTGAGGTCCAGCCAGGCTCCTTGGGTTGTGGGGAGAGTGAGGGCCCCACATTAGAACCAAGGCTTTATTGCATTCTCCCACGTCCCCCACACTGACCGGAATAAAATGACGCTTTAGCTAGTGGTCTCAGAGAAAGCCTGCCACTCTTCTCTGAAAAAGTAATCTTTTAATTTACTACTAAAGATTGAGTGGCTCTTTCCATAGTCTTCTCTTGAAACAAAATAATCCCAACTCCCCTAACCACAAAATTGGATTTTCAAGCCCTTACTTAGCTTCGCTGCTGAGATTTAACCCCTCCGGTCCATCTGGAGTGTCTGGTTGTAGAGCGTGAAGACAGTGTTTGGGAAAGGGTGGCCAGACCCGAGTGTGGTTTCCTTCCCTGTCCCTTGCTAGCGGTGCAACCTTGGGCCGGTCACTTAACCTCCCTCCGGCCCCCAGTTTACTCCTTCAAACCGTGGCAAGTAAACAAGACAAATCTGTTACAGAAAGCATCTGGCATCCTGTCTGAAACACAGCACCCGCAAACACTACTTTTTCTTTCTTTGTTTCCCGAAATCATTGGTGGAGTGAAAAGTCTGTTGTCTGTATCGTGCTATCTAATGTGGGAATTGCCAGCTCCAAGGGGCTATGTATATTTAAGTTAATTACATGAAATGAAAAATTCTGCTCTTCAACTGCATTGGCCACATTTCAAGCACTCACTGAGTAGAGCCACATGTGGCTGGTGGCTACCACATTGGACGGTGCAGACCGAGAACCTTCATTTGGAAAGTCCTGTTGGATAGCGCTGGTCGCCTCCTTCACTGGGACTTTGAGGCTTCCAAACATGTCCCTGTCAGTCCCCACCTAAACTATGTCGAGTGAAAGCTTTCCTTGGTGACAGGATAAATGCAACCACTGTTTCCTATCACACCCCTTTTAGAAAGACCCTTGCCTCCACCTCCGCATTGCAAAGAAGTCAGGCTAGAAATGCTCTCTCCACAAGCTCACAGATTCAGAGAACTGCCCAGACCTGCGTTCTAGGGCCCTGGGAACCGCTTGCAGTTGAGGCTGGTGGGGGGTAAGCATGACGCTGAGAGCTCCAAACCCTGGGTCTTATTCCCAAAGCAAACACCATCTGTGGTGACTCGCTGCAGCCAGCATGAGTCTTGGGTAACAGGGGCCCAGGGTTTAGGATGCTGCCAATCCCCAAAGAGCCCCAGGCACCTAAAGGGAGAGATCAGGCAGCCGGATGTTCTAAGAAAGCAACTCACTCCACCCAGCAGGGCCTCTGTTCTTTCCCCCAGGGGTTTCAGGACAAACATTGCAGGTCTGGGACACAGCATGGAAAATATGTAGGTTTACAGGGCTTACTTAACCGAAACAAAAGCAGAGCACACAAGATGCAGAGCCAAAGAACCAGGTGAGCTGCATTTTCTCTACTGGTGTTCCTGAGTCCAAGGCTGGAAGATAACAATAGTCTTGGCCACACCCAAGCTGGGTTAGTCAGCTTTCAGTAGCTGAGCACTGATTATTCAGTCTTCTCTCAATCCCACCTGCCTTCACCTCTGCCAGAGAGGATAAAAAAGGACTACAGACTCACACTTTCTGACTTGCTAATAGCACCAACAGAAGTCTAGGTTAAGGAGGCTGAAAGTTATAGCTAAGATTTTATTGAATGGCCTCGCAGTTTTTAATCCTTACCATCCCTTCTCATCACTTGTGAAAAGAAATCCATAGCGGATTACATTCTTTTCAAGATTACACCTAATTTTTTTAAGTTAATAGCAATACTAATAATCACGGTCACACACACCTAGCCATTGCCACGGGCCAGGCACTGTCCGAAGTACTTCACAGATGCAGAGATATTAGCACACCTGAACCTCACCGACAACTGTATGAGGAAGTACTCCAAAGGTGTGCACGTGGGTACGGTGTGCGTGGTGTGTGTGTGTGAGAGAGAGAGAGTCACCCACCTCTGCTCACTCTGGTGGAGCTGCACTTCAAACTGGGCAGTCTGCCTCTAAGTCCACGCTTTGGTCCGCTGTGCTACCCGTGAATGATAAAACAAAAGAACCACAGACTTTCTGTCAGAGTGAGCCCCTCCCAGAGATGACCGCTTTCCAAGCCCCCATGGGGGTGAGGTTAGGGGCAGGGGGAGAGAGGGGAAAATGTAAAGCACTCAGGCCTTTGCAAGAGAATCCTGGGGATGTTGTCATCTCCCCCAAGATCCTCCTCTGAGCCATGGCCCAGGCTCCAGTTTCCATCTAAAGCACAGGTGGCAAACACAAGGCCCGCAGGCCGAATCCGGCCCTCCACCTTGTTTCTACCCGGTGGTAGCGCAGAGCTCCTGAGAGGCTGATGTGGCCCCCAGTGAAAATGAGTTTGACACCCCGATCTAAGGGATTCCTTCTCCTGCCGCAGGGGTGGTTTTCCCTTCTGCTCCTCTTGACTCTGCTCTCTCCAGAGAAGAGCCTGAGAGAGTAGGGGAGTCGCTTCTCACAGGAGACTCATGGCTGGCACGGCCCCTGTGTCCGGTGAGGTTCATCACAGATGCAGAGATATTAGCGCACCTGAACCTCACCAACAACTGTATGAGGAAGTACTCCAAAGGTGTGCACGTGGGTATGGTGGGGTGTGTGTGTGTGTGTGTGTCACCCACCTCTGCTCATGCTGGTGAGCATGGCTGGGGGTTGTTTGGAGACAGGGGCCTTTCACTAGCTGGTTCAGCCTGAAGTTGGTGGAATCTGTCAATATGGTCTTTTCAAAGTCGAGGCAGCTGAGGCGTCATCCCCAGTACTGGCACAGGCAGACCCCACACGGGGCAGCCTTGTATCTTTTGGGTCCTCAGCCATCCAGTAGGGATTTTTCAACTGGACTAACAAAATCATGTGTAAGTTGGTTGAAACAAGAAACTTGGCCTATCAATTCTCATAATGGAAAAGTGTAGCTACAGTAAGCTTCGGGTAGGTCATGAGCCAGCAGGTGAGTCATATCCGCAAGGACCTGGTGTCCATCCGTGCCTCATCTCTGCTTCATCCTGAGGGCTGCGAGTGGCACCAGCAACTTCCAAGGCATGGCCGTGGAACCTCACCTGTGGGTGGTACAGTTCCAGGCCACTCTGGCACATGGGGCCTGCGGCTCCTCACACCTGCTCCGGAGTCCTCACCCGCACTCACCACAAACCAGGAGAGCTGGAGGTAGACGTGACAGCACTGTCACCATGCCCTTCTTTGTCAGCACATCACAACCCAGTCAGTCCCCTCATACCTAGTCCCCTTGGGCCTCTGGCAAAGGTACTTCAGCAATCCTCTGTGTTCAGCCACCTCCAGGGAAGGCACACCCCAGTCCCTCCTATCTTGGAGGAGGGAAATGAATAGTTAGCACCCCTCAAAACCTTCCCTCCCAGCTCTCTGGCCTCTTATTACTCAACAGGCAGGAAGGGGCAGGTGTGGATGCTGAGGCTGCTGATGCCTCTGGTTAGCACGCTGAACAGTTGCGAATGCCTGCAATCTGTTCAATCAGAACTCAGTTCTCGAGGCTTATGGCTCTACCCTTATTAAAATGATAATGCTTTTAAGAAGAGCACTGTGGTGAGCCATGGCCGTCATGGACAACACAGTATGAGTCAGCACCTCAACACCTTTCCTGGACTTTTAATGTGGGGAAACATAACTGGGCCTGAGAAGAGTGTGGAAACATAAGGCTCAGAGGGAGGAAGACTAGCCTGGACTACGTGCTCACCGAGCCTGAGGACAGGCTAGTCCTGGCCATGCTAAATGATACAATTGTCAAGTCCCTTAGAAGTAATGGATCTTTCTACCCAGAAAAGAATGCATATGGAGTGCATTCATACACAGCATTTTATTTTATTTTTTTGTTTGTTTTAGTTATTTAGAATGGGTAACATGCATGACAAAGAAAATACCTGCCACAAAAGAGTATGTGGTGAAAAGTAGTTGTTAATTTCTTACAAGTGTTTCCAGAGACATCTTTGTGTCTTTCCACAGGTATATATGTATGCTTACATGTATGCTATTTGTTTCTTTTCAGATCATCAGTAGCACACAATTTGCCCTATGCTACACTTGCTGACCAGCTTATATCTCAGAGATGGTTCAGTGTCCGCCAGCCTGGATCTCACCACTTCTTAATGGCTGCGTAATACTCCGCTAGTTGGAAGCATGACAGGATAGTAAGTAAGAAGCTAGAAAAATTGCTGAGCAAATGGAATGGCGAAACAAAGGCAAGAAAATTAAACAAGGCCAAACAGTTTGAACAACTTACAGCCAGTTGGTAAATCGCAATGCCTCATCTCTGCTAACCAAGGACACCTTGAGAGCAAATGGTTTACACCTTTTCCTCCCTAACCAGAGCAGACAGAGCTTAAGCCTCCCTGGTCTGGGAACTCCCTTTGACACTTCTCCTTGCAGTTGTGAGATACCACAGGTGTCTGAGGAAGGGAGAAGGGAGCACCTAGAAGCTGGCGACAAGCCTAAGACCCCTAAGAAACACAAGATAAACAACCATCTTTTATTGAGCTTATTTACAGGGCTTAAAGAAGGAGAAAAACAAGACCAGGGCGCACCTGTGGGTGGGGGGGAGGGGACCAATGACCACGTGTCACACCCTGTAGCCATAGAAACTCCCACCAAAACGGAAGAGCCTACTCCCAGTAAAAAGCCTGAGCACTCACATGCGGGCGTGACTTTCTGATTCTGATTCCTAGAGCTTCCACCCTCCGTAGAGCTGAAGTAAACCTTATTGTCATGATTGGCGTCCCCGAACTAAATTCTTTTATTTTGGGAGACAAGAACCCAAACTTGGTTCTGGGTTTGGTACAGTGCCTGAGGTATCGTAATTGTTCGACCATGGAACTTAGATTTTTTTTTCCCAGGCTTTTATGCTTTATTCTTTCCCCCAAATTATGTATTGTTGCCTGTGGTGTGCCCAGCACTGTTCTAGGAATGAAGAACAGAAAGTGAGATATTGATATTTGGGAGGCGTGCAAACCTCATGCAGAGAGGAACATTCTCACCCACACTACTTTGTGTACATGTGTGAATTTATTGTTACTCTAAACTCCAGAGGTAGCATTGCTGGGTCAGAAGCTACGTACATTGCCAATTTTGATGGACATGCAAATGGCCCAAGAAAAAGGCTGTGTCAATTTATTCTCTCACCCTCCATACTGAACATCTTTTCCTATGATTAAAAGTCACTACTGGTTTTTTTATATCATTATGTTTCTTAAACACAAGCCAAGTTCTCTGTACAAAAATGATGATGACCTACACAGTGACTACGGAACTAGCAAACATGGCACACGGGACACATTTGGTGGGGACACATCTGCCTCTGCACAAGGCTGGGGGCCAGCCCGGCCCGATAGGACCTCCCTCCCTGCAGCAGGGAGAAGGCTTCAACCACCCACCCCAAGGAGAAGGGACCAGGGCTGGAGGTGGTACATATGACCCCAGAGGACGGGCCCTTTGGACAGAGGGCTGTGCAGTTAATATCACCCATGCACATGGCATTTGGCAAAGTGGAACAGTCTGTACACACAGACACTGTATATGAACTGAGAAAAAAATTAGTAATGATACCCATGACAGACCAAGACCTAAATTCCCTATTATTTGAAGGGCTTCTGCAAATCATTTAGAAGTGCAAACACCCCACAGATCAGTGGACAAAGGTCATGAACGGACAGTCCTCAGCAAAGGAAATACTCTCCTATACCCCAGAAAATCTGTTTATAAAATGAATGCTATGATTTAAACATTTTTAAAATGGAATGTGGCTGTTCCAGGATCAGTTGATTTGGGTGCTCAACAATGTCGTCCAGAACCTGGGCTCCTCCCCTCTCTCTGCCCAGCCATTCTTCAGATGGACTTCATTCTCTGGCTGCTGGCAAGACAGGAGTGTTCCTCCAGGTGTCACATCCAGCTAAGACAAGGCACGTGGTGGGGTCCTGCATGATCTCCCCATCCCCCAGGACCCCCTGGCTCCTCATCTTGGTACTCTTTCCCTTGCACTCTCCCTCCAGCTGCACTTGCTCGCTCCTCTTCAAACATGCTCGGGGGACTCCTGCCCCAGGGTGTCTGCACCTGCTGTTCCTCCTGCCCGCGGGACTCTTCCACACATGCCCCGCTGCTGCCCATCTCCCTCGGGTCCCTACTCGGACAGCACTTTCCCAGTGAGCCTGCCTTGGCCACATTATTTAAAACCATAACTACCTCCCAACTGCCCACCCCTCTTTGGGCTTGAATTTTCTCCAATGCGTATAACTGCACCCAAATCCAACACAGGGCACATTTCCCTGCTTGTTTCATTGTCTAGCCCCCACCCCCACCATCTAGAAGGTGTACTCCGAGATTGTCTCCCTCATTGTCCCTAGCAGAGTAGGTGTCCCATAAATATCTGCAGAAGCAAGGAAAGACAGACAGGAGATGGTCAGCATCCATAGGAAGAAGTGGGGGAGGAAGGATATTTTCAGAGATGGTAGTCCCATCCTCATTCATGCATCGCCGCCCAGCCTTCCCCCAGCATCTCATCCAGAACCACGCATGCCGGGTCTGACGGAGTCCCAGCAAAGAGAAGGAACTTCCTTCAGCTCCACAGTGGGGCGGAGGGGTCAGCGGGTACTGGGGAGGAGTGGACCCCTTAACAAAATGAAGAGAGACAGAAAAATGGATGCTGGGAACGCCCCGCAGTATCAGTTCTGCCCTCTACCCCCGGTTCTCCTGGGCGCACTCTCTTGTCCGTGGATCAAAAGCAGTAGCCATTTCATCCCTTCACCGCCACGTGTCTGAAAAGAGCTGTCAACATTCCCTCGCAGCCTACAGTGTCCTAAGGCCCCATCCACGCCTCACGCCTCTGGAATCCGGCTTCCACCGCCAGCCTTTAAATATGCTTCTCACCAAGGTTATTAATGACCTACTGGTTCCCAAGTCCAGTGGGGCCTCTTGGTCCTTGTCTGACTCTGCCCCACTGACAACTTCAGCCTCCTCTTCAGCCCCAGCTCTCTAGCGACCTGCCCCATTTCCACGGTCATCGTGCTTCCCTGACCTCCCTCAACGCCGCAATTTCACCCTCTGGGAAATCACAGCGCCAAGCCTTCAAGAACTGGCGCTGAAGCCCGAAGTTTTGAAATCGCCGCACCCTTGGGGCAGAAAAGCTGGGTCCAAGAGCTGGGCTGGGGGAGCTGCGCGGCGGGGCGCCGAGTGGGCTGCGCCCTCTCGCGGAAGGAGTCTCCACTGCCCGCTGGGTCCCCCTGCCCACACGAGGCAGGGTTCTGACACCTCTGTCCCACGGCAGCGCCCCCGAGTCCCAGTGTGGAGACCAGGCAGCGGTTGCCCAGGCAGATTGGGGCGGGGCGCAGGGGCCCAAGGTCCGTGGGAATTCCCAAGAGGGCGCGGCAGATGGGGACCGGGCTCCCAGCAGCAGGCTGCCCCGGGGGCGGAGGGGCGGGGCCCGATGCGGCCTTATTTCTTCGAGAGTCGGTACCGCCAGCTCCAAGCCTGGGCCATTCCAGCGCCTCGCCAACCCGCCGCATCAATGCAGCCCCGCCAGCAACCGCTGTCCGAGCCTGGGCCCCGGGGCCGGCGCCCCGTGGCCCCGCTGCTCGCACTGCTGCTGTTGCTCGCCCTCCAGAGGACGGGGGCGGCGCCGGCCGGGCCTGGGGAGTCCGAAAAGCCCGGGGATAACCAGGAGGCTTACGAGACGGCTTACGAGGATTACGATTACGGGTTGCCCTCGGAGTTCGAGTTGCCCCCTTGGTTCTCGAACTTGAAGACCCCGGGCGGGCCCCTGCTGCCGGAAGGGATCCTGCGCCAGGGGGCGCTTGCAGCGGTGCACTTCCTCAACTTCCGCGAGGGTTCTCCCAGCGACCTGCAAATGCTGTCCACGGTGTACAGGGCCAGCGTGTGGGTGAGTGCGGGAGCGACATCGCGGGAGCTGCCTGGGACCCCACCGTGTACTGTGTGGGCGGTGACGCCTGCTTGCGCTCACCTGTCCGCCCAGCTGCGGGTCTGCCACCCAGACTGGGGTGGCGCCTCGGAGCTCCTTAAGTATCCTGGGCGCGGCAGGCGCGCGCCGGTGTTCAGAGTTCACGGAAAACTGGCTGATTCTTTACGGCATTTGCGTGGCCAAAAATTGTTCACAGGGCATCTCCCATACCTGGGAAAGAGGTGTTTGGGGAAACTGAGGAACAGGCCCAAAAGGCAAGGCTTGATCTTGCCTGGGGGTACGCAGAAGTGGTTGCTATTGGCAGGCACGACTGCCAGTGACTCCAGCAGAAGCCCTGGGAGGAATTTACAAATTCAAATTCTTAGCCAATTCCCACGCTGGGCCAAGGACGGACTGGATTGTCAATTGCAGTCCTGTGCAAGGGCTTTCAGGATGTGGTCGGAATGGGCACATCAGCCTGGGTAGAGGAACCTTGGTCATCCTGGCATTTTCTAAGTGAACAGACTGAAGGAGAGCGTTCCAGCTGGCTGATGGGTTGGTTACTGATGACAAGGCACTGACTGCAGGTTTCATGTTGTGTCTGTAGAGCTACATCGCTCTCTTCATCAAACAGATTACAGAATTTTCAGAACTACACTAAGTCTGCCCGGAAAGTAACCATTCTCTTTCCTCTAATTCCCAAATATTCCACAGAGCCTGCAGCCTCAGCCTCAAAGAATCTAGAACTGAATCTAGCGTGTCAATAGGCAGAGTTTGAAAGAGGGCCAGTAGGAGTTTAGTCAAAAGTTATTCTCTACCTGGTATCAGGCATAGTCATGGGGTAGGCCATTTGGAGGCTCAGACTGGGTCCCTCAAAGACTTAAACCTGGAGCCAGAGTGGCTAAACTTACTGAAGGGTGAAATCAGAGTGTTCCTAGGAAAAGGCAACCTATTCGTGTCACCTGTTTTAACGGCCCTTGCTGTCTCAGGGAGAAAAAAGTTCAGAAAAGTGACTAAAACAGAGTTTTAGAACTTAGCTGTCCAAGTAGGAGGGTGCAGTCACTCCCCAGAAGCCGGAGGGGGAGCTCCTGAGGATGTGCTGCCTGGCGGTAGGCGGGAGGGTTCCCCTCATCAAGCCCAGTCCCAATGTCTAAGGCACACCCCTTTTCAAATTCCAGGACTTTTTTCTTCCTTCTAAAACTATAAAAAATAAATAAAATACTTGGCATTTTCATGCATTTAGTCACCCCTTCAGGAGGGGGTGGGGGAACTTGGCATCTTTCAGAAAATAAATTTGCTCTCAAACCTGAGTTAAAAAAAAAAGTCCCTTTCCAAAAAGAGCTCAGTTACTGGTTGTTTTTTCTTAAATTATTGATCAATTCTTTCTGTTTACTCGTTATTGCATTTTTTCCATTACCGTTTAGTCCCCTTTCACCTCCTGCTCCCCAGCAATCACCACACTGTTGTCCATGTCCGTGAGTCCTTTTTCCTCTTTGCTCAATCCCTCCACCCTCTAACATCACCCCCCTCAGTAGCTGTCATCCTGCTCTCCATCTATGAGTCTGTCCCTATTTTCCTTATTAGTTCAGTTTGTTCACTGGATTCCACATAGGAGTGAAACCATATGGAATTTATGTTTCTCTGACTAACTTATTTCATTTAGCATAATGTTCTCCAAGTCCATCCATGCTGTTGCAAAGGGTGAAATTTTCTTCATTTTTCATGGCCGAGTAGTACTCCATTGTGTAAACGTTCTGTAATTACTTCTTTTCATCTATAATAGTAGATGGTATTTGAATGGTCGATGAATTTTAAAGGGATCCTCTTTGGGGGGCCAAAGTGAGGGGACAGGGTGGAGGAAATCAGTCAATAAATTAGAAGTCACAGGGAATTAAATATGTTTGCACTTTTACTAAAAAAAATATTCAAAATGAATTAGAGGCAGGTATGCATGAGAGGAAGGAGGAATTAAGTAGAAGAATCCCAGGCATTGACCCTATGAAAGGATAACTTCCATGGTTATCTGGTTTATCTTTGCATTTCCTCCAAAAATAGTTACCTTTTAAAATCAAGGAGACAAGGAAGAGAGCTTAGCGACCTTCAGGGCCAAGAATCTCTAGAGACTGAAGTGGTTCCAGTCTCTCCCAGGAATTCAGTGACATTATTTTCTTCCATTTTTCTGCCTCCTCCAAATATCACCGCTAAAGAAGCGCCCACCTCGAAGGGTGATCAAGGCAGCCTGGGGCGGGTGTGTCGCAGACTCATGACAAACTTGTGACAAGGGCATGCCAGGATCCTCGGGGGTGGCATAAGCAGAGGAGGAGGTGGTGGAGAGGACAGTGCATGCTGACTCTTATCAGGAGCTGCCGTGGACTATCTTCCCAGAATACAGGGGACCAGCGAGGGGTTGTTGTAAGGAGTCCATAGTCTAGTCCCTCACTTTGCCTCCAGTGAGCCACACAACCCACAGAAGCTCATATAAGTCTTTTCTGGACATTTTCTCATTTGGGATAGAAATAATTCATGTCCTGCCAACCCTGCCAGTTATTCTTAAGAGTCATCTAAGGTGATAAAAGTATCAACTGTAGAGTATAAAAATTTCAGTTACCATTATACTGAGCAGCAGTCCATTCATCCATTAGTTGTTTCTTGATCACTTACTACGTGCCAGGCACTGGGCTAAAGACTGTGGCCCTAATTCTGATTGGGGTGGGATCATCAGGAAGGCGTCTGAGATTCATTTGGCTTAGCTGTCCCTCATCTGCTTTAATGAGGAGCAGAGACACCACCCACATGAAGATTTCAATGTAGTGACCTAGGAATTTCTGCCCCAATTATTACAAGAGTAGTTGTAGCACTGATAAGGGAAAAATGGTAGATCCTCGAAATGCAGGTTTGCATTCTCAATCCAATCAGTGTATATTCAAACTGAGTGCCCAGTTGCTGTACAATGTCTGTTGAGCATCCAGGTCTGAACCCAGGGTGAGCAGGTGGCTGGGTGGGTGAAAGAAGTATAGCTAGGAGGGATCCCTCTCCACCCTTGGGGTCAACACATCCCTTTGGAAGATGAGAGGCTGGGACCAAGGCAGAGTTTTCAAACTAATGGCCCACTAGTGGGGTATGAAATCAAGTTAGTAGGTTGTAGTTGTTTTGTGGGTTTTTGTTTTTATGGAGATGGTTTGGAATACAAACTATCAGGGTGCATTGCTGAAGTAAGGGTAAGTAGTACCTCACGGTGTTTCAAATACATACATATGTGTGTGTGAACTAGGCCATTATGAAGAATGTAGTTCTGCTAAACAAAATTGAAAGTCACTGAACCAAATGATTTTTAAGATCTCTCCTAGCTCGGAAATTCCTTGATTCTAAGTGATTTCTTGATTCTACAAGAATTCATTATACAATAGAGACACTGTTGCCCTCTAGTGGTGAAATGTAATAATTAATGGCTGTGGTGCAATTAAGTATAGAGAAGGAATCAGGGCAAACTAGTGGAAGAGCTGGCAAGCATTTTGTTTTGTTTTGTTTACTAACTGTAGGGTGAAGTCACAAACCCTGGATTCTGTTCCCTCACTGCCCCTGCCTGATGCCACTTCCTTTCTGGCCATACCCTAGTCTTCCATGCCTAAGGAAGCTGCTACTTCTCTGATACCACATAGCGCAGCCTCAGGATCAATGGTGGGTGATTTTGAGTGGTGTTGAGAGTTCTTATGCTACCCAGAGTATCTTGGGTCAGCCCCACTCTCCACTAGTCAAGGCTGCTTCTCACACTTAAACAGGTCTCCTCTGGCCCCTCAGCAAGTCCTGGGACCACTGGCCCCTGCCCTGAGCAGCTGGTGAGAGACCAACCCTTTCCTGACATGTACACACACTTCATTATGTCAGCCCACTCGGGGATCAGCCAGTGTTTGGGGATGGAGTACTCTCTTAAGGAGAATGGATGCCTGGCCTGGACTGGACCAGTAGTTAGACACATAATTGAAACAACTGACCAAAGTATGGTGGAAAGATGTGCTTCCCTAACTGCTTCAATCTAAATTAAAATCAATGTACATGTCATTGTATCACATATTTTTCATAACAGGGCTAAGGCTATTTAACTGGCACTCCTTGCAGGCTTTTTAGCAAGAAGACACACCCATTAGGGGCTGTGATTTGTGTTTCGGTTTACTTACAGTGGAGAGAACACCCACTAAGAATACAGTGCATAGTCCTCTACCTTTCCTTTTCCTCGTTTTTTCTTGCACAATCTTTTTTTTTTATTAGAGCAAGGGAGGGAGGGGGAGAGGAATGGGGGGGAGGGGAGAATCATCAGTTTGTTATTCCACTTATGTATGCATTCATTGGTTGCTTCTTACATGTGCCCTGACCAGGGATCAAAGCCACAACCCTGGCATATTGGGATGACACGCTAACCAACTGAGCTACCTGGCCAGGTTCTTCTCGTCCAATCTTGACTCACCCACACCCAGTTCAACAGAAAGAGTTTTAGAGGCTTAATGTTATCAATTTCTTCTACAGCATAATTTCCCTTGGATTTCATGGACATGACATCTTTTTGCTGCTCACTCTTTACCAGTTTATATAACATTTAATTATGCAATTAGGTAATAAGTACACCTGGTTTAAGCAAGTGTGGGAGCAAAACAAATGACTTTTGTCGAGAATCAGGCCTCCCTGGTGCAGGCAGGCCGGGCTCCCGTCTGGATGGATCCCTGTGGGCGCCTGCCCGTGTGGCTGACGGCAGACTGGAGCCTGTCCTCTGAGCCACAAGACAGTTAGGTGACCGCCTACCCTACTAAGAAGAACTGTCCTTCATCACCTTGCAATCTATAAAGCACTCTAATACCACATAATTCATCTAATTGCTGCCCTTCTTGAAGTCTTCTCTCCATTAACGTCGATAATTCAAGAGATGATTGTTCACAAGAATAGGAAGGCAATACATTAAGCAAAAACTGGAGAATGGAAGAGGCCACAGTGAATATGGAGGGGGAAGATCAGTAATAAAATGCTAAAGTGCAATAATCTGTACTTTCATGCGAGGAAGGCTCCTAAGTGCTTTTATAGGCCCGATGAAAGAACGGGGGTGGGGGTGGGGGTGGCAAGGTGAATCCGGGCTCTTCCTGGCCCTCACTGCCCCGGAGGCGAAACCTAAATATGCTGAAAGCACAGAACAGAGAGGCTGTGGCCCTCCTTCCTTCCAGGCCCTGCTCCTGCTGACGTGGCATAGGTGCACCCACAGCCCCTGCCACAGCATCCACCTGGACTGCAGGCTCTGATTGCGGAGTCTGGGGCCAGCACGGGGTGGGAAAGAGGCCACCTGGCCCTGGGGGTAAACGTGGGGCTTGGCCTCCTTGCCACTTTGCCCTGGTCCCCCAAGCCAAATGCTCCTGGATGAGCTCGCAAGCAGGAATGCCTTTAACCAGCTTGTAATAGATTGTGTTTGAATCACAAACATTTGTTACCAGCCCTCAACGTTTCCCACTTGTCTTGCCACACATGGTGTCATAGCCAAGGGTGCGTGTGATCACAGTGGCTCCAAATAAAGACCACGCCGGTGGTAGGTGGTAAGTTTCAGCACGAGGAGGCGGCTCAGCTGCACAGCCTTCCTAGAAGGACCTAGCCCTGAAACGACTGCTATTAACAAGACATGGAATGCTACACACACACACACACACACACACGCAAATCCAACCTGACCCTTGATCTCAACACACTGGCAATCATTTGCTCTAGAGGTTCACGCAGCCATGGCGTTCATTTGCCTTGGACCATACCTGGGCTGGAGAGGTGTTGCGGAGCTGGTCCCACAGGGGTTGGGGCCAGTAGCCACAGCAGATCTCCACTCCGGCTTCCTTACAGTGGTTCGAGATGTCTCTAGTCAGTAAAGTCAAGTGGTGAAAGGGGACCTTGTACCACTGCTGTGTGCGAGACATGTGCTCCCACGGTGGCCCCGGGGGATGTGCCCACCCAGAACAGGACGTTTAGAATCACAAGTAATTTTGAATCTGTGTTAGTTGCACTGCTGTAACAAATTACCACAAACTTGGTAGGTAAAAAAAAAAAAAAAAAACCCCTACGTATTTCTTCTTTTGTAATTCTGGTCAGAATTCCGAGGAGGGTCTCCCTGTGCTAAGTCAAGGTCCTGGAAGGAAAGCATTCCTTCTGGAGACTCTAGTGCAGTCTTGCCTTTTCCAGCTCCTAAAGGCCCCAGCACACCTGGCTCCTGCTCCGTCCCCGGTCAATAAGCCAGCTCGAAGCCTCCCTCGAATGTAACACTTCTGTTTCCTTCCTGCAAAGACCCTTGTGCGTGCACTGCAGATAATCCAGGACACTCTGCCCATCTCGAGATCCTTAACTTAATCTCACTGGCCAAGTCCCTCCCCTGTGCCATGTAAAGTGACATTCACAGGTCCCAGGGACCAGGACAAGAGCACCTTTGGGGGTGGTCACTTAGCCCACAGCACCCAGCTCTCGGTGGCTGTGAGCTCAAGCAAAATCATGCTGGACAAGCGACTGCACCCAGGGATCAGCAGCTCTTATCCCTCCTCTCGCCTGGCTGATCTCTGCAGCTGGGTGATCTCCTTACCTCTGCAAGTGCCTGTTCTCCACACCCCGTCGGGCGCTGCTTTCTCCTTGGTCCACACAGCCAATTGATTTCTGCTGTGTGTGTGTATGTGTGTGTGTGTGCGCGCGCGCGCACACACATGCCTGTTTCTCCAGTGCGGAAGGCAGTACCTCTCTTTATCTGTGCATCTCTTCCAGCACTGCGCTAGCCTCGGGTCCTGCAAGAGACAAATACTAAATATTTTTAAATGAAAACAAAAGTAGCTGGAAGGGTGCTGGGACCGCTGGGCACCTGGAACGGGAGACCAGGCCAGGCCCTGACCATGCCCAGCCCTTCTAGAGGCGGGCAGGCGACAACTCCTCGAATCCCTCTGACAACCAGCCTTTTCTAATTAGCCCCACCCTGAGCTAGAGGCACAGCTGAAGGGAACACTGCCTTGGGCCATCTCCACACTGGCTCCTCTCAAGGGGTCAAGGATGGATGCCCGCCATCAGCTGGCTAAATAGAGATCAGCACGCTGTGTACCCCTTCTCTCTGCTCTACTGCGTAGCCGGCAAAAGCAAAGTGTCCACGTGCAGAGATTTCCTCGGACCCCACAGGGCGGGGCCTGGTCTGAAACTCATGGACTCGTGTTGCATAAACTCTGTTCGCTCCATCTGGCGCTGCCCGCGAGGAGGAAAATGCAACCAGATAATTCTGGCATATAATGTAATACGCTGATGCTCTCTCTGCCTGGCACCTAAGAACAGCACAGCCTTTTTTATCCACAAATGAGCTGTTTACTTGTCTCCAACCAAGCATGACTCATAAAACTAACCTTATAAAATGAAGTTCACTTTTACTGGAATGGCATGGCATTTATGTTTTCTTACCGACTGTGGAGGCTGGCGGGAGACATTTAGAAGCTGAGTCTGCCAGGCCAGTGAAGCCCAGTGCCCGAGGGGAAAAAATCAGAGTCACCCGAGAACTCCTGACAGCTGGAGTTGCGCCCACCTCCCAGCCCCCATGCTGAGACCCTGAAGTTTGAAGTCGTTACCCCCGGCTCTAAGGCAACATGGTGGGACCAGGCCCAGCAACCCGGGGCAGAAGGACACGGGGCAGCATTTCCCCCCAGCACAGCGTTTTCTCTCTGTAGATAGCTGTCAGCAGAAGGGTGTCTCTGGGGACTCCTGGAGTCACGGCGTTGCTGTGGCAGCAAAGTTTCTCCAGGGCACCACCCCTGAGTTTAAAAGGGGTGTTAGGTTCCCAAAAGGTGCTCTTGGAATAGGGAACACCTCTCCTCCATCCCTCATCAAGTTCCTCGGGTTTATTTCCAATAGTTCAATGACTTTACTTAAACAAACAAACAAATATTGTATCGTATCTACTATAACGGTAGTCCAGACAGGTGCTGGAGGAAAAATCTTTGATCCACGAAAACAAAGCTTTATGTTTGACAGTCAACAGCTTTGTGCTGAGAATAAGACGTGACCCTGCAGAGCTGCTACTAGAATGTGCAGTTCTAATGTTCTGGTGCATGTGGGGGCATCTTCGAAAGGCAAGGGAGCTACCATGTGACGGGAAGCGAGGAGTGACCGTCTTCACACACTGGTTTAGCCCAGACTGCCTTCCCCAGGCGTTTCTGCTTGAAAAGAGCACATCCGACGTCACCGCGAAGTTTCTCGACTGCACCCCCGGAAGCAGAGGGCAGTCCTGCCTCCTAAGTTTCTAAGGCACCAGGACCTGATTTACCAGAGACCCCGGGTCATGGAGCTTGGAGATAAAGTTCCTCCCCTTAACTCAGGCCTCGTGATGCCCTCAGGTGTTTGGAGAGAACCGACTGTCCACATTCAGCGGCGTTCCAGTGACGTCACTGGAGTCACGTGTCCCCTCCTGCCCCACCCTCGGAACTTCAGTGGCTTCACTCCACATCCAGAGAGAATTCTTCCCAGTGTGGTCCTTGCACCAGCGGCATCAGCATCCCCCCGGAACTGGTCAAAATGCCCATTCCCAGGCTCTGCCTCAGATTTACTGGATCAAAGGTTTACTGAGCAGGGGCCCAGCACCCTGTTCCGGCCCCCAGGAGGTTCTGTTGCCGTGCGAGTTTGAGACCCACTGCCCTGGAACCAAGCCCCTGCAGGGGACCTCCTCTAACCGGCCCCCACCCGCCATGGTGACCTCTGCTCCTCATCTGCCCCTCCACTAACTTGCTGATCCCCCACCAGGCTGCTCACCTCTGTGTGCTGAACGCCTCCTCCCTTTCTCTCTGCTCCTCTCGGTCCTCGTGTACTCTGAGATTTCCCCACGTGCACTGGCTCGTGTTCGCGTTTATACCTCGCCTGAAAGACGGCATCCAGGGCCCCTCCCAAAGTCTCAGATCACCTTCATTCCCGTGCTGTTGTGGGTCGTGCCCTCCAAAAAGATACATCGAAGCCCTGCCCCCACGCCTGTGAGGAAGACCTTGCTGGGAAGTAGAGTCCTGGCAGGTGTGACCAGGGCCCGAGGACCAGTGAGGGCTCCTTGACGTGTGTCCTCATGAGAAGGTCATGTGAAGGCAGAGAGAGAAGTACGCCGTTTAAAGTCAGAGGTTGAGATCAGAGCAAGGCCGGTGCAGGCCCAGGATGGACAGCAGCACCAGGAGCGAGGAAGAGGCAAGGAAGGATTCCACCCAGTCTCAGAAGGCACAGGGCCCTGACGACACCTTGATTTTGAACTTAAAAGAGTCCCCAAAACTGAGAGAGGATCCATTTCTGTTGTATTAAGGCACCTGGTTTACAGTACTTTGTTACAGCTGCCCTAGGAGACTCGTACACAACACACATGCCTTGCCCAGCTGTCTCCCTCTCAGCGGTTTGGTGTGGCCTTGTCTACAGGCGCCGTGGTGGTAAGCACAGTCCCCGCCTACCTGGTGCACACACACATGCACACATACACCCTCTTACAGAGAGGCTGCTGCTGTGTACGCAAGAGCGGCAGCTCTGGGGAGGCTTCCTTACTCACCAGATCCTGTGACTCTGGGCAGTCCTTTCACTTTGCACAGTGCCTCAGTTTCTTCATCCTTAATATAGGCATAGCAGCAGCATTTACCTCCAAGGGCTTTAGTGAGCAATGCAAGGAGTGATCCACAGGCACTGTGTGAGAGCCATGTGAGGCACGTGAAAGAGCTAGCAGGATGCTTTATACGCAAGCAGTGGAGAAATGGTTGCTATTGATTTAAGGACTTGAGGAGCGTTTTTTCACCAAAGAAAGTACACACACACAGTGTAGTGATGAGTTCAGTCCTTTGAGGGCATTCCCTTATACACTCTTCTCAGACAGGACGTTAGTAGTGGCCTGTCTCCTCCCCAGCTCCCAGCTGACTGCAAGCAAAGCCCCAAACCAAAGTGCTGACCATTCTCCTAGGGAGTCTGCTACGAGGCGTGGTGTGCAGACTGTGTGCCCCGGGAGGGCCAGCGAGGAGCTGGATTCTGCCCATGTTCATGGCCAGTGGCAGAAAAACATAAGACACTTAAAACATAAATAAACACACACACAAAAAAACAGGTTAGAACCTAACCCACATCATTAGAGGTCTCCGATCATCAAGCATTCAGTTCTAGAATCCAGGCGATAGTACCTACGTCCTCTCTTCTGTAGACCGTAGAACTGCCTGATCTCCGGCGCTGCTTTCCCCAGGTTCAGTTACCTGTGGTCAATGGTGGTCCGAAAATATTAAATGGAAAATTCCAGACATAAACAATTCATAAGCTTTAACCTGAGTGCTGTTCTCAGTCACGTGATGAAATCTCTGCCCGGGACGTGAACCGTCGCCTTGCAGCTGTAGACACCACCCGCCGATCGTCACTTAGTAGCCCTCACGGTTATCAGACATTTTAAGAGAGGAGGACGAAGAGGCCACAGTCACATAACTTTTGGTACAGTGTGTTGTTATCTCTGTCCCATTTTATTATCAGTTACTGTTGCTAATCTCTTACCGTGCCTAATTTATAAATTAAACCTCATCATAGGTATGCATGTATAGAAATAACACAACATATGGAGGGTTCCAGGTATCCACTGGGGGTCTTGAAACACACGCCCTCAGGTAAGGGCGGATGGCTGTAATTAAAAAGAAATCTGTAGCAAAGAGCTCCTAATTCATTCCTTCGTGTTATGTACTCATTTGCTTTGTTTGCAGACTTGCTCTTCATATAAAGAGCCCTTTTCTGGAAGATATTAGAACAATGTGCTGTGCCTCTGGCTGTGTTTTAAGACAGGAATGTGCAACTTCCTAATCTGGGTGGCAGATGCGCAGTTTTGGCAGCTGGGGATGGAAGGAAGTCGGGCTGTGGCCTGCGGGTGCAGGAAGAGGCCTCACCTCAGGGAGGAGAGCGGCCGCCCCGCTCCCCGGCACCAGGCTGGCTCACGCAGAAATGTCTGCTTAGATTCTTGTTTTTTAATAAGAGCCTTGTACCACGTGGTTGCAGCAACCTGTGTCCAAGGCCAAGGGAGGACCACCTGACCCTGAGCTTCCAGATCCGAAGCCACACAGAGTGAGCAGTGTACCACACTCCTCAAATCTAATCAAACTGACAACGTAAAAAACAAAGACATGACTTTAAGATATGGGTGGGAGCATCCATACTGAGTTACTTGGCACTTAATATGTTTGTAAGTGACTTTCTATCTTTTTAGAAGCCTGTTGGTGCACTTGCTGGTCCAGGTGCAGTGCTGGGGGGAGACTTTTTGGTCTGGGTCCCTGGAGGCTCCTCTCTGCTGTTTATGGATTTATTCTATTTTATCCTTTTTTCCATCACCCCAGCTTCCCAGGGGCAGCCACTTGGAAAGGTCTTATGTGCATTGTTCTGCCGGCAAGTGTTCTTGTAAAAGATGTGGTCGGTTTGTGTGCAAGCTTTAATTTTGAAAATGCTTGTAAACACTATTGATGCCATTAATTTGGCCATTTCTGTTGTCGCACACAGCAGTTACGGTCCATCTGTGTTGCTGTATGTGTGCGGCCAGTGGGCACAGCACTCTGCGGCAGGCGCCCGCCGTTCCTGGGACCCCAGATTGCCTCCAGGAGCATCCTCCTGTGAGTCCCTTGTGAGCCCCTGCGTGTGTTTCTCTGTAGACTTACCCACAAGTGGGGTTGCTGGATCCTAGAGCAGGAGGGGCAGACCCCCCCAGACTGCGGGAGCAGTCTTCCCCCCCCCAGCTAACGCCCGGCCCTACACACTTTCTGACTTAGTGCCAGTCTAATCATTGTGCAGGGACACCTCGCTGCTTCCTGGATTTATTTGCATTTCTCCAGTGACCCGTAAGTGTGAGTGAGCCTTCAGAGATCCGTTAGTGTGAAGACCTGTGAGCAGCCTCAGAGCGGTCCCCGCACAGGCCCTGCAGGCTGGCTGGCTGGCTGTGGTTCTGTAGGGACAAGCATTGACTTAATGGTATTGTGTTAATACAAAACTTGAATTCTAGCAATCATTTCCGATCCTGAATTACAAAACTGCTGGCGTTCACCTTCTAGTCGGACTCCTGTCCGTCCACCACATGCTCCCCTGCATTTCCAGTCCGGGCCTCGCTTATCCACCCACCACCTGGCCTCCTGCGGTCGCTCTCCTCACTCCAGAGGCCTCCTCACTCCAGCTCCAGTTCTCCTCCCTCCCTGCCCAGGGCTTCCTGTTTCTCTCAGGAGAAAGCTCTCACTGCAGCCTGCAGGGGCCACCTTTGCCCACCTATCTGCCTCTTCCTGTCCCCCGCTTCCCTCTTTCTGGCCCCTCGGGGCTTCAGCCCCCTTGTTCCTTCCGTGTGGAGTGATTTCCCAGCTGCCCACCCCCGAATCCCCCAAATCAATTCCGTTTTCATCTTCAAGGGTCGGCTCATAAAGGTGCAGCTTAACTTCCCCATCTCTAGGCTGGATCAGTTCTCTAGTTCTGCTTCCATAGCTCTTCAGCCACGCGTGACCAAATAATCAGTTCCACAGTGACCTATGGGAAGCCCTTCTCCCCACCTGCCTGCCCAGAGGGCAGGCCTGTTTCTGTTTGTTCCCTGTACGCGGCACCCAGCACAGCGTTCCCAATAGGCAGCAGCTCATTATCTCGGAATAATTTCCACCCGCAGCAGGATCGAGACACTCCGTGCCAGAGGAGGCCCGAGGGGCGTGGCCGCGCCTATCTCGGGAGGCCCAGCCGAGCCGCCCCAGGGGAACGCCTGACTCAGTGCGAGATAAAAGGGCCGAATCTTGATCAATGATAAAGTACAACTAAAAATACAAAAATCCATTTTGAACAAAATGTAGACGCTTTTAAGAGCGCCTAATTAAAACGAAACAAAATGTAGATGCTTTTAAGCGTGCCTAATTAAAACAAAACAAAAGGTAGATGCTTTTAAGAGTGCCTAATTAAAACAAAGGAAGGAAACCAAATCGGCGAGGACAACAACACTTCAAAAGGCTGGGCTGCACGCCGACCCGGCTCGCAGGCTCCGCCCCCGGCGCTGTCCCAGCGGGAGCGGCCCCTCGCTGGCTTCCACGCGTTTCCAAAACACTGTGCAGACCAGTGGTGTCTTAAGCACTCTATTTAAAACAAGCATAATGATATCACCAATAAAAAAGACTCTTTTTTGTGGCTGACCCGAGCAGCATCCAGACCCGTAGAGAACCTGTGTAAGTAAGAGCTGACCTGAACCTGAGCCAGGCGGAGACACACGCTGGAGCACGACCCCACCTGCTCCGAAGAAGAGCCGCTTCTTTTCTTTGGAATTAAGGAGGGAAGTGAGGAGGGTTGCCTGGGGGTGAGAAAAAACAAAGCAGGGATCAGATTACAGGATAGTTAACGAAACCACGTGCTCTGGGGGGGGGGGGAGGTCATTTCAAAGGTGTGTTAAGGTAGATGCACAAATCCAGTGGCTGGACTTGCTTAAGGCAAAGGCAAATCTTTTACTAAAAACTTCCACACCTGGGGCATGACTACCCACTATGACTTGCCTAGAGGGAATTTATGATCTGGTCTTTCTTCACGTTGTGCGTCCCCACGTACAGTGAACAAGCACATGGAATTTAATGTTGATGTGTCAGCTGGTGGTCCTCAGAGTTCTTGGTGTGCACACCTTCCCTGGGGACAGCATCAAATTCAATGGCTTCCACCACATCTGAGACCAGAACAGTCGGTGTTCCCGTCGGTGTTTGTGTAGCTTGTCACTACCAGAACCAATAAGTGGAGACAAGGATCGAATCTTTACGGGCGCTGTATTCCCCCGCAAAACCATCTTAACATCTCCTCCCAAGCCAACCTTTTTATAAGAAGAAGAAAGGGTGGGTAAGGGGTTTGGAAAAACGTTAATTAGATAGAAGGATAGATAAAGGGTTTAGAAAAAAAGGGCTAATTGGATGAGTTGCAGTCAGGCAGCAATTTTTCTAGTACTTCTTTATCGTTGATCAACAATTCTTTATCTGCATCACAGACGTACCCTCCCTGGGACACCGTGGCTCAGATACCGTCTCCGTGGCTTTGCAGACCCCCTGGCACACAAAGGTCAAATTGCTAGTCACCCTCCTGGAGCCAAGCATTCCAGTTTCCAGAATAACTGCTTTCCACCTGCATTAATCACTTAAGCCTATCAACTAAGGCTGAAATCTTTAACTTCGAGCTCCAGTTCGCCTATCACTTCTACTGAATCTGCTTCTATCAATTCAGCTGTCTTCCGGACAGCTCCGAAGTCTCCCAGCACCGGAGGTTGTACCTGCCAACTCTGCTTCCTCCTCCTCTTCTCATGAATGGCCTCACCACTGACCCTGTCACTCTCCACCAGGCAGACTGAGGGGCGTCCCTGACTCCTGTGTAAGAGGGCTGCACTCAGGGCCCCACAAGGATATAAAGGGCAGACTCGTAGGTCCTACGTGCAGTAGGCAGGAGGCCGCCCAGGCTGGTGCAGCTGGCAAAGCAAGGCACAGACCCTGCTGGCAAGTGGAAGGGCTGCCCTCTGTGAGATTAGTTGTTTGAGGGGCCCAGTGTGGCTGAGGGTGTCATAGGCAGCAGGCCTACAGTCCCGTGTGTTCCTCTAGGGTGGGGACAGTGACGACACCAAACTTCAGGGGACAGCCTCCTCCAGCCACTGTCTTGCAGGTCGCACTTTGTACCCTCCACCCGCTCACTGGGAGCCTGAGGAGGAAACCCAGGCTTTAGACAGGAATCTGTGTTTCCATTTTCCCCCAGCCTCGAACTGGGACTGGATATTGGTTTCTAACACAGTGCCTTCTCTCCCTCATGTCCATAGATTTTAGTAACGATAAAAATAGTGAACAGACCTTGAACTTTTACCCTGACCCAGGCTGCCTTAAAGCTGTGTCTGGACTCTTCCTAATGTTAGCGGCAGAAAAACGGTACCAGGTGTTAACCTCGGTTCAGCAACCGCAGTTCTGGAGTTCCGGACAAGAGAAGACTTCAGGCCAAGACTCACAATACGAGAGAAAGTTTTCTTAGAAAGCCACAGAGGGAGAAGGAGGGAGCCGTAGAGGAAATGGGCTCAGGAAACAAGTTACAGCCAAAGAAGGGGCCTTGGAGTTTAGGAGTTGGGGAGACAGATACGGGCTTTGAGGGGGGAGACGTGCAGGAGGGAGGCGAGGCTCAGGTATGCTGGGGGGCAGCTGCTCATGTCTGTGTGTGTTTGTGGGGGCAGCGGGGAGAGAGAGACAGAGAGAGAGAGAGCCCCTGTGGAAAGAAGGGGGAGGGGACAGGCACTGGCATGCTCCATAGAGAGATCCTCGCTGGGTCCTCCCTCCTGAGGGCTTTTATCAGAGGTCTCAGGGGAGGATCTCCATAGAATATTCATCAGCTTTCTGGGTGTGTCTCCTCAGAGTTGTGATGTCCACTGATTGGCCGGCACCTAAGGTCATTAGTCATCAGCCTCAGCATCCCTCTGCCTGGCTTTGCTGCTTCTCTGGGCCTAGAGCTGAAACACAGCTGAGGCCTAGGTGTCACCTCCAGGAGTTAATGTTTAAGGGAGTGGTCGTGCCGGGGCTTGTAGTTTGGCCCCTTGCTCAGCACCGGGGGCTCCTTCCCGAGTGACACACTGCACTGGGCCCATCTTTCTGCTCTGCTCATGCCTGCCTAACCGCCTACCACCACAACGCCCTGAGTGCCGCAGTTAGGTCTCTACTTTACTGGGCTCTTAGAGACTTTGGTATCAAGTTCTAAGTCCTCTTCATAAAAGTGAGTCCTTCCTGACCCCGGGCCACACACACCAGCCTTTTCCTAGCCTCTCTGCCTCCCTGGAGGACCAGCCCCTATACGGTCAATGTAAGAAATGTCCAGACCTACAGGGAATTTTTTCGAGGCTTCATTTGAGCCAAACTGACCACATTATGACAGGGAGCAAGATCTCCCATGATCTGGAGGGACTGTCGTGAAGATGGCATGGAGGTGGGAGAAGCAAGGTGGGGATTGGATTACAGGACAGTTAAGATTATGTGTTCTCTTAAGGGGTGTTAAGAGAGCACATAATGCTCCTTTTGAGGGGTATTACATCTGGCATTTCCAAGGTGTGTTAACTTAGATGCACAAAAAAATGACTTGAAACCTTTCAGTAAAGAAGTTACAGGCCTGGCACATGACCACCCACCGTGACCTGGTTGGTTAGGAATTTACGATTAGATCCCCTTTGAGGCTGCTTTCCGCAGAAACCCCTTTTTCACCCACAACTCTGGTCCAGTGCCTTTACCCAGCCAGCACCTGCTCCTCAGAGAACTAGTTAGGGCCCCAGCGGCTCGAGAAAGCCTCCCCAACCTGGCACCCTCCGTGTAGACGGCACCAGTCACGCTGATGAGCTGCACCGTGCCACTGCCGACTTGCCCGTGTCCCCGCTAGAAGCAGGTTTCTGAAGTAAGACTGGACTGGATGCTGTGTTTCTTCGTAGGTCCCGGGTCCCTGGCATCGTAAGGGGCAAATGGGGAATGTGTCAGGAGACAGACTGGTGGGTGCGAATTTTGTAAAGCGAGATCAGTGTTCCAGTTTACACCAGGACTTGACTCCAGGTTGAAGATGAGCCCTAACTAAGCAAACTGCTCCTGGGTACCGGGTGATCCCCTGCCCCCAGCAACGTCCATGCATTCGCGTGTTTAAATATCCTTTACATGGATAACGGCCCCAGGATCCTATCCCCCGGCTCTTCAGTTTCCCAGAACTTTTTTAAGAATCTGTAGCAGCAGCCGATGAAACGTGGTCTGTTTCAGATAAGATAATCCTGTTCAGTTGTGTTCCTGGGCTCAGAGGCAGCGGAAATCGGTGTTGCCAGAGTTTAACTCCGTCAAGATTGTATGAAATAGCTTCAGCTCCCTGCAGCACAAAGTTCTATCTTCTCAGAAAACATTCCCTTGTGCCGAATGGTCGTTTTGCTTGAAAAATACATACAAAAATTAAAAAAAGATGATGGCACATGGTATAAAGGTCTTCTAAACAGTTTAAATGTCTTTAATGATTTGGGTATGTCTACTCTAAAAATATGCATTGGAAAGTTTACCGATGTCTGCTCGTGGAAGCTGAAGGGAAGGAGAGACCTTAACAGCTGAGGGTCTCTAACCAGGGTGGGTAATTACCCCGGAGACTACTGGGCTAATCCTGGCTGCAACCTCCCTGGCAGCTCCCTCTGCCACGCCTGAGTGCGGGAGGGGCTGGCCCCCTGCAGTTGTCCAGACCTCAGCTGGTCTGCCCTCCTCCCAGGCACTTCTCTCACCAGCTGCTGGCCCACACGCAAGCAGGGAAAAGCCCTGAGACCGAAAATCTGCCTCTGTGAGGGAGGGCTGGGAAAGGGTGAAGATGTGGGCCACTCCAGCCTGGCACCCAACAGAGTTGGTTAAGGGACATTTACACACATGGCAAGCCTTGGGCTGTGGAAGGATGGAGTGGCTATCCTCTGTGGCACTTGGCAGGTGCTGAAGAATTATACAGAACAGGGCAAGATGGATGGGGGTGGGGCTGGGTACCAGTGTCAGATAAGGGAGGCCAGGAACCAGCACGCTCTGGGGTCCAGGGAGAGGATCGAGCAGACCCTCTCTGAGGGGCCTTCGGGAAGCAGTCTGTGTTCTGGCCCCGACCTAGCTGTCTGGTCTGGCCGTGGTCGCATCATGGAACAGTCCCTCCTCCACACCGTCGTGGTGAAAACAGTCACTTCTGCCTCACCTCTCCCTTCCTTCAGTGTCACCCTCTGAACACCCACTTTTTACTACTGGGTACGCCTTTGTTGCCAGACCCCCTGTTCAACCGGAGGGAGGGGCTGGCTTGTGTCCCCCAAGGATGCAGCCCAGGGCCCCAGATGGGCGTGGACAGGCACTGAATAGGGGTCCATGAAGGAGCCCGCCCCACAGTCCGGCAGATGCCCGTCTGTGCTCATGTAGCTGCTCTCACCAAGCCAGCTTCCAGCCTCGGTGCGACTGCTTCTCTTTCTCAGCCTTCTCTTTGTGAGTAGGTGTCAGCCAGCGGCGAAATGACATGATGAGACCAAAATGGGAGATCTTTCCTCCCTCTGAAGAAGCACAGACAGTGTCCAGGTACCACAGCTGCCGCCAACATTCCGGTGCCATGTTCCCCCAGGATGTGATTCACGGCAATGAAGATGCTAGCAGAGCTTCCACTCGCTAAGACTCAGTTTCTGTATTTCAGGAGACTGCGGAGAAGGAACAGCACGTTGATGTGGCGTTCACAACAGAGCGCTTTAAACCAGAGGTAAGCTGCCCTAATTCATGAAGTATCTCATTAACAACTCAGATGGATGTATTTTTTAAAAAGTGAGACTATTGCCCCTGGCTGGTGCAGCTCAGTAGTTTGAGTGACAGCCAGCCTGTGAACCAAAAGGTGGCTGGTTCAATTCCCAGTCAGGGCACATATCTAGGTTGCAGGCCAGGCCCCCAGTTGGGGGCGTGCGAGAGGCAACTGATTGATGTATCTTTCACACATCAATGTTTCTCTCTCCTTCTCTCCCTTCCCTCCCCTCTCTCTAAAAATAAATAAATAACACCTTTAAAGAGTGAGAATATTAATATATAGCAGCCTGAAAATTTGTGGGTTTTCTCCCTTTATTCGCCTTTATTCTCGCCTTTATTTTCTATTTGTTTTCAAGAACTGAGACACGAAGCTAGGCGAGAACTCGAGAGTTTACTGCTTCTGCGGAGCTGCCCTTAAAACCGTCCACACAGCCCTCACTCCTCCTTCCTTGACTCTGGGAGGGACTTTCGCAGCTCCCTCTGGTAGCCCTCCCGACACCCCAGAGTCCTCAGAACGATTCACTCTCAAGTGCCAACCTGTTCCTCTTCCTGTCAGCTGGTGACATTTCTTGTTAGCAGACCTGCATAGCATGAGGCCAATTCCAGAAGCTACCTTCCATAGAGGCATTCTGTAAAGCACAGAGCAGGGCTGGGTGTGCCACAGGCATCATCAGCTTCCCTGTAATTCTTTTTTTTTTAAATCCTCACCTGAAGACATGCTTTATTGATTTTAGAGATGGGCGGGGGGAAGGAGAAAGAGAGTGGAGAGAAACAATGATGTGAAAGACAAACTGATTGGTCACCTCTTATGTGTCCCAGCTGGGACCCAAACCCGCCACCTAGGCAACCTAGGATGATGCTCCACCCAAGCAAGACACACAGCCAGGGCCTCTCCGTGATTCTGACCAGGCAGGCCGTGGTTTGCCAGCTTCCTTTCCCCTGTCCTCAAAAAGAGAGTAAACAGAAAACACAGACATTGGAGCCGGATGAACTTCCATGTGCTGGGCTCAGCTGGGAGGCAGCAGCAGGGCGGAGGGAGACCAGCCCAGATTCTCCCCGTGTGCTGTGGAGTCCCAGCAGCCAGAGAGCTGAGCCCTCAGCAGCCCGCACCGAGGTGTCTCAGGAGGCAGAGCTTTGGAGGGGAGGCCAGGCCCTCAGCCTGGTGCTTTGGGGGAAGCGCTTACCTGTGTTCAGAAACAAGTCCTAGCAAGACAATACTATAATCAGACTTTGCTAATTAATCTAAGAATTAAAATTGTTCTTTTTTAAAGATTTTTATTTATTTCTTTATTTAGACAGAGGGCAAGGGAGGGAGAAAGAGAGGGAGAGAAACATCAGTGTGTGGTTACCTCTTGAGTGCCCCCAACTGGGGACCTGGCCTGCAACCCAGGCATGTGCCCTGACTGGGAATCGAACTGGCGACCCTACTGGCGACCCTTTGGTTCACAGGCCAGCACTCGATCCACTAAATCACACCAGCCAGGACTAAAATTTTTCTTAAAGCGTAAGGAAGATGCCTTTAATTGCAAACTGAAAGTGTTATCTTAAAGATAAAGGGAAAATAATTACTAGATTATTTTGACCAACAATGTTTCTCTGAAAAGCACAGCCAACTAATTGAAATGTTCCATTTCATGGAGTGAAGAGTCCTTTCATCTTCAGACAACTGCTTTGATTCTGCGGAGCCATTTTGGGGGAAAGAAAGGAAAGGAAAACAAAACAAGGGGCGACACCTGTTATTTTCCTTCTTCTCTAAAAACAGCTTTGACATCAAAGGATGTACCAGCCTATCTTCTGCCTTTGATAAGCCTCTTCCTGATGCCCTTCACCTCTTTTTCTACATTGCACTATTTATTAGGATTTTAATGTACCAGGAAAATGTCCTCTCTCTTAAAACAAGCACTCACAGGAGGAAAAGTTGCCCATTGGAAAGCCAATAAGCAGATCCAGTTTTAAAGACTTGTTGTTTCTTTGGGGGCTTTTCTTTATGTTGTTTGTTGTTGTTGTTGTTGTTGTTGTTTTAACTGAGGCTCCACCCAACTGAAACAACTAAAAATGTGAACAGAACTCAATAGCTCAACCAACCACATTATCACAGGAGTTCGTAACTCGGGGCCCACGGATGGGTCTGAGTGGGGCCATGACTAGGGGCCCATGAACTTCCTCAGCTTCCAGACCCAGTGTCGATGGGATGCCCATATGCACATTTTGTTCTGGGAAGATATGACCTTTTTGAAAGTGTGGAGAAATGCTGTCCTGAAAATGAATCATACATTTGCTGTCCACTTGATGCATCAGTACCCAGCTCCAAATGTCCCTGGATGGGACATGTGGAAGGGGACCCCAGAATGCTCAGTGCATGCACACTTAGAGCGAGTGCAAACAGATGTACTCCTGGTCACACAGGGAGTGGGATCAGTCCCATCTGGGCGGTCTCAGCCTCCACCGCGTCCGGATCAGATCTTGGAGGTGAGTCACGGAGTTCGTGCAGAGCCAGAGCTCTGGCATCAGACACACAGGAGCTCAAGTCCTGGCTTCCCGCTCCCTAGTGTGAGACGTGGAGCAGCTTCCTCTTTAAACTTCAGCATCTTAATCTGTAAAAGTAGAATAAGAAGACCAAGTTCATAAGGCAGCATGAAGATGTTGCCGTTTTTGTTAATAGGAACCAGTCGCACCTCTGGTTCAAGTTAGCAAGCTGGAGGCCTGTTGGGACGAAGCATTACACTGGTCCACAGCAGACAGTCGGGGGTGCCCACTGTCCCGGAGGCTGGATCCAAGCCGTACTCACGAGACATCAGTGGTGTGTCTGTGCAACAGGCCCAGCATTGTTTGATGAGGGCGCCATCAGCAAGCGGTTTACATGACAGCAAAGAGTGAAGGACTGTAGTTTGTGTTCAGCTGTGAGCACAAAGATCACTCTCCACGAAGCAAAGGCCCCCAGCTCTGTTGATACCGCTCATACCTGCCAGGTACAAGGAATTACTCACGTGTGTGTGTGTGTGTGTGTGTGTGTGTGTATTTGGGTGGGGAGTGAGAAGGAACCAATCTATTTAATTCTAAAATCTTCATTTCAGGGTGATAAGGAGAAGCCTTTGGCTGAGTGCGCTGCTCGGGTGATTTTCAGGAAGGGGAAGCCCAGACCGGCTGTCAACATCTACTGTGAAGGGCTCGCAGAGAAGAACAAAAGACAAGAGGATTACCTGCTTTACAAACACCTGAAGCAGCTTAAGCCCCTCTTGGGTGTAGTCCACATACCTGGTATGAACCAATGTCTAGAATTTCTATATTCAGGGGTGTATGTGATTACAGAACCTTAAAAAGAATCATCATTTAAGTTTTTATCCCCCCAATGGCATTCTAATCCAACTATAAAATGTGGTACCCCTCACTATTTGAACAAAACTCAGAAATATCACTTTCCTGTTCTTCACCTCCAGTACAACGGAGGGTCTGTGCTATTTTTCTCTCCTCTGACAAGGGAAAGGCAAGAGGTAACTCTCCAAGGAATTGGTAGAGGTCCTTGCAACAAGACACGCATGTAGGGGTGCACTCTCCCAGGCGGAGTCCAGAGCCTGAGATGACATTTCTAGAGGTTTCTGGTGGTGGCTGCGGAAGCTTGAGGTGACAGACACCAGCCAGGGCCTCCACTGTGCCCGTCAGGCCATCCGCGCCAGGCCTGGCTGGGAGTCTGCAGTGGAGTCAAGTTTATCTTATTTTAGGGCAACAGCTAATGGGCAGCGGTGCCATGTCTAATCAGGAGAGAGCCCCGTCCGCAGCTGACGCGAAGCAGAGCTCACCCGTCCAGGCACTCAGCCGTGTGCGGGCAGCCGCGGAGACTCGGCCCTTACCGGCAAATTCAATTTTCAAAACCACAAAAGTCATCTCTGGACCCGCACTTGGGTATTAAGCTTGACATCTGACTGCTGCTGTTCCCTCACTTGCCCGGAGACTGTGACAGACCCACGTCAGTGTGGGAGGTCTGTGGTCGCCACTCTGAGCACTCCGTCCTGGCGGGGGGAGCGTCCGGCCCCATCGATGTACTGAGACTCGGTGTTCTCCAGGCCCGGAGCTGCACCACTGACCCCTGCGTTTCTGAAGTTCAGAAGCTTGGGTGACTCTTGCTGTAGTCCTCTGACCACTCAGATTGAATCCCGTTCCAAATGGTTGTGAGCAACAACTCAGGTTCTATGTTACAGAATTTGTTTCTATTTAGCACTGCCTGAAATAAATGGGCTAATGGCAAATACTTAAAATATATAGTTATTTAGGGTTTTTTTCTCCCTTTAGCATTAGTTGGGGAAAAATGTCCTCTTTAAAACACAACTTTTAGAAACTTTTATGACCTTTTCTTTGAAGATTTGCCATAAAATCCCTACATTTTGGACCCTTTTTTTTTTTTTCAAAAAGATTTTTATTTATTTTTATTTTTAGAGAGAGGGGAAGGGAGAAAGAGAGGGAGAGAAATATCAATGTGTGGTTGCCTCTTGTGTGCCCCCCACCAGGGACCTGGCCTGTAACCCAAGCATGTACCCTGACTGGGAATTGAACCGGTGACCATTTGGTTCACAGGCCAGCACTCAGTCCACTGAGCCACACCAGCCAGGGCAAGTTTCAGACACTTTTTAAAAGTGCAGGTTAACTGCTTCATGTTCAGTTAATAAATCCTATATGCCCTCAAAGATCATTCTACTACAATCTAACTTAATGTGGCTACAACAAAGCTTCAAAAAATTTTTAGTAATAGAGGGTACCTTTTCATCAACAAAACTTACAAGTTCTCTTGTCACTTTAAATTCGGCAGAGATATTTAATGGTGCTATTTACAGCCTATGTATGTACATAAAATTGTCCATTGAAAACGGAAAATGTTTGGTTCCAGAGAAAGTGAATAAAAACCATGGAGTGATCTTTGCAGTAGCCAGTTCGGATCTCAGCAGATGCCGCTCAGTGAGCAACCGGCCTGCAGCACTGGCCTGGGGCCCTGTTTCCTGAGGACTGACGAGTGGGATGAGCTGACCCGTCTCGGGACATCCTTGCTCCGCACTGTTTCTCCTCTGAAGAAGCAGTTGTCTGGGTTTCATTATGAGTCAGTTTCCCTTTTTCTAATGAACTTCCAGGCTTCCTAGGGCCCACTGCATGCAAAGCAGAGGGCGGGGGCGCCCAGCTGCAGCCCTCTGCCGACTCCGGGGCAGCGCCACCGGTGTCCGCACTTTCAAATGCCCTCGTTATTCACCGCCTTTAGTGCAACCAATTTCTCTCCTCTGCTAATGGGTTTTCATCTTGCAAGTCCATGAACAATTATCTCATAAATTACTTGCTAAAATTTGAGCTCTTAAAAGTCATAAGAGGTCATTTATTAATCATTGTATCCCTACCTCTAGCAGTATCTGATACTAAGTAGGGTTTTAGGCTTTTTGCAAATGTTTGCTAAATTTAAAAGATTTCAGGTTCACAAAAAAATGCCACAGGAAAAACCCACTTGTTTCTTCGTGTGTTCAAAACCAGTGATAGTGATGCTGCCGGTACGTGCATCAGAGAAGGATGGAGAGCCGGCAGGTTGGCAAAGCCCCTCACAGGGACTGGAGACCCCAAACCAGGAGGAGATGTGGGCTGGGGGGCGTTTTGATCTAATTATAAAATGCTCCTCAGCTAACAAGATTTTAGATTGTCTTTGAGTATCACTTTTTTATAACACAGCAAATAGCCTTGGAATTGTTTTATAGCAGCTCTACTTGAAGCGTGCACATCTCAGCGTGACGGAGACACAGACACACCTATTGCTGCAGTGCTTGCTGGGAGAGAGATGCCTGCAGTGACCGAGCCCTTATTTAATTACTGACATTTTTGTGCCCCAAATGCTTAATACAAACGGTTTTGGTTTTTTGTTTTTGTGCTCTCAGACCGTAACGGATACATCGATCCCTCTCTGAGACCCTTGTGGGATCTGGCCGCCCTTGGCAGTTCTTACGTGATGTGGGACAAGACAACGAATGTTTTACGATACTCCCTGGTACAGCTCACCAGTGTGAAGCAATGGGTAAGGAAAACTGAAAATTCACTTGTGCCACAAGAGCTGCACCAATGCTGTGTGCTTAGACTAAATCACTGCCAATGTGTAACTTCACGGCAGGAGCTGTGACTGCACTTCATTCATTCAATACACATTCGCAATGGGCCAGGTGTCGTGTTAGGGGCGGACAGAGCCGTGAACAGAAAATGCAGTGTGGTTGCCGTCATCAAGATTAATTCCAGGGAGGGAAGATAAGAAAGACAGTGAACTAATGAATAAGTAAATATGTCTCAAATGGTGATCCGTGCTATGGAGAAAAATTAAGTAGGGAAAAGGGAATGTGGGGTGTTGACAGAACTAAGTAAGTTCTAAGATGGTCTAAAGTAAGCCCCCTCCAATTTGAGCAGAAGTGACACTGGAGCAGAGGTCCAAAGGAAGTGAGCAGCAGCAGAGAGCTCCGGGCAGAGGGAGCCGAAGCAGCGGGGTGGCTGACGGGAGGGAGAAACATCAGTGTGGCCCCTGTGGCTGGAACAGTGGCCAGAGCACCAGGAGGGATGCTGGAGGCCATTAGAAGAGCCTCTCCTGCCCACTAGGGGCTCCGCAGAGGAGGGGCATGATCTGACTTGCAGCAGGATCCGTCTGGCTGCTCTCCTCAGAACTGACTGTAGAGGCACAGGTGAGGTGGGAAGACCAGTCAGGTGTGGCGATAATGCAGACGAGGCCTGGTGGGAGCTCAGACCAGGGGCGGCAGTGGAGGAGGTGGGGAGGCCTGTTCGGATTCAGGCTGTATTTTGAAGACAGACTGAGAATGTCTGCTGGTGGATAGCATATGGACAGTAGAGGATGAGAAAACTCAAGGATGGTTTATAGAATTTTGGCCTGAGTAACTGGAAAGGAAGATTTCATTCACTGATTGGAGACAACTTCAGAAAAACAAATTTGGGGAGAAATCAGCTTGATTTGGGGCATGCTAAATTCTATACCTGAGTAAGGATGTAATGTATAGTCACCTGTACATAAGGGTCTGAGTACAGGGGAGAGAGGTCTGGGCTCGAATTGTCACCATGCGGGTGGTTGTTAAAGCCCCAGGACCCGGTGAGATGACAGAGAATGAGTGCCCTAGAGAAAGATGAGCTGCGTGAGGACTGAGCCCTGGAACGCGCCAACTGCAGAGGGGGGAGGCTAGGAAAAGAAAGTGTTTCAAGGGTGAGGGTCAACTCACTGTATCCAAAGCTGACGGAGGGTCAAGGAGCTGAAGACTGAGAATCACCCACGTGATTAAGGCAGCTGGACATCACCGGGGCCATCTCCCTGGCACAGTGGGGCGAAGGCCTGACCGAGTAGGTTCAGAAGAGTGAAGGAGCAGAGGAGGTGGATGCTCCATCTCTTTCCAAAATTCTGGCTGTCCAGGGGGGTAAAAGGAAGGGAGGGGCTGTAGCTGGAGGATGGGCAAGCACAGGGTTGAAAGATGGTTTGTTCTTGGTTGTATTTTTAGGTTGGGAGATTTCACAGCGTATTTATAGGTTGATGAGAAAAACCCAGTAGAGGGGCCGAAGTTGGACTCGTAGGAACGAGAAGGAAGAATTGTTGGAGTTAAGATCTCTGAGTAGGCCGGAGAGGAGGAGATCAGCCCAGGAGATGAGCTCAGACAGGAACACGGAGGGAAGGCAGAGACGAGGGGCAGCGATGCCAGCAGGAGGGTGAATATCATGGTGGTAGCCCCCAGAAGCTCTATTTCAATGGCTTCTGTGTTCTCAGTGAAAAACCAGGCAAAGCCATCAGCTGAGAGCCAGGAGGTTCAGGAGGGCGAGGACTCACTCATTCAATGTCCGAGGGCGTTAATTTAGCTGCGCGCCAAGCACCATCAGCGGTGTGGTGGGTTCAGCCACACAGGCGTGATGCACAGAGAGATGGGCGTGTCCAGAGTAAACAAGAGCGACTGCTCTGAGAGAGGCACGCTGAGCCAACCACACGGATACATGTCTAAAACTCACCTTCTTATGGATGTGTGGAGCAGGGCACTGACCCACGGCAGGATGGACACTAACCCACGGCAGGATGGGCAGTGAACGTCCGTGAGGGTGAGGACTTGCCCAGCCGCGCGTGAGCTTCAGCAATGCCCGCAGTCCCTCCGGGCGCCTTCCAAACGCCGCTTGTAAATCAGACAACTACACACATGCTCATCACCATGAACACACCTCTTTCCCTTTAAAGGGTGCTTTTTCATAGAAATTACATTTGACTGATTGTTGCTTTATAATGAGATAAAACTTGCTCCCTCTCTGTCTCTCTCATCCACCAACATGAGCATTTCCTTAACAACGGGCTTTTCCCTGAACTGAGAAACTGGGGGAACTATTTTGTGGACAGTTGAAGACGGTGTCAAGATAATGAATGCGAGAGGAAAAGCCAGAGCAGATCAACACAGAGATAACAGAGAAAATTAGGATCTTTCCAGGCCAGTGTTCCCTTGCCGTTTTACACGCACTGGCCACACTAACCACCGGGGCACAGCGCGGTTCAGCTGCAGCAGCCCCGCCTCTCCCCGGCTCCAGCCAGCCCTCCGTCTGTGCATTAATACCCCTCAACCCACCGGCAGGAGGGAGAGCGGGAACAATGTCGGTGTGGACAACAAAAATGCTGATTTTTTTACATTGTGGGGTTTGGGTTTTAGATGAATAATAAATGAATATGCAGCCGACTGGCTGGGTCACCCAAGGCAAACTGCATCTCTTAGGGCCTATTAAATGAGGATTAACAAATTCACTGAAGTCACTGCAACTAACATAACTCTAAATCACTGACGAAATTGGGTAATTTGGTTTCAAAGTTAATATGCATTTCGGCTTAGAGTTCTCTTAAAAGTATGTACATATTTCCAGATTTTCAAATTCTGCCATTCGGTGGCTGCTTAAGATTCCCATGATCTTTCAGCAACAAGCGAAACAAGCAGCGGTTTTTAGAAAGTCACCCAAATCAGGAAATCTAGGTACTGCTGTCCTGGGGGACTAGAAGGTGGATGGCAGAGCCAACAAAGCCAGGACTGCCCAGCACACACACTGGGGGTCCCCGGAGGTACCCTGTGACCCTAGGTCGCTCAGGAAAATACCGGGATTGCAGTTTTTCCAGGAGGTTTCTGGGTGGGAATTACTACCTTGACACTCAGGGTTAAACTCATCTTTTAATGCAAGTGTGTAAGAGACTACGGGTTTATAAACCCACAGCCTCAAATGAACTAAGCTTGAGGGGAGTGCGGGCTACGGAAGAGAGGGCTGAGTATAGATGTAATGTAAGACCCATCTTCACTGGCCCAGTTACTGCTTTAGAACCAAACACAGATGTCACTCCCAGTACCCCACAGACGATGACAAGGTCAGGGGAGATAGCTGCTGGCTAGAAGGAAAAAAAATGGATAAAGACTTTCCTTATACTCTGAGCCTTTAATATGACTGAGAAAAGCAGAACTGAGCATTGTTCCAACTCTTGTCAATACCGGACACTGTCAGCACCCCAGATGGTCCACCCTGCAGCACATCGCAGTCCGTCCGTCCAAGTCCCACCGAAACTGGAGGCCCCGCTGGCCAAGGGGACGTTTCAGAGACCATCTTACTTATTCAGCGAAGACATCTATTTTTGATAGCATCTACTAATAGCCTAAGCTTCCTTACTCTCTACTCAAACCACACTGATTCTGCAAGGGATCATTCTCTCTCTTTTTGGGGGGATTGTGGGTAGGTAGGGGTGGGTGGTGGGGTGGGTGGTGAGTGCAAAGGAACAAACAAAGCACTTCCCGTCTGTCTCTCTAGGAAGATTAAAGTGCCGAGCTACCAGGAATTGTCACAGTAAATCACCCTGGGTTTGGACTACAGTGATTTGGCATTCGTGACGGTTTGAAGAGAAGCCAGGGAGATTATTTCTGAATAGTATTAAAAATAATGACTTCTTGGCAGAGCTCGGTTTGGTGGGGGCAGTCCAGCCCTGGAACACCTCGCCAGGCTGGGATGCGCAGTGTGCCCTCTGCAGGGTCCGCTCTGCAGTCTCCGGTGAGCCCCGCTTTTCGGTCTGGTTGAAGGGGCTTCCTCCCGCAGGCGGAAAAACCCGAAAATACAGACATGCGAGGGTCTCAGTGACCTTACTGAGGAAGGTCTTCATTAAGTGCCCCAGGGTTTCTAAGCATCACGATAACCCAAGTTTTTGCATCAAAAATGAGTAACACCGTGTAGTCAGCAGAGCAGTTTGTCAAATGTGGTTGGAATCCCATCCTTTGTGTCCAGTGCTGCCTCTTTTTTTTTTTGCTACAATCTGGAGACAGCCATGATTTCTTTCAGAAATGCTACTTGCAGAAACAGAAGAAGAAGACATTGACCTGAAAAACCCTTTAAGTTTATAAGTAAAACCAGTTTTTTATTACAGAAAAATACATGGTCCCTAGGCCTTGAGAAACAGTGAAGGCAGAACAAAAGCCCGAGGCAAAAAATCACGTGACTCGGCAGCCTGCTCGAGGGGGCTGCCGCCTTAGATAACGGTTCCTTCCAAGGCCAGATAGCTGCCAAGTGGGGGTCAGGCCAGGTTCCATACACTCTCGAACCCAGCAATGCCCGATCGACCCCTGGGGCCTCCAGAAACGGTGTCTTTATCAGAGAGTCACCCAGTTTTCTCACGAGGTCTCTGACTTTGCAGCTTGTGCCTCAGACACCCGCTTTGAGTGTTCGTATGTGCACTGCCGGGCAGGAGGCAGGGAAGCCTGCCTACCGATGCAAAGGCCCGCGGAAAAGCAGTCAGTTTCTGATCAGTCCAGGGCCCTCTTGCATCTTCTCCCTCCAGCATCCTCCTCCCCTGCTGGAAATGCCATGGCTTGTAAACATCTCCATCATTTTAAGCAAAACCTATTATTAAGCCCTGTTGTTTGCCTTTGCATTTTGATATTCTGTAATAGTCTCAACAAAAGCCAGATAGATTAAAATTATAATCCAAGTTGAATTAATTTTTTTAAAATTTTTTCTCTTCCATTTTTATTAGAAAGAGAAAGAGATAAATACCCTAGCCTCCCCCCGCCCCCAACAAAGAAAACAACCCAGGAAATGTCAAAAAAAAAAAAAAAGGAAATTGGCTTAGTCACTAGTGAAACTTACAGAAGTCAGTGAACCGAGCAGTGAGGACTGCCCACTGCCCTACAGATGGACGATAACGCAGTGCCCTGGGCTTCAAGGCGATGTGGTAAAGCACGAAGCATGTAGGCAGAGGGGTCAGCAGGTCTGGGCTGGAGTCCCCCTTGTGTCACTTCCTAGCTGTAACCTCAAGTTACCTCCCCTGTAAAGCCAGGCTTGTAATACACACTCTTGTAAGGCTGTCGGAATGACGTGGAAACAGGAATAAAGTGCCCAGCACAGAACGCGGCCCAGGGGCACCCTGGGAGAACTGGTTGCCCTGCCCCTGTCTTACTGCCTGGCATATCAAGACTAACACATCAGCTTAAAGCACATGCACAGTACCAAGATTCCTAAGGTTGTCAAAAGATTCTCCCTATCCCCACAGACCTTAGCCTCCATCCAAAACTGTAAGTAGTAGAGAAAAAGTGATGATAGAAAGACATTCAACTCGATTTTCCTGTAAGTGACCGAACAGTAGTCTGTGACTTCCATATCTGGATGTAGGATCCTTGATGAAGGGAACTGAGGCTCAACTCCAAGAGGTAGAAGGAGACTCAAGGCATTCATGCAGTTCATAAGATAAGCCTTGCAGATTCTGAGCTAATATAAACCTGCCTATTTATTACCCTCTTTTCTTCCTTCTTCTAGAAAACAGATGGTGAAATTGACTTTGATTATACTGTTCAGCTCCACGAATTCTCAACACAGGTAAAACAAAATTAAATATAGAATTGTGTTTACCAGAAGGTTTTACAGATCATAATATTTCAGAACTCTTCTTTCCTAGGAGATCATCCCCTGCCGTATTCACCTGGTCTGGTACCCTGGCAAACCGCTCAAGGTGAAGTACCGCTGCCAGGAGACGCCGGGCCAAGCCTCTGAAGTTGAGGAAGGATCTGGTGGCATGGTACTGACGGAGCTTACTAATAATTGAGGAAAAAAACCCCTGCTTATCCCAAATTCTAAACAAAATGACTGTAGCCTAGATCATTATTTTAGTAAAATAGCTAAGGTAGAAGGCATTCCAATAATTCGGGGGAGACTGTGATACTCAAAAATGAAAAGATGTTAAGGTTTTTCAAAGCTAATAAGTGTATTTCAATGGAAGTGAACTGTAAGAAAAATGTTATCTGTTTAAAAGGAATTTTACTATTATGATTTCAAGCAAAGTATTCTTTTATAACTCAATAGCTACTTTAAAATAAATGTTTACATCTCTAAATAAACTGTGTTAAATGTGTTTGTAGAGATTTGTCTATGTAGGAAAATTTTGTGCTAAGATGGAATGAAATGAACTCTTAGCATTGTTTAATTTGTGTTTTACAAACATAGTGCCTTGCATGCAAAGCAGAGACTCTGCTGACAACAGGTATTAAACAGAACTGGGATGTAACCGAAAGCATTGGGTTGGCCAAAAAGTCTGTTTGGTTTGTTCTGTAAGATGGCTCTAGTAGGGCCTCGTTGTCTTTAACTTCATTGAAAACAATTTTGTTAGACTGGATTGTGACAGCCGTCATATCAGCATGCATTTAAAAAAAAATCAAAATTGGTGAATTTTTGTGTAGCCATTTTAATATTGAAGACGGAAGAAAATAAGTGACATTTTTTGGCATATTATGCTTTATTATTTCAAGAAAGGTAAAAGTGCAACTAAAACACACAAAAAAAGATTTGTGCAGTGTATGGAGAAGGTGCTGTGACTGATCGAATGTGTCAAAAGTGGTTTGTGAAGTTTCATGCTGGAGATTTCTCGCTGGACGATGCTCCATGGTCGAGCAGACCAGCGGAAGTTGATAGTGATCAAACTGAGACAATTATCAAGAACAGTCTATGTTATATCAGGCAGGTGATTGCCAACATACTCAAAATATCCAAACCAATAGTTATTGGTGAAAATAAAAAATGTGTCTTTTATTTTATGGAAAAAACTACACGGATCTTTTGGCCAACCCACATATCAAGTATTTACAATTTTCATTTTTAAGGACAACTGGGGCCCAGTGTTGGCCTAAGTACTTTACAAAAGCAGACACAATATGCACCATAATCTGATTCAGTGCGTCACCTCCCCGGGGCAGGCAGAAGTGATCCAGGAAACAGGGCCATCATTTGTCTCTCAAAATGAGTATCATTTATTGGAATACTCACACCGGTGTGTAAAAACCTTTAGCCAGATTCCTTGGCTAGTAATTGGTTAGGAAGCATCAGCCTTAAAAAATACCAAAATATCACTTTTAAGTTTGCACTATTAGAAAACTGGAAAACTTTACACAGAAGAAAAAACATTTAAAGATGTGGATTCTTACAAAAAGAAAAGATGGATGCCACCGTTGCTTTTTAGGTCTAGCTTATCTATTTTTCTATTTAAAACCCCAATGTGAAGCACTGGAAACCACCATTTAAAGAAAACATCAGCTCTCCCCACCTGCGTCATAATGCAGAGAAAACACTTTTTCTCAAATAACAACCTATAATGACTAAATTATGCCAAAACGAAAGGATGAACTCCTCTAACTGAGATTTCCAAAAAAGTCTCCGGAGAAGGCACCAAGGAACATTGTAACAGCAAATCCGACCCCCTCTGCCCTCCAGGCCCTCTGTAGTGGCACATGTGAAGGGCTGGGGCGGGCCCTTGGGTTCCCAGAACCTCACCTCATCCTCCTGAAGGCGTTTTTCATTAGTGAGATCAGACTCACACGTTACCAGCACTCAATCAGCTCAGGATCCTATATTGACCCTGTCACAGATTTATTTCAGTTTAATAGATAATGAAGGGGAATTCTACACACACAGATGACACACATATAGTTACCTAACTGATACATTTACAAAACCCGCAACAGTTAAACCTACTAAAAATTTCTCAGCATCACTGTTAGAACATCTTTCACACACAAATTCTAAAATTGCTGATTTGATTTTACTAATCCTTATTTTGCTAGCTTACAGCAGAGGAAAATTACTTCCATCTGTTTTGACATAATGTGAAAAACTCTCAATTCCTTAAGCCCTTTTTTCATGAGGTCTAAATTCTCCTAAGGCAATCCGAGCCGATGACAGTTGTATCCAGCACCCCATCACTTTCCTGGCCTCTTTCAGAACTTTAAGACAAAGCCAGCAGTACTGGGATTTTGTCTACATTCCATTTGATTCTTCTCATAGTTTTATTTTTTTCCTACCTGAATTATGAGTTGTTAGAAGTCCTTTTGCAAGTCAGTTGGAAGTTTCTATATTTGCCCTTGAATGACAGTCCTTCACGACATGAGCTCATTACACCCATTTTTCTCGGCTTAGATCCTGGTCTGCGACCTTTCCTGGCTTTCCAAGGGCTACAGCGCCTGACCGGCTGCCTGGCACTTATTTCAGTGCTCACAATAGTCTCAAACGCAATGAACTATTTCAATGATGCATTCTAGTGTCATGTATTTAAAGACAACTTAAGCAGCAGTAAAAGCTCTAATTCAACAACTTGTAGTTTTAGCAATGCAAACAGCTGGCTTCTACAAACAGATGTATTCCTTCATGTCACAATTTATGACTTCCTGGTGGCCCTCAAATTGTATTGGCATCAATGTTAAGATTCACTCATATTTCAAAACTATTGTAATAAAACTCTAGAATGGACTACACTTCAGTGATTTTACCACTGAACAATCTGAGCATGAGCAAGGAGAAAGTAACAGCAGAAAACTGATTGTATTTCTCTCAAGGTAAAGTTATCAAACTAAGAACCAGTAGCCTAAACGCTACCACCACACCAAAGAATCCATCTCAGGTCTCGAGGGTGCAAGCAATACTGCAGTAGTCTTTCATCTTACCTGTATGTTATCACCACTTGGGAAACTTCTGATCTTGACCCAGAGAGTCAGACTGCCTTGGGGTTGGCCTGGGTGTTTCTTCCCAAGGTCCTCGGGCGGTTTTCAAAGTGCAGCCAGGAGCGGGGTCAGGGCGATGCTTGCGTGTGCTGCAGGCTGCTGCTCTCCAACACAGGCAGCACTGCCTTTCCTTAAATGACTCAGTCAATGGTTTGCCTCCACAGCAGCAGTAGCAAAAAGATCCTCATTTAGGTATTATCTTTAGCTTCTTTCTTGCTACAGACCTTGGCTGCTAGGTGCCCTGTACTAACTCTAACCAAACCAATGAGTTAGCAGGAAGTGTGGGTTCTGACCCTGGAGCTTCCCTATGGGACCCCATTCTAGTTGCTCCTGCCAGCCGGGCCGTGCCGTCTAGGAAATGTTGGTGTTGGATTAGACGCTTTTCTGACACTGTGTCTCTATAACCAGAATGTTTAACCAGCTAAAAACATCAGCACTTACCCATCTTAGTTCTGATTGGCAACAGCCAGAGAACGGTGCTGGGTTCTTGGAAAGTGGTCCCACATCAGGAACAATATCCTAAGAGGCTCTGAATAGGAAAAGATGCCAACGAAATGCAGCAATGCTTTCCAGGCTTGACGGTACTGCAGCCACTGACATATTCATGTGGAAAATGCACTTGAGATAATGAATAGTCCATTTAAATTATCAACTGAAAACGAAGCAAGCCACATGGTCTCAAACAAGTGCTTACCTGCTCTGTGCTTTCACTCCCTCCATTTCCAAATGGACACAATAGTACCTACTTTCATAGGGGAGTGAAAACTAAATTAGATAATGTATTGAAAGTATTTAGCAAATGCCTTGAAAACATGTGCTCAATACTTTTAAAAACTCTTTTTTCTAGAAACCTTAAGTTATAAAGCCAAATCTATAAATCAAGAAAAACAAAGGAATTGAAAAGTTATTTTATTTCTATTATACACTAAAGGGAAGAATTTGGGTATGTCTGTCACATCAGAGTTTTGGAGGAAGCAATTCGGAACAATGTGGTAGAGCTGCCAGGAAGTCCAGCGGATTCCAAAAACAAGAGCTCGACACTTGCTCTGTCCCAGTCTCTGTGAATACAATATGAGAAGGCCCAGCAGACGCAGATTCCACTACATTTGGTAGGTGAACGAAACTGGCTACCAGGGACTCTGAAATTACAGTTTATTATTTAGAGTTGCACAAACCTTCAGATGAACATAGACAACAACTGCCTGTAAGGGGGTGTTTACCTCACGGTCCATCAGGAGGTAACATTTGTACTCCTAAGAGAAGGCAGCTACAAATTTGCAGAGCCCACAAACTGAAGCCATGAGCTCTGTGTAAATCAGCTAGAAATTCAGCTGGCACCTGAATATCCCAATGAAGAATCTGAAAAACGCTCTCTACTTAGATCTTACAGGATCTACTCTTCAACAACAAAAAGCCTGCCTGTGAAAAGATGATACTCCAAGAAGGGTCTTGATGTGCACAATTCACTTTCAAGTGTTTAGCAAAACAATCATTTCTTAAAAATTAAAAATATAAAAGTATGAGACATACAGACAACAGACAAAACAAATATTACAAAACAAACTGTTAACAAAACTGTTCGCTGTTGACACTCGACGGAAACTACATGGCTGCTCTTCGTGCTGTTCTTCAGCTCTTCTATGTTAAAAATTCTTGTGATAAAAATTTGGAAAGGAAGGTTATACACATTCTAAGCTTAGAAGTGTACTAATATATTTCTTCCCCCTTAAAATAAATATTGCATATATTTCAGTAATAATCATATTTTATTTGAGGCTTTTCGGTGAGCTATAAAAGCAGTCAACAGAGCTGAGATATACACAGAATTAACTTTGACATGATAGCAGCTTCTGAACACAATAGAAAGGGCTTCCAAAATTTCTTGTTTCTGCCTGAATTCATTCCAGTGGAAGCCATTAAAAATCTAACCCCTGCAGATTCAGTTCAAGTTAGTCCATGTAAGTGAGGACAGTCAGTTCTTGGCTTTTCCTTTTTTCACAGGAAGCTGGCCTGTAGCTTCCAAGTACTTATTGATGAGGTCCTCTTGTGTGGACGGCAAACACGGCTGGTATCTGCAGTACTCCATCGTGTATTCTCCCTTCCCCTGGGAATTTAAAAAAAAGAAAGAAGAAAGCAGAGATTTAAAACAATGTATAACCATCAAGTAAAGTCATGCAAAAACAAGATTTCACAAATGTGATCATTTTGTAGTATAACCTCCTCAAGGAAACTGAAGTAAAGCTTAAGCACTGGCTTACCTCTGTGCATGACCTAAGCTCAGTGGAATAGCCAAACATATCATTTAGGGGGACCTGGAAACAAACACAGGAGACATTTTAGCACTGCTCATTGAAAAATGTCTGGGAAAAATACAGAGAAGCTTTAGCCATTTAATTCCTTTAGAGTTAGGTTTCTAATAGCAACTCTTGGTTTAAAAGAACTAGAAGCCAAAGAGAAACATACTTGTGTTTTACTGCAAGTAGAGATCCTACATGAAAATAACCTCATCTGACAGTCCCAGCGGGAAACCAAATGTTTCCGTTTCACAGAGCAGACCTCGCCGCTGATGGCCTGCGCTGCTCACCCCACTCCTGTCCCCGGCCCGCTCAGCATTCAGGAGCGCTTCTTCTGTGGGAATGTTAACACAACTTTCCTTGGACACCTTAATGATTTGCCGGCAGTGTCTTCTAGGAAGCCTTACAGAATGCGGTAACATACTTTCTCCCATAAGATTTAAGTCAAGTAAGGTACAGGTAAGAAAATGAAATATTATCCTAATAAATTAGAGATGATATAATAAAGCTGTAATGAGAAAAATAACCAAGTATCTAAGAAAATGACATATTCACAAAAGGCCTACATAAAATGAATCTTATTTTTAGCTTTTACACTTAAGAGTTGCTCTACCAGTAAATTACAGAAATTGCCACATGTCCATAAGACACAAGTTCAACACCCAAATAGCCACGGAAATGTGTCAGTTTGCTTCACAAGCTCCCAAAACAAAAGCTGACTCTGATTTCTAGCTGTGGTCAGTGAACGTGAGACTGCCCGTGGCCGACAGCACTTACCTCCGCGTACAGTGTGAAATAGTCCTCGATCCCGTCCTGCCCCGTGACCACCCCGTGGCGCCGGTTAATCCCTGCAATCACTGCTCCTTGAAATTCATTTGGGGCCGTAACTTCCACAGACATAATGGGTTCGAGAATGCGTAATGTTGCATTTGCCAAGGCTGGATTAAAAAAAATAAATATATATATATTAGTTTATTAATCTCTAAACAAACTAAAACACTTTTCTATTCAGATATACAAAAGGAAGAGAGAAGGTATTCTCCCAAACACACACACACAAATGATTTGATTAAAATATCTAATCTGGACCCCTTTTTCTGTAGCAGTAACAGTCACTTCTCTAAATGGAAATTTCAAAAAGAGAAAACTTAGTATTTCCATTACTGTCATTTTATCCTTAAGAATCACTAAGCTGCAGAGGATAATATAAAAGGGGTCTTAAAATCACATTCAGTCAAGTCCTTTACCATTTAAATTATGCAGTTGAGAGTTACTTATTCTTTCTCTCTGAAAATTCTTTCTTGTTGGTCCCTGGCAGACAACTATTTTTAACTGTACAAAAACAACTTCTATCACAGGCGCGAGCGGGGAGGAGGGTACCCTTCACAGACTTGGAGACAGTAATCAAGTCACATCTGAGATCCGTCTTTCCTTTTCTAGGCTGAACAATTTCAACATCTGCTTGAGAATTAGGAATACCAAGTTTCTAGTTTCTACTCTGCCTTTAGTAAGTGATATGCCTTTTAGAAAACACAATCTGTCCATGTCTTAAGTTTCCTCACTTAAAAATTACAGACATTGGCCCTGTCCTGTGTGGCTCAGTTGGTTGGGCATTGTCCTGCAAAGTGAAGTCACTGGTTCAATTCCCAGTCAGGGCACATGCCTGGGCTGCAGGTTTGGTGCTTAGTCGGGGCATGTAAGAAGCAAACAATGTTTCTCTCACATCGATATTTCCCTCCCCCCTTTCTCCCTCCCTTCTCTAATAAATAAATAAATAAATAAATAAATAAATAAATAAATATTTTAAAAAAGGCATCAGGCCTGCAAATCAAGGGATTGCCAGTTCAATTCCTAATGCCAGGCACATGCCTGGGTTGCGGGCCAGGTCCCCAGTAGGGGACAACCACTACCCAGTGAGAGGCAATCATAAATTGATGTTTTTCTCCCTTTCTTTCTCCCTCCCTTCCCCTTTCTCTAAAAATGAAAACAAATAAAATCTTTAAAATAAAAGGTCCCGCCCTGACTGGCGTAGCTCAGTGGATTGAGAGCGGGCTGTGAACCAAAGTGTCACAGGTTTGATTCCCAGTCAGGGCACATGCCTGGGTTGTAGGCCACGGCCCCCAGCAACCGCACATTGATGTTTCTCTCTCTCTCTTTCTCCCTCCATTCCCTCTCTAAAATAAATAAATAAAATCTTAAAAAAAAAAAGGTCCCAATGACTTGCCTATTCCCATGCAGGAAGTATGAGGCAGCAGAGCCAGGATTTAAACTCAAAGCCTGGCAAGTAATTGGGCAGGCGATTTAAAAGGCAGTCCTATTGAGTTAAATGAGCTTACCATGACTCTGGTTGGCTACAAGTTCAATGTTTCTGGGAGACCAAGCATAGTGCTCTTTCTAAAATTTGGTCATAGGAAATGAGGGCAAGGTCACATCCATAGGTGAAACATGCCCATAACATTCAATTCCACATTTCAGTTATATCACTGACTAAGGTCAGAATTTAAATAGTCACTGAAAACAGTTTCAGTTTTCATTTTTTTGAATGAAAAACTGGTGTTCTGGCCATGTGGCCCAATTGGTCAAAGCATCGTCCTATTTACGGAAAAGGGTGAGGGTTCGCTCCCTGCTCGGGGTACGCATCAGAGGCAACCGATCGATGTTCTTTTCTAACACCTTCTCTCTCTTCCCCTTCCCCTCTCTCTAAAATCAGCAAACATATCCTCAGGTGAGGATTAAAAAAGCAAAAAAGAAAAAATACACAGGAACATAAACTATTTTTCTTCCAATTTTGGTATCAGAGAATGATAAGTATAAGCTATTTTAACACTAAGCTCATTTATCAATATTTTCACCCTAAAATTCTCCTATGACATTCAATGGAGATGTGTGTTTAAGGGTGATTTTCTTACTGAGCCTGGCAAAAACTTTCTTTACCCTTCATATTTCTGTCTTTTGTTCACAGAAAAATAAGATTTAGATGAAGAAATAGCAAAATAATTCATTTTCCATGCTAGCACTTTGCTTATTTGCACTTGTTTATCTGACAAAAAAAAATCCCCCAAATTTCTCAATTCAATGATCTAGTGCTTTTCCTCTGCACACCCAACAGGCAATTAATCATACTTAATAATATTTATAGACTTTAAAAATTAAATGATACATATTGAACTGTTTAGTTAATACTCATTGATATACAGACTTTTCTCATGGATGCATATGTGTATATTATAAGCAGATACATCTATATTTTTTTACATTTCATATAGGAACAATGAAAAAAATGAGGTTCTTCATTATTTGATAGCCATACCAATTTCCTTGCTGTATGTAACCTGTAACCTCAACCTCCAGAAAAGCTATCAATTTCCACTTGAGAACTAGTATTGAACTACTGGTGATTTCTAATTTAACTGTACTTTTAAAACGCATCACTATGTATACATTTACCAAATCATCACATTGTAAACTTTAATATCTTACAGTTTTGTCAATTGCATTCCAATAAAGCTGAAAAGAACATAAAATGATTGCAACTAATGTGTCAGTTTAAGACTACAGTGGGAAAGACTTAGAGGAAAGGGAGCAGGTGTTGTAACCTCAATCATGCCTAATAAAGTCTTACTTTTTTCGTGACTTCATTTCCCCCTTTTCCTATTAACATAATCTTCAGGTTGTCTCAGGATTTCTAGATTATAGATTTCAACTGCATTTTTAAATATGTTTATTGATTTTAAAGATCGAAGGGGGAGAGAGAGAGAGAAACATCGATTGGCCACCTCCGGTACGCGCCCCAACTGGGGACTGAACCTGCAGCCCTCTGGTGTACGAGACACGCTCCAACCAACTGAGCCACCTGGCCAGGGCTCAACTGCACTTTTAATACACAGCTGGTGTAAAGAAAATGGAGGACTCTCTCCCTTTCACAGCCAAGAAACAAAAGCAGAAATTACTAATGTCTCCCATTAGTTTCAGTAAAATAAGGAATTAGCAAACTAGCTATGAACAACCTTTTCCAACCATTGCCCCACCTGATCACAGATGCAAACAGAGCAAAAACAACAGAAAGTCCAAAATTCATATAGAATCAATAAAATCGTGATTTACAGAATGCTTAGAAATTGTGTCCATTAATCTAGTTTTCTACTGTCCATTTTGAAATGAAATGTTGAAAACATTTCTGACATGTTTTGTGCATCATGATATAACTTTCTTGAAGATGCTCACAGACATCACCACAGATACAAATGGCCACAGGGCAGATATGGAAGAGGTGACAGAGAGAATGAGTTTTCTGGCTCCAGGACACAACTTTGAAGTTCCTCTGTCACATATCCCTCATGTCAAACTGCTGCCCTGTCACTTGCTTCCTCTCTTGAAAGCAGTGCATCCAATATATTTGCAGTTGCTTAGGGCTCTGTTTCATAAGGGCTTTTAAAGTACATATTATTCTGTGTGAGAAAGGTTGACAATTTTAGCAGTTTAGCAAGAAGTTTACACTGTGAATATGGGTTCCTAAATCCTTTCAAAATATTTTGCCATTCTCAAATTGCCTAAAAGCCTTCAATGTCCTAAATGAAAAAAAAATTATCTATAAATTTATGGATTTCCTGACGTGAACAAATCACAAAACCCAGAATGACTGTAGTTAATGTTTAAAATATTTCATAAAATTCTGAGCATTTCTGTCTTTTCTACTAAAAAACTTAGAGTTTATTTATGATTTTAAATATATAAAAATTAACAAACAATTTAGGAGAACAGGGTAGGCTTTTGATTTCAGAAGAAAGAGAACAGAGTCCTCTCTCCCCACTTGGATGCTGTGAACACTGGCCCAGGACCAGCCTCGTTCCCCGTGCGCAGCCCAGTGCTCTGGAAGGGAGGCCAGAACGGCACAGGGAAAACGGTCACCGGGGTCACCGGGATCGGGAGCGCAAGGACCCAGCATACCTTGTTTAAGAGCACCTTCTCCCGCGCGGATGAAAGAGATTTCATTGGAATCCACCATGTGATGCGCTCCATCTTGCAGGACAAACCGGAGCCCAGAGAGCTTGTGACCAGACAGAGGGCCCTTCTCGCAGGCATCCAGAAACCCCTGTTAATGAGTGAACACCACTTCTGGGGTGAGTGGCTTTGACTTGTACATGCATTACCCAGGAACCCCAAACATTTCGGTATTCAGAAGTTTAATGTTTTTGTGCTTGCTATATTTCACTCCTCAAAAAATGTTTTAAAAGTTGAACAGCCTACCATTTAATTATTGTGGCGTCTAGATGAGTAATCCCCTTAGAAAAAGCATACTGGCTAAAGGCGTGAGCTGGTTTGAAAGTGATGCCGAGAGTGGTAACAATCACCTTCTCAAAACCTCACCTGCAGGAATTACATAACATTCTCAACCCACGAGAGAGACAGTGTGGCCTTAATTTTACAGGGAAATCTAAAGGCAATTTTAAAGGCAAATCTAAAGAACTCCCAAAAAGAACACCCCCAGCAGAATGGGCATTTATTCAACGGCTGTGTCTTGAGCACCTACTACACGCCCGCCACTGCTGTCCCCACCAGCAGATCACGACAGGACAGCTGCAGTGTCAGAAAACTAAAATGAAGAGGTCGTTTTTCCAAATGCGATTCTTCTTTTAAAAAATAGCTTCACTGAGGTATAAATGATATACAATAAACTATACATCTTTAAAGAGTACAATTTGGTAAGCTTGCAGCTCTTTTTCATTCAGTCATTAACATGTACTTGTAGAGCTCCTACAATTCAAGTTAATTTTTCTGGGCAAAACCGCTGCATGACTGTACACGCAGCACAGTGTAGTCCTGGTATTTCGAAACTGCAGACACTGTCTGCTGCAGAACACCTGTGTCCTCACTCAGCTACACTCATCTTGGAGAACAGAAGATACTGACAAAATGTTGTCTCAAAATAAAGTATAATTAATAAAATATACCAATCACAAAAAATGCTATCACCAATTAAATCAAAATTATTACCTGTTATAAAGATTTGTAAGTTAAAAGGTTAAAAAAAACTGAATAGGTTTCTCAACCTATAAAAACAGTCATTAAAAGTCTACAGCAGTCTTACAGCCGGTGACCTAGAAAGCAAACAATACACTAACCACTTCCATGTGCAAAGCACGTCACAGCTCCCAAAGAAAAGTCAGTCTTCTGTGGCCCTCGGTTTTGTGAGGCACTCCAGTCTGAGTCCTTCACTGTCACTTCACAGACAAAGAGCTGGCTCGGAGCCCTGGGAGTGACCGCAGCGCACAGAAGCCGGGAGCAGACTTGACGGCAGCACCCAGCTGTGGGGATTCTGAATTACCGATCACTCCTCCACAGCAGTCACCTAAAACCTTCACAGACCCTCAGGACTACAACAAATTTCCATTGCTAATCACAAGCAATGGAGTAGTTTCAATTTATTAAGAGAAAAATGTAACTTTTATCAACTTACCAAGAGAAATAACCGTGATTAAGAAACAGAATGATTTCCCTTCAGTGTCACGCCATACATTTACGGCTCTTGAACTTACCGAATTGAGGATTCATAATCAGATGGAAAGCTTAACAATTACATAAAAAAGCAGCACAGTAATTAAAATGAACCATGGAAGACAATGTGATAGAAATATGATTTGATACCACCTAAAAAACTTTTTGATTTTGTAAAATGCAATAAGTATGTATTTTTTTACCTTTTCTACAGCAGGCACAAATTGCTTTGGAATATTTGACCCGAATGTTTCATCTGAAAACTCCAACTTAGTGTAGTTCTCTGGGTCCAGAGGCTCCAGGACACCCATCACTTTCCCAAACTGGCCTGCACCGCCTGACTGTTTCTTATGTGTAAACTCAAACCTGAAAGTAATTTAGGAGGAAAAAAAAAAAAATGTAGCATTATGTAGTTAGCAAAATGAGATCAGTCCTACTGATTTAAATGAAAAACCACAGTTCATCATTTTTATGTTTTCTTTGAATATGATGGCCTTGCTATAACATTTTATTGCAGAATTTATTTTAAAAGGAATTCTCTCCTTTCTGTTCATACTAAGAGGTGAGGGTGGGGTACACCACCAAAATAATCCATGGTCTCAGTCCTGCCAATTCTGAATTTATTCCCCAAGTAGAAAAGTAGAAGTAATTATTAATTAAAAAAAAAAAAAAAAAGACAGTCTAAGAGTCTCGTTCCAGTAGCCTACATTCCAAAGAGCTTACCCATTTCTTTTGGAGTGCCTCCCTTTCCCGGGAGAGTGCTTTCCCCTTAAATCTCTACGACCAAGGGCAGTTATTTGAAAATGGGAGATCTGCAATCAATTTATTCAGATGGTTGCTATGTGGTTTTACAAATTGGACATTATGGACTGATACAATACAAAAAAAGGGAGTTTCAGGAAGAGACCTAAGTAGCATCTCCTACCAAAACTGATATCTACTTCTTCCAAACCACCCTGGATATGGATGTGGGAACACACACTCGTCCATGTCCACGTATCTGCAGTCATTCACAGACAACTTTGAAAGGAGCTGGTCTCTTCCACCTTATGGTCTCAAGGAAGTTTCATTTTAAAGGAAGAAATGTCTTGCAAACAGCAGATATTCATGACATGTTCTTTCAAGGAAATAGTAGCCTATGTTTACATATGCTTAATATGTATGTAAAATGCTTCATCTGTTCTGTTTATGTTGCCATTAGTGATCTGAAGTAAACACCGAACTGTGTCTGTATATGTGTCTATTTGAATGACATATTCAGTCACTATCATTTTGCCATTTAAGCTGTTTCATAAAGAGCCTAAGTGTGAATGTGCCTGATGAAATCCTTTAAGTAATCTTCCAGTAGTCAAGAGCTTCAGGATGGGCTGGGAAGAACAAAATGCTGAAAGGTCATTTTCCTGGGAGGGATGAACCAGTCAGCAGAACAAAGAGAAGGAAAGCAGAAGAGAAACAACTGCCAAGTCACCAGAGAATTAGTGAAGGGATTCCAAAACTGGTTCACCGACATACTGTCAGGTACGCCTGGGCTTCTGAGACATTTTCAATTGTCTTCAATTTGACAAAAATATAACATCCATGCACCATACTCTAGATCTGTGCTATCTATGTGGTCATTAGTAAGCACTGATATTTACATTTAAATTAACTGAAGTTAAATAAAATTTATAGTGCAGTTCCTCAGATGCACTGGTCCCATTTCAAGCAGCCAGACGTGGAGGACGGCTGCTGTACAGGCCGGCACAGACAGAGCCCGTCCGCTACCGCTGCAGGTTCCGCCGGACAGACCAGGTGGTCGCCCACGAAGGTCCAGGGACCAGGTATGAGTTTATAACCAAGTGGAGCCAAATAACAACACTTCTGTGCCAGATTTTTGTACCCAGCACTTTTTACGGATTGCCGTACTTGTACTGTACCACAAACTGATGAGGTAGGGACTTTTTTACCACCACTGCACAGAAGAGAAGCCTGAGGGTTAGAGAAGGTAACTTGTCAAACACGGTAACAGTGGTCATGTGGCTCAGCCAGGATTTGCACTGAAACCAGTGCTCATAATCAAACGTTTTTCTAGAAAGCTAGTAAGAATAGAAACTGACTTACTCTGCGAATGAAGCATTCACTTCCAAAGCTGTCACGGGGCGCTGCACAAATAGAGTATAACAGTTCGAACAGAGAAGAAGTGAAGGGTGCAGACATGCCGAAACCAAGAGAACCCGTGCCCCTGTGGCGAGATCACTGAAATGCTGTGAAAGGCCATTTTGTGTTGGCAAAATGTCACCGCTCACATTAAAATTAATGTTAATTAGACTTGTGTTGGTTTTACTCTCTCTATGCTGTGGATGCACTTTGACTTTACAGCCATACCAAAGTTGCAAGCCATATGTGTTTTTTCTTAGTTCTATGTTTATAGTTATATAAAATTATAATTTATCTGATCTCAGAGGCCAGTAATAATTGTGTTACTTTCAAGATAACCCATACATCATTTGAGGATAATGATCTCTTGACTAACCATTCATGAAGCTTTAGTAAGATTTTTAGGTCTCAAATATATGAACGAGATTCTCTTAATGTGGTTTACTTGAATTGGCAGTTAAACTTTTTAATGTATTTATATTTTCAAGAGAACCTAAATTGGTATGTGTACTTTTAATAAATGCTGTTAATTCCTACCCTATACTTACTAGCTTTGAACTACAGAGATAGCAACTGTATTCCTAAAGCTCCCAAAGGGTGACCTTCTCTAGGAAGCACACGTGTGCTTCTAACCACTCCTGGAAGGGCACCAGCTATTTGTGCAACTACAATTCATTATCAGCACAAAGCTCGTTCGGTGCCACCAGAATGTGACAGCCACTCCTTTCTGGACACCTTCAAAGAAGCACACAATCCAAACCATTTACACACACACACACACACACACACACACTCTCTCAGGGCTTGGCCAAATGACTCACACCCCTTCTCCTCAAAAGAAAAACGTTCAATTTTTAAGAAAAACCCCTGAGAAGAAACTAACCCCTTCACTCTCTAGTTACTTCACAGTTGTTGGCTAATATAACTAGAAATCATGAAAAATGCCTTAGTTACTATTAAACATTCTTAAGCTTTTTAAAGTACCACTACGACATATGTCTAGGAAAAAAATCTTCAAAAACCCATTCTGAGGAAAAGGGGAAAGAATCTTTATTTTGCAAGCCAACAAGTTAAAGTGAAGTTCTGGCAATACATCTGATGAAAGGAAACCTTAGCTCCCAGACCTGGAGAAAATCTGAAGGGCCTAAACCAGAGCTCCTTCAAAGGTGACCCAAGAAGGTGGTTAAGAAACCTAGACGGAAAACGCACTGCCTGATAAGAGTTTGGGCTTGCTTAAATAAATCAAGTGGCTTTAAAAATCCCTGCTTTTCTACTTAAATGTAGTGGTTCCGTATAAGTTCAGTCTGTAAGTGTGTTTAATCCTTACAGTAAAATTTTCAAGGCGACTGAGCAAGTTGGAAGCACGCTGTGTGTCAAAATCTCATCCTCCTAAGCGAAGGGAGACGGGTGCAAGCGCATTTTCAAGTTTCTCCTGAATCGAATCACATAATCCTCCAAATTGATGCTATAGTTTGCAGTCTCTCACCCCCTGATTTGGGCAGAACTGGCCCAACCCCACAAAAAGTGGGGGGGCGGGGGGGGGGGGACAGCAATCCTGTTCCTGGACTCTCACAGTGGGAGGGGTTAAGAAGGAACAGGAATCTAGTCACTGCCAGGATCTCCTCTGCACTTTGTCCAGTGTGATACTGTGGGTGGTGTATGAGGAAGCTGTGCTTCACTCCGCAACGGAAGCAATCAGACTGCTTTCCAAGGAGAGGAAACTGGAGGCTCCAGAGGAGACGCTCCAGAAAGCCAAAGGCCAAAAAGCCCCTCCCGCACTGACTTCTGTAAGGGCTACGAAACGGAAGGGTGAAGTGCTAGGCCACTCGGCCCACATCTCGACCCCACCCAGCCTGATCCAGGTGCTCTCCGGCCTGGCGGGAACCTGGGAGTAAAAGTGCACGGAGCAAGGTGGGGCAACGGCGTCAGCCAGTGCCCAGGGGCAGCTTCCTGAAAGGGAAGGAGGGAGGGGAGTAGAGGCGGGGAAAGAGCTGGGGACCCGCCCACGCCCCACCCAGCACCGCCACCCTGCGGCTGGCGGCAGATAGCGGACGGGCGGGACACGCACTCGTGGCGTCCGGTTAGGCTGGAGCAGACTCGAGCTGCCCCTCACCAAGAATGGAAATCCCACCGACCCACTACCCCGCCTCCAGGGCGGCCTCGGTGGTGGAGAACTGCATTAACTACCAGCAGGGGACCCCCCACAAGGTGTTTATGGTGCAGACAGTCCAACAAGCCAGCATGGAGGTGAGTCCAGCAGCGGGGCACGGCTCTCCGCTCCCGAGGGTCCGCAGCAGCCGCCCGTCCCGCGTTTTGGGATTGACTGCTGCCCTTGCCAGACTAGAGGGGTTGACGTTTCCGGGGAAGAGGCGACACCGCAGCCTCCCGGGACAGTCTGGGTCTGTTGGTGGTCAAGGGACGGCACAGACAGGGCAGTTTTTTATGGGCACTAGTACAAAGAAAGGGGAAAAATGTTCACGACGGGAGGCAGCATTTTCCCCTTTCTCCGAGTGAAACCTGTAGGAACCATTCACAAGAATCATAACACTGCTATGACATTTCTCATCTACTACTCCGCAATCTGGATCAAGGAGAGCTCCTGCCTTGCACATAATGATTCTTCATTTTAAGATCAGTCCTCGTCAGACCCTTTGACCAAAATGAAAGGGGGACAAAGAGCAGGAGAAACTGACAGCCTGTACCAGTGCGCTCTGAAGCCCCAAACACGGCGGCGACCGACTGCCATAAATTATGTGGTTTGGGGCTTAAGTTACATGCTTAAGACCTCAGCGATCACTAAGCCTGTTTCCATTTTACTAACATCTAATGGGTTTGAGATTGTTCATTACTTATGTGACATTAGTTTAACTGTTAACAGTCTTTAAGAGCTGACAGGGAATAGAGGTTAACTGAACCAAATCACGTAATTAGGTATAAATGCTCAATTGTATCTTGATTCAAAAGTGAAATACCTAAATGTTTCTCTGTTATAAAATCTGTTAAAGTATCAGTTTTCAGGTCTACTAATATACAAGTAAAAACAGTACTTACTATGTCTAATCACTTTGCAGTAATCTGTCTCAGAATGGAATCCACCTTCAGTAAACATTATTTGCAGGGTACACAGGGCTCTATGAAAAATTTTTTCAGTGATGTAGCCCATTTGTTATCTTCAGAATTAAAAGCTGTTTCAAAATTTCTTATATAGAGAATCAGGGTCACATACCCAGAGGCTGAAGTCCTTTCACTGAAAGTGAATTGGAATCGCGTTGCTTACATGTGCTCTTATCCCAACCTGTGCTCTCATCCAACATAAGCCCGACGGACATCCTGTGATGCTGGATGTCACATACATGGTGATGTGCTTTTAAGGTCTGAGGCTTTATTTACCCGCACCAGTCGGCCACCCCCTCCCCCAACTAAATGGGAATGGGTTCTTCTAACAATGCAGAGAACTGAGTTATTGTCATAGTAACTCATCACATTTCCTTAATTTTAGGATATTCCAGGACGAGGACATAAGTATCGGCTTAAATTTTCTGTGGAAGAAATTATCCAAAAAGTAAGTGAAATGTCCTTTATTATTAAATAAAATTTGACTCTAAATATTCCAGATTACCTTTGCTGATAAAATCACAGGATTAATTTGTATTTTTGTAAGTTGCTGTAAAACCCTGCCTTGAAAAAATAATGAGCATTCAAGAGCCAGCTTTTACTCCTTTTGGGTATTCTGAGATACATGACATATTTCTGTTGATCTAGGAAAAAGACAGACTCTACAGACTTCAGTTCAAATGTCATACTCATAGGGCAGTCTGAACTCTATTACCACGTGAAATAAATTACTCTCCAATCATCATCACTTTGTCTGCCTGATTTCTTTTATTTAAAGAAATCAAGTGTTTTTAAAAATTTATGAGCCAAAGAGTGGCCAACCGATATCACCATGTTCGGATAAGAATGGTTCAGTAATAGGGGAGGGAAATTTTCATATACTTGTCATATTAGTAATGGGACAAACTCAAAAGGAAGGAACTGCAATATATACTGTAACCATCTTGAAATTTAAAAAACTTGCCCTTTTGTTAAGCATAGTTCAGAAGAGATACAGGCTAACGTAAGGAGATGCATTAAAAGGCATCTGAGCCACTAGACAATCATCTTTATGAAGCAGAATCAATGTTACAATCTTTAATTTTACATCTAGATACAGACAGTTGTGTCTTAGTTTGAAAAAATGTGTTATTTCTGGAGCAGAGTAAGAGTAACAGAAAGAATTAAAAAGTAACCAGAGTCTGGAGTTGGTATATAAAGTGAAACTAAAATCTGGCCTTGAAAATGGACACCCCATTAATACTGAAATATATTCCAAGTTTTAACATGAATTTAAAAGATGAGACCAAACAAGTTATAAAGCAGCTGTCTATTTTAGAAACATCTAAGCAAATGACCAGGCCACCCCCAACCAGATTACCTGTGGAGTAGGCACACTGAAGGCGAGTCTGAAAGAACACGATTAGGGGCCAATACTTTAAAATATTGTATCTCAAAGAGCAATAGTTAGTAATGGATGGCTGCCTACATGTAAAGATATTTTGCAAAATGTCTCAAACAGCAAGTGACAGTGAACTGCACAGCTGAAGTCCTTTACCCGCCAGTGGGACAAGATACTGCACCCGAGGTCAACTTCACGTTTGAAGGGGAAATTGGAAAGAACCCAGATGAAGAAGATAACACATTTTATCAAAAACTCAAATCCATGAAGGAACCACTGGAAGCACAAAACATTCCAGGTATATAAATGTGACATGGGAAAACATACAATTTAGATTTTGTAAAAGGTTAATTCTGTATATGTAAAGTAATCACATTTATCACGTTTCCCTCACCAGACAGTTTTGGAAACATATCTCCAGAAATGAAGCCAGTTCGACATTTGGCCTGGGTTGCCTGTGGCTATATAGTATGGCAGAATTCTACTGAAAACACATGGTATAAAATGGTAAAAATTCAAACTGTCAAGCAAGTGGTAAGTAATGCCTATAAAATATGCTATTAATAGGGTTAATATTTATTGGAAGTATTTTGAATCATTATTATATAAATAGTGCCCCATTAGTAATTTTGTATTTAAAATAGTGTTCCCAGGATTTTGAAGGAGAAGCTGATTCCAATCAAGGCCAGAGAAAATGAAGCTGCAGTTTCAAGAGGAGCAAAGTCTTAAGTTATAAATAATTTGGCAGTCAGTTTTTGTGCTCAGCTTAATACAGATTATTTCCTATGGCAGCCTGAGTTTAGTGTTCACATTACTATAGTCATGCAATACTGAAACTACCTCTGCTTTTCTCCTCTCCTGCAATCGTAGTGCCAGAGCTACTCAGAAACATGGCTGCCAATTCCCCCACAGAGGTCAGCCAGGACAAAAATATTAGCATCTGAGGCTTTATGAAGCTTTCTGTGTATGATTTTCTTTCATAACCCACTGAGTTGTAATTTATAACCTCATACTTTACCTCTTGCTTTCCTTAAGTCTCATATGACTATTACGAACTGCTTCTTTTTAGACCTTAAAGAAACTGTGTCAACTAGTAGTATCTAATGAAAAAGAAGGAAGACAGTGTGCAAAGAGGCCACAACAGTTTTAGTCAGCTCCATAAAAGACAGACTTTCGGGTGACTTGTTGCAGCTTGTGGGTGACTGCAAGGCAGCACCTGGAACACCTTTACTCCAAAGGCTTTGGCAACAAGTTACTAGATACCTACGGGCACTGGAAGGCAGGGTGCCCAGTTACAATACTCAGAGTGTGGTGTCAAATACCTAGTGCAAACATTACAACAACATTTTAAGAAATAGTCCCTTTTTCTAATGCATTTTTGTAGACATTGATCCTGATTACACCATTCCTATATGGGTACTATGGCCTCCAATAACTGAGAAACTGACTGGTCCAGGTTGCAGAAGCTATATAACCATACTCATGATTTTTCAAACCATGTTTTAATAGCAAGATATGCAAAAAGATAAGGCTAGTAGTTTTAGAAAAGAAAACTTCTCTAACCCTTCACCAAACAGTAATTCTAAAGCACTAATAAAAGTCTCAGCAGAAGGGTTTCACCACTGCTTCCGGCTATATACAGGCTCCAGCACAAATAATGCCCTTTTGTTACAAAATCATAAGCATGTAATTCTGTAACATGACAATCTCACACTCAAGCACACCATATGACATTTTAGGTGAAATATTCAAATTAAAACTGTAAATTATTACACCCATATTTATTACCTTACCAACCATAAGCAGGCGTTACTTCTGCCGGACCCTGTATTATTACATATCTTTACTGAGTAAGATCCAACATGTAAGAAAGCTTACTACTGATTTTTACCTTTTCATTTTTCACTGACATAGTCAAAGAAAGGATTACTTCACGATACCATAAGGAGAGACTAGTATATTTTCATTTGACCCTGGGGTCACACTTATAATCACCATCAACCAAAGGAGCCACAGGAGCCTGTGCTGCCCTGTGAGGTCTAGGGCTTATTTCAGTATGTTGATTACTTGAAGGGCCCCGTGCCTGCTGATCATGGTTTTAAACCACGTGGATGCAGTGGTTCTGTGTAGCTGACTGTATAAATACTTCACATGCACAAAGCAATAGGCAGCACAGATCAAAGCTTTAATTACCAAATCAGGTAAGTACATTCACTAAATTTTACTATTTTCAGTTTTTTAAAGAGAATGTCTATCATAAAATTGGTTTCCTTTAACGTAAACACTCATTTCAGTAGTTTATCCCTTAAGTTATGCTTTTCTGAACACTGTGAACCTTACGGAATTTTAAACAGCCAACTGCAGACTGTACTGCTCTTAAGCAGCTCCCACAGCTCAAAAACTAAAAACAGAAAGGGAAATGATTCATAGAGTAACAAATGAAAAAATCACAATGTTAAGTTGTAGTTTGAAAAAAAAACATAAGACAAAGTTTTTCTGTCAGGCTAAATCAATTATGACATTCAATTTTTATTTTTACTTAAGTGGAAGTATTATAATCATCTAATGAAAGCTGATTTTTAAAATTAAAGTACTGTTTTTGCCAATGATACTGTTTTACACACCAGATTTTTATTTATTGCAGCAAAGAAATGATGACTTCATTGAGTTAGACTACACCATTCTACTTCATGACATTGCATCTCAGGTAAAGGATCATTTAACCTGCACGTGATGCCACTTTGAAAATCGATACTTGTTTCATAGCTACTATGCCTTATTAATTCTGACTCTAAATCAGCATTCATGTAATTCCAAATAGGCACCAGGTATATTATACTTGTAGCAAATGAATTTGTGTTGTGCCATTCTTTATGAGGGCTATTTTGTTTCTAACAAAATATAAATCCAACTCTGTTTTCTTAAGATGTTTTCTGAATTTTATCATAGCATTACTTTCTTTTACTTGCAGGAGATTATTCCTTGGCAAATGCAGGTTCTCTGGCACCCACAATATGGCACTAAAGTAAAACATAACAGCCGTCTGCCGAAGGAAGCACAGCTGGAATGAGCAAAGACCCTGTGCTCACTGCTGATGTGCTCGTCACTCCTCACCGACATCTAGCTAAGGGGCCAAGCAAATCCCAGTGTCAGTCTGTACAAATGTCTGGATTACAGCACAGAACTGTACAGCTTCCATAATAAAGAGTTTCACGATGTAAAAGTGTCTTAGTAACAGTAACAGTGCTTGCATATCCCATAATAAAGAGCTTCAATTACAGCCTCACAGGATGTTCAACTGTGTAGCATACTCACGGGACAGGGGCGGCAATGGTCTCTTTGAAAGCAACTTTTGGCTTTCCTGTGATACAAGGACAGTCATATTCTCTTTCCAGCCTCTAAAAAGAACAGGGGAAATAATTTTTGGTGTATTGAAATTAAAAAAAAAGAAAAAGAAAAAAAATCCTAGGAATCTTAGTTATTGGAAGCAGTTATTTAAATATAATAGATAAACAAATAATCAATCTTAAACCACTTAAGTATCTTACAAGGATTAGCTACATAATATTAAACAATAAACCGCTTTTATATGTTCTATATAAGTGCATTCTAATTTAGACTGATTAATTTATACTTATATCTATTTGATATATCCACTAAACATCATCTTTGTTCCATCTTATTACATATTCACTTGAATAGTATATAGACCTGTTGTCAGAATTTTGTACTGTCTCAACTGCAAAGATATGATCACAATTAGAATTTTTAATCTTAAGTCACACATCTTGTTTTCATTTGGATGTACACAGGATGTTTCCTAGGAAGGCACATATCCCATCTTACCCATTCTTTTGTCTATATTATAATGATCTCCAAGAACGGACTTGAGAATAAAACAAGCAAGAAATGGCCGGAAGAGTGGGTACTGGTGGGCCGACCTTCTCAGCAGGTTTTTCCCAGCAGGTGCTCTCCCTAAGCTGGGACCAAGATACACTGAACCTAACCAACCAAGACCTGGATGGATGGTCTTATTACAAATCCCCTGCACTTTGATTCTAGAAGTCTGCAATGCTTTACAAATAAAAGGATTTACAGAGCAGAAATAATTAATTTGTAATACATAGAAGAGGAAGCAGTATACCATATCTGGATTCCAGAGTGACTGAAAAGCCACTAGTAGTTTGTGGACATTATACTGAAAATTACAGAGTTTTACTCTTAACAAAACACAAACATAAATAAAATCAATTGAACCGAATCTCCTTGTTATTCATTACCTGAGCATAGATTTCCAGGTGCAATTCTCCCATTCCAGAGACAATTGTCTCTTTGCTCTCGGTGTCAAAGTGGACTTTAAATGTGGGATCTTCTCTTGTAAACCTGCCAATACCTTTTGAAAATTTTTCCAGATCATTCTTTAAAAAAAGAAAGTCATTACAAATTTTACTAATCATGATAAGCAGTGGGACTATTGAAATAACTTTACTGCATAAAATTAAATACATACGCAGTTCAGAAATGAAAATGATCTACCATCTAATTCCTAGAAAATGCCCTTTAAATATGTGAGCCTGGATACCACCCAGCCAATGGAGCTGGAAACAGCTAGCTGACGGAATTTTCTTTCCATACCAAGACACGACAGCCCAAGACTTAACTCTGTGCCCTCTCCTATTACACTGACAAAATCTGTCCAACTGTGGAAAACTGCCCATGAAGCGGAAAGTAAAATCTGTGTTACTGTGTTAGATTTCAGAAATCGTATACATAATCAAAGGATTAAGCAAGTTTACCAAGACTCGACTGCAGATTCAGAGGACAGTTAAGACCAACAGTAAGGCAAGTGCTGCACCAAGACTTTCAAAACAGTCTGTTTGGAGGTGACTTAATGCTTCTTTATCCTCCTTGGACGTAATTTCCTTACGTGGGAAGCACAGTAACAGCCCTCTAAGGGTGTGCACTCATCAACCCCCAAACCTGTGAATGCTGCTTTACATGGGAAAGGGCGATCTGCAGTGTGATTCAGGGAACAGACAGAAATAACTGTGTTGGGCCCAATGTAACCACATGGGCTTTTAAAAAACAGAAGAGGAATGCAGAAGGGTAAGTCGGAGAGGTGCAAAAAGGGAAGAGGCAAGAAATATGCAGGGGTGTCCAACCTTCTGGTGTCTCTGGGCCACATTGGAAAAGGAGTTGTCTTGGGCCACATATTAAATACACAAGCAGTAATAAAAACTGATGAGCAAAAAACAGGTTTTAAGTAAACGTACAATTTTGTGTTGGGCCACATTCATAGCCGTCCCGGGCCACATGCAGCCCGCGGGTTGGACACCCCTGAAAGCACTAGAGGGCTCATTTCGCTGTTGCAGGCACTGGAGGCGGGAGGAAGGGGGGCAGTCTCTAGACGCTAGGTACAGCCCTCAGGTGACAGCAAGGAATGGGGACCCCAGTTCTGCAACACAAGGAGCTGAATTCTTCCAACAATCTGTGTAAGCAAGGAAATAAACTGTCCCCTGGAGCCTCCAGAAAGGAACACAGTCTCGCCAAGACCTTGATTCTAGTCCATTAAGAACTGTGTCAGATATCTCACCTACACAACTAAAAAATGACACATCTATGATGTTTTAAGACACTAAGTTTGTGGCAATTTCTTATGGCAGCAACAGAAAACTAGTACACCCTGAATCACCAGTATTAACAGTTATTACATGTGCCTGGAGCTGTGTGTTCTATATTCTGTAGATGTTATCTCAAATTCTTACTGCAATGCTGCAAAATAGAATTATCCACATTTTGTAGGAGAGGACACTGGGCACAGAGAAGTGACGTGACTTGCTCAAGACCGCACAGAGGGTGCACGGCCACACTGAGAATGATCCAGGGTTAGTCTGTCTCCACAATCTTTTCCCTTTTCCCTGTACTTGCCAGGTACTCTCAGCTTACTAGATCATCCCTGCCTCCACTCCTGAAATGCACAGCTTTATGCAGTGATTTCATTATTTAATTTAAATTAATTCACTCCAGCAAGCAAATAATCCTGAGACACCAAAACACCCTTTGGATGTTGATGCATTTGATTTCCCTCCATTACTATGAAAGATCAGGACAAAAGTCTTACATAAACTCTGAATTTAGGAATGAAGAGCTTTATATCTATCTTTAACTTCTTGCCCTGCATATTCTGAAGGGAAAAGCAAACAATTAAGCAAAGTACTCAAAATAAACTGTGACATCTTACTGTAGTAAGATGTAAGATTTGCTTTTCTTCAAATTTCTGAGATGGGAGTATTTTAACATTTCCTGCCACCTCAACATTCTTTTTTCTATAATGAGATGGGTCTGTAAAAATCTCAAGTTCCTCAAAATAGATGAAGTAGTAGCTGTTCATACATCGACAACACCAACCAGAATACATTCTGTAAATGACAGTTCCCAGATGACAAGAGGTCGTAACTGTTCACTCAGTGCATGAATGATTCATTTCAATACCATATTGATGTGATTGGTACGAACATCAAAGAAATTTAAGCACTAAGCAATTAAGATTCAATTCCAATGGCAAGCTAATGTGAATGCAAACTTAAGTAATCTTGGCTCTGTAAAAAGCTAAATGATATCCAATCATAAACTTGTTTTATTTGAAAGTGAGAAAAACAGTCTTGTTTACAGGCTTTCCATGTTATGACTGTACATTTACTTTATAACTACAACAAATCTGGAGATGTGTTATGATCCATGAGGCAATTAAGCTATGCAATATTCTAATGTACTTTACAGTGAGGTTTTCCTACAGCTTAGGACAAATGCCCGTTTCCCCTTGTCCATCCTCTTATGATCTGAACCTAGGAAGTACACTTACCAGTCTGCAGCAAGTTACAGCTTTACTTAGTAAAGTTACGAAGCAGTCTCGTAAATACCATCAACTTCTTTAAATACACTGAGAAGTAATTACTGCTAACTGACTGGTAAATTTTAAAAAGTGATCTCAACACCAAAAGAGGAAATAGAAACAATAAGATTGCTGGTTATCACAAGATACCATGTGCACTGTGGAGATGATAAAGAGCTTAGCCCTGGCTAAGGAGGCTCAGTGGATTGAGCACCAGCCTGTGAATCAAAGGGTCATAGGTTCAATTCCCACTCTAGGGTACATGCCTGGGTTGTGGGCCAAGTCCCCGGTAGGGGTCGCATGAGAGGCAACCACACACTGATGTTTCTCTCCCTCTCTTTCTCCCTCCCTTTCCCTGTGTTAATAAATAAATAAATAAAAGATTTTATTTAAAAAAGTTCAAGTCTTTATTGTGATAGTGAGTATTAAAGTAAATTCCTACCTTGTTAGATGGCTTCATTGCTACTGAAATGACAGGGTCAGGAACATGAATTGACTCCTAAAATATTTTTTAAAAAACAGAGAAGAATTCTAATATAGTACTGAATGAATCAGAGTCAGGGATGGACTAATTTTAATGGTCTGTTTTACAACAGAACAAAGCACTAAACATCTTTAAGCCAGACAACATATATCCTAGAGTTAAAAGCATGTACTATATGCATTAAATAATTAAAAATACTAGTATATTCATAAATAAAGGCATCCATTTATATGATCTCCTCCCTCACAAAACAACAAAAATAAAGTATCTATTTATTTACTTAACTGTTTATGACCCTTAAGTCTATCGATACTTTCAATTTAACACAATCATTATAATGAATCCAATCCAAATGCTGAGATGTAGAATTCTTATTGACTGGTGGCTACATTTACTGTTGCTATCTTCTGATAGGTTACTTATTTAATCAAATTATGGTCACTGATAAGAGAAACAGAGAAAGGGCACTAGATTCTTTATACATGATACTTCATTTAATCAACCACAACTCTGAGAGGCGGATATTATTAACCCCATTTTACGAATAAAATCTGAAGGGCAAGGAAAGAAGAGAAAATACTGTGGCCAAAGGCCGGTGGGAAACATAAGGCAGACTCTCACCTGAGTCTACTTGCTCAAGCCTGAGCACTTCCCACACCCCCGGTCGCTTCCTACTGCTAATGACAAACACGTGGAGAAAGCCTTATTAATCATGCTCACACAACAGTCCTCTTATCCAGAGCCCCCAAAAGCCTGCACAGATTTATTTAATTTTTGTACGGTCTTACATCAACATTAAAACCAGATATGAGACGATATTTTACATGAAACACTGTATTATAAAATTATGAGTCTGTCATATAATCTGGGACTACTATAGTGCTCATCTGTCAGGGTTGGACCAGTTCTTACATAATGATCCACTGTCAATTTGTTCCCCACAAATTACCTATCCTCCATGTAGTCATATCCTTTTTTTACTAAATTCAGTAGAGCGTCTTACTGTACGTGGAACAGTCTGTCCCCTCAAAGGGAGGAAACTGGGGAGTGAAGGGAATGCAAAGGCAGGAACTGCCGAAGCAGGTGTGGAGGAGAGACTGCCCCACGGCACGACTGCTGTGTGGACCTCGAGCTGACCTGGGCCAGGACAGAGGCGGCTTACTGCCACACCCCCTTAGAAACTCGGACTCTAACTGACGTGCACTCTGACATAAAGAAAGCACCCCTCTCTCGCGTCCTGCTATGAGCTGGATCCTGGAACAGGCTGATGTCCTGACCTGGTCACACACATTATGTAATTTCCACATGAGGTAGCATTCCTGTACTAGTCCCTGTGACTGTTCCCCTCTTTTTACCCTACAGAATAATTCTCTGGCACCTGTTGGAAGGGCAGAGACTGCCCAAGATGTGCCTCCTCTGTAAGCTTCCCTTGAAAAACACTGTTAGGTGCCAGACTGGAGTGGCCTGCCTCTTTTCCGGTCTTTCCCTGCCCTCCATGTACAGAGGTATCTACCTGTTCAGCCTCAGGGCTTTGCCCAGGGTCTACCTGTACTAACAGCATGTGCTTCCCTTCAGGGTGCCTCAGAGATAAAAAGGGACCTATGTGTGCCACGGAGCAGGCTGTTCGACTGTCTAGTTGCATCTTGGTTCCCTTCCGTTATGTGACAGCCAAGTCTAGTCTAAACGTTAGTCTGCCCTTACAGCTCCTGAGGGAAGGGTCTACTCTGGTTGCTGAGTTACTAAGGGAGGAGCACTCCATGGGGACCAGCCTGAGGACGGTGACAGCAACTGGAGACCGGCCCACAATGGGGAAGCAGAGCTCAGGAATCGGAGCGACATGGACCAGGTGTGTTTTCCCCCTACACTAAAAACCCTGAAGGATCATGAAATGACTTTACTAAGAAAAGCCAGATAAATTAGCTTACACAGCACACTTGTCCAACTGGTATTTAAAGAGCCACAACCAATCTATACTTGATGTCTACTGGCACTGCGCAATGAAAACATTTGTGGTTGTTTTTCTGAAGTACTGAATGTACTGCATACAAATGCAGACTTTTGAAACTCAAGTGGTAAACAGTTTTGAAATTAAATGACTTACCATAGAAAGTCCACTATTATCTTTGTTTGTAAATGTGTCTCCACTAGCACAGTCAATGCCAAACAATGCACAGATGTCTCCAGCAAATGCTTCCTCAACATCCTAAATAAAGAAATAACAAGTCATACAAATCAGAACAGGGCAGCTAGACAGTACTTGCACACTAAACCCACTGAGCATAGACAAACATGGCAGAATCTCCCCATGAATTTTATAAAGAATTAGCTAGAACCAACGCAACGCCACCTGTGGCGAGACATACCTTAAGCTGGGCCCTTATTTAAATCACATTTCACCAGACAAGATTTTACTCTAATGGGAACTCAGAGCCCCAGCAGCATTACTGGGAGTGTCCGCAGTGCTGACGGAAGGCAGAGCCTCACAGTTCTCCAGTGCCTCGCGTGGATTAAAAGTGTGGACTAGGTGTGTTGCCACAGTCCCACAACAAGATGCGTATGACAAAGGTGTACAAGAAAAGCCTACAAAGGAAGTTCTGAAAACAAAGGCAGGAGAATGGAGTCCCCTTTACTTAAAATAATCTAATTTCTCACAGATGCATGCAGTTAAGAAAACAGGAAGTCTAAGAACAAAGCACTGGTGCCTCTAAACTTCCTTGTTTTTGTCCTTTTATATGATAGTTCATTCATACCAGCTGTGGCTGTGAATGACCAAGTGTGTGTCTTACTTTAACGGTAACACAGCTGTAAAATTCTCATGGTTTCTGGCCCACAAAACAGCTGTGACAATCATTAATCTCTCTAGCCTGCCCCCTGCTGCCTATATCTCAAAACAGCAATTCTGTCCAATTTTGAAAGACTGCCTATGCATCTTCCAGGAGATAGGAAAGTTACGAGCAACAAAAATGACTGAACATCTGAAGATTTTGCGTAGACTAGTAAATCTCTCCAGGAACACAGGACTGAACTGGGAAAAGGTGAGAGAAGGAGACAACCTCACACACTTGGTATTCCTACCAAGGCCTAACCCTATGTATGGATCACAGACGGCTAGGACAGATTCAGAACCAATTCAAGAATTCAAGCCAAAATGTATCTCCCAGACCAGACTTTAGAGCTCTGAAACCTGCAGATGGATGCTAACACCATTAGGGCCATTCTTGGGGTGGGTTCTACGAATATAAAGCTCTGGCATTACACAGAGCTTCCAGGCCGGCCATATTTCAGAATTTTTTACTGAACAAAATGGGAAAATGTGTGAATCTACTATTCTCACCCTTCAGAACCACAGTTCCACTGTCCTAAAAACCTACTGTATTCTTTGTAATGACAGCTCTTGAGGATAGTGCTGAGTTTGTGTTCTGAGTTTGGGGAACTAATTGTCCCCTCTCCTTCACCTTGGTCACTGAGGAAATCCAGCTAACTCACAAACAATGGTATAAACTGTGTGTTCTTAACATCTGTTAATGTAGCCCAGACTAAAGTGCTACATTGGAATTGTGCCACACCTAACTAGAAAGGAAGAAGTTGGGAAAACACATTCAATGGCAAGTGATTTTCTTGTGGGCTTGGGATACCAAGAGAGTAGACCTATTCCGCCTGCAGTGGAGGAATCTCTGGCCGCATGCATGGTGACCAGGCACTTGCCTCCATCATGTCAGCGTGCATGCGCACCAGGCGCTGCACCCGCACTTTCTTTCTTGTTCGCGCGTTGTAGATGGTGTCACCCTTCTTCAGCTGTCCTTGATAATTGCGAACGTAAGTTAACTGTCCAAAGCGACCTGCCTAGAAGTCGAGATTGGGTAAGGGCAGAAAGAAAAAAAAACACGTAAGAATCAAAATCAGGAGGAGAACTTCACAACTATCTCCAAATCTTCCCTCACTAATTTTAGTAGTGTTGAATATAGGTAATTAAATGGTTGTGGTATTCTTTTTGGTATCACAATCCAAAATAATACTTCTGCTCTCTCTGAAATAAAAGTTATTAGAAAAAAACTTTAAATTATTTACTTAAGGAATTATACTTTTGTTTTCTGTATTATTTTATAATTTTAGTTTAAATAATAGGACATAAAAATAAGGTATAATTATTGGAAAGACAACAAGAATATCATATATATAATAAGACACCTAAAAAAATTGATAATCACCTGGAAATCTTACAAGTGAGAATTTTGTAAAGTGGCTGAATATAAAATGAATAATTAAGGATCAATTTCTCTTGAATAATAACAATAAAACACATATTTAAAACTTGACAATTCTTCCCATATTAACTTACAGGTCTAACAAAATTGCAGTCAAAATCCCAAGAAGAATTTTAAACATTTAGTTAGTGATCTTAAAAGTCATGTAGAGGAATAGGTAAAAAATAAAAAATGAAAATGTATGTTAATGAGAAGAAACTAAGACTAATATAAAAACATTTCAAATCCTCCAAAACTTAAAAAGTATAGAACTAGCGCAAATCAGACCGAACATTCCACAGAGTACGGTATAAACATCTAAAACAGTTAATTCCTTTATCAACAGGTGACGTGGGAGACTCGGCATCCAACAGAACGCAGCAGCACCGTTCAGAGTTCAGAGCCGTGGCTGGACAGCTGTCGGAGGGCGAGGAGGTCCGCTGGGCCCTGCCTCGCGGCACACGGCACAGCAAGTTCCAGTTGGGTTAACAGTAAAAAAAATCCCACCAGAAAAAGTAGAAAATAAAAGAAGTGTTTATTAAATATATTCAAACAAGAGAGTTTCTAAGGTTAAAACTGAAAGAATGACTGAAGATAAAGATTCACAGACTCGACTATATAAATTTTAAAGTACTGACTGTTTTTAAAAAATTAACTTTATTAGAGAAAGCTCATACAAGTAAAAATCTTTGACCCTATTTTTTTTAAAAAAGGCAATTACAAAAGAAAAAACACAGCTGCATAATACAGTATATGGAAAAATATTCTCTATCATTAGTAATTAAAGCAAGGCAAAATACTAAAATAACATTTTTCATTTATGAAGTCAGCAATGATTTTAATGGTAATATCCTGCTGATAAAGATTCATCAAAATAATCTAATACATTAATTCTGAGTATGAAAGCAATTTGGCAATACAAACCATTGAATACTAATATATTCTGTACCTTTAATTCTATAATCATTATTCTGGGGATCCTAAGAAAGTATGCCCAAACATGTATTTTTAGAAGCTTTATGTATAAAAATTGTCACTGCTATGTTATTTCTACTTTATAATTTAAAATTACCATTTTTCTCATCTTACTGATGATAAAAATTACATTATAAAAATTTTTAAATTTGGAAAAAGCCCTCAAAATAGAATTCTGTCCATACCACTCCCAACGTATACACCTTTCTTTCCCCACATAAAGTAATATGAACAGAAGCAAAGACACCCCAACAAAAAAGCATACCCAGCAACCAAATCTTGGTTTCTGACACCATTCTCTTTATTAAAAGGAACAGGACTCCCAAAGAAGAGGCCGATTCCCAGGGCAGGGAATATCCAAGACAAGCCTGGAATACCCTGCACTGCCAGAAAGGGAAGGATGCAGGCAGAAAAGCAGACACTGGGGCACGTCCAAGGAGCCAACTGAAAGAGCTACCAGGGCCAAACCTCGTCAACCTAGGCCACAAAACAAGTAACATACTATTGAACTGTAATTCAAAGTACCAAGTATTGTATTTTGCTGTGTATAATGCGCCCCTTTTTGCCCACATTTTGTAGGGGAAAACAAGGGTGCGCATTACACGTGGGTATAATGACTGCACGCCATGGGGATAATGATGAGTACGATAATCCCGTGTGCAGTGCGCACAGAACGCAGGTGCGCATCATACGCAGCAGCTCGGCACACGTGGCAAATGCAGTACATGCCCTTCAGTCCATACTGACATAAACAAATGACTGAATACATACATAAACGGGGAGAAAGGACAACTCTCCCATACAGAAGAATCCCGAGTAACTTAAGTAGATGTTGCCCCCTCAAGGAGGTGGAGCGTAATCTCCACTCCTTAAGTGTGGGCTGTGCACAGTCCCCTCCTTCTACTGAGTCAGCATGGAAAGGGAGAGAAAAGAGTAGCAGTGGAGAAACCTACAACCAAATAGGTCATAAGAGTTCTTTTATAATAGGAATAAAAGCCTAAAGGAAAATTTCTACATATAACAGTTAAATACAGTAGAAAGCCACGTACCTCCAATTTAAAAGCCAGGCCTACAAATGGGTGGGAATTGTCTCTCTTGGAGTTCATTAAGATTTTGGTTTTCTCTTTTGAGTCACTTAAAGTAAAACAAATACAACTCTGTGAGATACAATATGTGATATTTCTTTTATATCAATTTGTTTCATCAAAGAGTATTATCTGAGAAAAAGCGCATGTGCCAAACACTCTGACTTCACACATTAGTGAAGTTTCCCTGAAAGAAATCTGTAAGAATAACTTCTTTGGCCTTAGTCATTACATTGGGACAGGTCCAGAGGAAACTCAAAAACCCACAAAAATGGTCTGATAGAGAAAGAAAAGCAAAATACAAGGTCTGTCCAGAAGGTATCCAGCCATGTAATGTTAAAATAAACATTCACTGAAGAAGATACAAGATACAAGAAACATTGTACATAGGACAATGATGTCTCAGTTTCCTTCAAAGTAGGCACCTTGGGACCTCACACAGTTCTCCCAATTGCCATCAGCTGCCTGGTCATATTTTCCTGAATCTCATCGACAGTCTAAAATCTCTTCCCTTTCAAAGGTGGTTTTAGTTTTGGGAAAAGCCAGAAGTAGCAGGGTGCCAAATCTGGGCTATAGAGGGGCTTAGTCATGTGGGTGATTTGATGTTTCACTAAAAATCTCTGCATAAGACATGATATGTGAGCAGGCACGTTGTCATGATAAAGCTGCCAATCACCAGTTTCCTACCGTTGCGGCCTTCTGAATCATCTGAATAGTTCCCGTGGGGGAATGTTCAGGCCTAACGCAAAATTTGATGCAGATTCATTGCTCTACTCGCTCAGTCATCTTGAATGTGATGGCCACACAGTGCACATGCTCACTCAACAGCATCTACCACCCCCACTGACTAGTACGGTGAAATTGTCATTGTTCATTCCTGGGCATTCCAGTCCACTCTCCTTGGCTTCCAGGTTTACATCGATATTGTGCAAACCATTCTCATTATATTAACAGTGACTGGACTTCTTCTGGACAGACCTTGTAATCAATGAGAGTTCAAAAAAAGTTTTTGGTTTCACGTAGCCTTTTTTTAAAAAAATTATGACTGAGAACAGCTGGTCCCAAGTTTTTCTAATGATGTAAACCTTGATGGATAATAAAACAAACAATACTTCTAACTCACAAATACAATGTGATATGGAAACTGGAATAATAAATATTTTTGCATGTGCCAAAATTGTTAGCCAAATAGAAATGGTAATTGTTTTTGTAAATTATGAAAAGTAACACAAACACAACTACAAGAACACTTCTTACATTCTTTCATAGTGCATAAAGGTCAAAGTATTTCTGCATAAACTAAGAATCAGTTTCCAAGACTTACTCCTCTTTATTGAGAATGGCATAATTCTGGACTTCAGATGGATTTGGGAGGTATTCTAAGACAGCATCTAAAAGAGGCTGAACTCCTTTGTTCTTCAAGGCACTTCCCACAAAGACAGGAGAAAATGACCTAGTTAAAGTAGCTCTTCGGATTGCAAGCTACCAAAAAAAAAATTAATGATTAGTCAATCCTAAAAATTACACTTTGTTGTTCAGACCAATTACAAACTAAAAAATGAAAGAATGTATTAATATTCCTTGGAGTATTGGCTCTACTGGACATTAGAATCAGGTCCTCTATAACTTAAGGTGAAAATACAAAACAAAAAGAAAAAAAAAACAAATAGCTTTTCAGGGCTAAAATGCTGCTTTCAACACTTTTGGAATGTCACTAATTTTTAATTTGACAAAATTACATGCACACACTTAGAAGACACACACATAGAACAGTGTAAACAGCATGCTATAAAACACTATGCTAATTGAGTAAAATAAAGAATATGTATATATATATATATAAATCTCTTGAAAGATACACTGGCAACTTATTAACTGGTTACCTATTTAAGGGAGAGGGCAGAAAACTAAGCAGCTGTGTACTTTTGCATATTTTTAAATGTTTAAACCACAAACATTTAAAAATTGTTTCATCTAATAAAAATATTTAGTGTCATCTAATAAATAACTGATTTATTTTCTTTTTTTAAAGAACATACATACTTATTGCTGTAACATTTCTATATTTATCTTCTTTCTTAATAAAAATGTTCTCAAAAGATTGGCTGTTGGTCTTTTTTTCCTAGAACAAACTATGATTCCCTTTCCATCTTAAGAGATTACATAACTCAGTTATACAACACAATATATACATTATGTAACACCTAACTGAGTTATGTAGAACTCTTACATGACAGTAATAGGCATGTCAAGTATATTTTGAAGAAACCAATTATGTTAAATAAATTTACTCCAATTTCATTAGTAAAACCCATGCATAAAAGCATCATGTTCAGGTCCATCCACGCTGTCACAAAAGGTAAGATCTGTTTTTTTTCTTTTTTAATTTTTTACAGCCAAGCAGTATTCCATTGTGTAAATGCACTAAGAAATAACTTTTTTAAACAAGGCATCATGTTCACTCCCTGAGAAACAAAACAAAACTTCTCTATTTTTGCTTAATATAAGACTTCTTCTGAGAGCACTTGCCTTTAAGTCAGAAACTGAGGGGATTTTTTCTTCCAGGAACATCTCACCAAGCTGCTCATCTGAATTGGCAACACATTCAATCAGCTCCTGCCGGTGGTCAGCTGCCGCCGCCCTGAATTCTGCTGGAATCTCCTCATATCGAACGATCTGGCTAAGAACAGAAATGGTTTATTTGGGTACTTTAAGGATATGCAATCAAACATATAAAGCACCAGTGAAAAAGTTAAACTAATAGCTAACAATCTTTTTAGATGAGAAAAGGCTCTCATATATTTGTATTAATATGGTAAATAATACCAATAGATATCTTTAAAATTCAGACAGCAGGCAAAACAGGCAAAGCAAATTGCTCCAGACTGTACTACTAGTAAATGGAAGAGCCAAGATTCAAAGCCAACCTAACTTCAAAGCTATGCGAACACCTAAATATTTCATTAACCAAATTAATCAAAACACTGCAGTCTCTTGACAAGCAGGATCAGAGACGTGACTATTCCTTTCCATTCGTAACAAACGCAATCACGTAATCTTTAACACAGACTATGCCATTTTCTAGTAACGAGGGTCACCAAACACAACAGACTCATCCACCTTGGCAGCAGCTCTCCACCCTCTGGAGGCCAGAGAGGTGAGAGTCACAAATAAAATACATATAGTGAATAAGCAAATACACTTGATAGATGAAATATTAGATGAAAGTTTTCAAAGTATTTTAAAAATGAAACTAAAACCAAAAGAATAATCTTTTCAGAAAAAAATAACTAAATAAAAATAGCTAATTGCAAATAGTTCTAAAGAATGTTCTTCATAATCTTTAGAGCTTAATTTCTTCCTTTCTAGCAAGCTCTCTGGTTCCTTGACTTTTACATCAGGATCATCAAAATACACGAACCCAGTGGTCTAGGGTTGGGAAAGGGGGCAGGTTTATTAAGAAGCTCCATCTGTGGTTCTGATGTAGTCCTGGGGAAGTGGACTGATTGATTTATTTACAAATATTTGTTCAGTCCCCACTATGTATCAGACAGCCCTTTGGCTGGTGAAACAGCAGCGAGCAAACCTGATAAAAATCCCTGCCTCCTGGGCCTTACACCCACTTGAAGGAATAACAGTCCAACCCTGTTGTCACCACTTAGCTGTCACACAAGAAGTGTGAGAAACACTCCGGCTGTGGGACAGCTCTACAGGCCAGCTGCTGCAGATAATTCTCCGTTCAATGACCACGACACCCTTTACCCACCTGCCAGGGCAGGGACCCCAGCTCACAGCAGAGGTAGGAAACTGCCAGGCTGTTGGGGCCACTCCTCAGAGCAAGGGTCATGTATGACCCTCACACTGTCCAGATCAGTGCCACTCAAAGCGTGGTCTGCAGGCCTGGGACAGCAGCATCATTGGGAGCTTTCCAGAATGCAAATTCCAGGCCAAACCCTGAGATCTACAGACCCGATCTCTGGAGTGGGACACAAGAGTATGTGTTCTAATAAGTTCTCCAGGTGACTTTCCGAATGCTGTGGTTTGATGACCACCGAGCAATTACAGCGCTTTGTATGCTAAAGTCACCCAAAAGCTGACTGACAAACCAAATACTGTGTCAAACAGTTACCAATTTGCTTCTTGTACACCTAAACATCTGTACAAATTCTAACTGCCTTTTATACATTAATATTTTTATATTTGTAATGCCATGAAGTAGGTAGAGGAAATATTTATGATTCCTAGTTTCTTACCAGTTTTTATCACAATACCCAGGACACAGCTGCTCCCTAAAAGTCCGAGCTACATTACTGACCCAAGTTGAAGGCCTTCTATCACACGATACATGTCATAATGGGATGTAAATATATTACCCAACAAGTAACATACTCTCCCTCTGAATGAATACTAAGCAAAATGGGAAGTAACTAGGATTAAAGGCATTAAAACAAAATCATCTTAGAGGATATTCTTCCAGCAGCATTTCAAAAAAGTGTTTATGTTTCAAGAATGCATCCTTTCCTTCTCTTTACTACTTTCTGAAATGTAAGAATTTAAAGGTATATTTTTAATACTTACCCAAAGTCCCCATCAAAATAGATGGCTCGTTCTTCAATAAGATCTATAATACCTTTAAAATCACCCTCCAAACCAATGGGTATCTGCATAAATGCTGCATTATGACTTAGTTTAGACCTAAAACAGAGATAAAGATGAGTCAACGGCAGATGTCGTAGACCTCGGAGGGTGTCATCAGCAGGTCAGAACAGAAGACAGAAAGCAGCTGGGAAGAGACTGGTGGCCAAACTCGTCATGCCCAGGAAGCCACAACCCCGTTTCGGCAACAAAAAGCACTCTAAAAGGCTGGTGGGATAACCCTGCCCACATCGAATCAGCCGACTCCAGCACCCGACTCCAGCTTTTTGGACAGGTTCTGACAGGAGAACTCTCAGCGCAGGTGTTGAAGTCAGACACTGATCACCAGCCTGTAGCCGCCACCAGGCGCAACCACTGACCGGGAACTACACTCACAGGCTGGGATTCTCGATTGACAAGAGCCATGGTCTAGCTCCCACTGTTTGCTACGGACTCCAGGTGCCCATCTATAATTATGGACAGAAAACAAGATGTGCCCAAATATTTGAAGGAAACCAATAGCTTAAAAGAGACATGGGAGTTCAAGAAATAGTACTAACCTCCAAGGAGCAATTTACTAGAAGAAATAAAATATAAAGGTCTGAGAAGTAATTACCTCTATTAATAAGGACATTGCAATAAAAGAGAAAGTTTATGTAAATTAACTATATATAACTGCTGGAATTAAAAAGAAAAACTCAGGCTAGATCACTGCAGGGCTGCAGATGAACAGGCGATGAGTGAACTGGAACACTGACCTCGATAATTCACTCACTGTTACCAAACAGAGACAGAGAGCAGAAGAAAGTATGGAAGAAAAGTTAAAACACAGAGGCCAGATCCAGAAGTTCCAAATTCTGTCCAGTGGGGATTACAAAAATGAGAAAACAGGTAAAAAGGGAGTGATACAAACCAAAGTGGTCAAACAGCTGCTAGAAAAGAATGTTCCTGAAATTCAGAAAAAGGCTTGGCAGGAAGAGTCCCTGCATTGCCAAGCACAACTGAAATATGAGTAATAAAGGTAAAAAAAGTGAGAATGTTTCATTTTACCAAGAAAATATTATAAGTATGTAGTAAAGAAAAATTTCACTCTCGTATTCTCATATGCATCACGTTCATCAGAGCGGCACGGTCACTCAGAGTTCCTCAGCACCCTCTCTTTTGTCACCACTCCCAGTCTTTCCGCTCTCGTCACCTTCGCTGCCTACGGCCATCAGCTCTGCCTTGTGTGAGCTGGGCCGAAACTCCACAGCTCCATTCACACGTCTGCAGGAGGTAAGAAGTGGAACTCTGACTCTTTCCAAAGGCTATCTGAAATACACAGAACTGTGCACAATGGAACACGCTATGAACCGGGCTCTGTCTGGTGCAGACAGGAAGGGCTACTGCTGCCTTAGCAGGCGTTTCACCACTGAGAGCACGGGGATGCAGCCCGCTGCTTTGGGCCTCAGCTGTAGTCCTCGGGCTAAGGTGAAACTAAAGAAGATCCTCAACATTTGTCTAAATAAATGCAAAGCACTTTTAGTATCTACTCGAGGTTCTAACTTCTTTAATTGCAGCAGAACAGAAATTGCCAGACTGTTTTCTGAACTCACCCTCTGCATCCCTACAATTGAGGTCCCATTCTCCCCATTTTATAGAGAAGGCAGTCGAAGAGATCACACCACCCACCAAACTACCGACTTCAGTGTTCCGTTTACTGAAATAAGTCACTCACATAAATACATTGTTTAAAGGAGGGGAAATGTAAGAATAAAGGTTAATGATACTGGATGAATTGTCTTGAATACAAAGTTTGTTATCAGACCATCACACCCCCCCTGTCCTTTGTAAAGTTCAGTACCTCATTTGCTGCAGCGCCCTGGTGGGGTTGGAGCCCATCCGGTCCAGTTTGTTAATGAAAGTTAGAAATGGAACGTTGTAGCGCTTCATCTGCCGATTCACAGTCATGGTCTGGCACTGCACCCCTCCGACCGCACACAGCACCAGGATGGCGCCATCTAACACTCTCAGGGCCCGTTCGACTTCTATTGTGAAGTCCACGTGCCCTAGAGGAGACAAAGAAGCATGTGGTGGTCTTAAAGAGCAGTGTGAATTTTTATAACATGTATAATTACAAGTCTTTGTATCTCTGCTCATCACATAAGTCTTCTAATTAGAATATGAATTTAAATCACCAATACCGTTCATCACCATAAGGTCCAGGGGCCCCACAAGATCACTTCAAAGAGATACAAGGGCATGGGAACCTCTGGAATCAGCTACAACATGTGAAAGGTACAGCCTTCCTAGTCACAATTTACTAGCACGATTTTTCAGGGAAACCACAGAAGGACGAGGTGCTCTAGGTCCCAAGTCAAAGTTCTCTAACAGGGACTCAGTCACACTTTTGAGTGTTATTTGATACTCAAAAATGAGCTGCATCAGAATAGCTAAATGTGGTTTTGCCCAAACAAGCTGCAATAAAACCAAGAACTGAACCCACCAGGAGTGTCTATAATGTTGATGTTGGTATCTTTCCACACGGTGTAGGTGGCCGCTGACTGAATGGTGATTCCTCTTTGTCTCTCCAGTTCCATGGAGTCCATGACAGCACCAACTCCGTCTTTCCCTTTCACCTAAACACAAACACAGCAATTCAGACTGCTCCATCCCTGCATTCCAAGAAGCAAAGAAATCTTTACTGAGATGTAGCCGGAACACAGGTAGTTAACTGATGTCATCTGCAGAGAAGCCTCATTTGTCAAATCATGTCACCTCATGAAACAGAAAACACTACAGGTCTCGCCCTCCATTACTTGCCTGACCCTGCTTTCATCGGCGTTCTCAGCGACTACCGCCAGAGCAATCACCCCGTCTCAGAGCCATCCCTGCCCCTTCTGCACGGGCCCTGCCCTCCAGCCTCGTGTTAGTCTGTGAGCGGATGTTTGGAGAACAGAATTTTCCCTGCTCTGTGCTGCATATGGATTTTGAGGCCCAGGTGGGAAGGACTCAGCTTTTAAAGCATGTGATTTAAGAAGATGATCTTCATCTGAAGAAATATTTTTAAGTGGAGAGTTAAGTTACTCAATGATAATGGAATTTCTTCAGGAAAGTTTCGAGATTTTCTTTTCTTAGAAAGTTGGATAGGGAGAAAGAGAGGGAGAGAAACATTGACCAGTTGCCTCTTGCACGTGCCCCAACTGGGGACCAAACCTGCAACACAGGCAGTTGCCCTGACCAGGAATCAAACCTAAAACCTCTGGGTTTACAGGACGATGCCCAAACAAATGAGCCACACCAGCCAGGGATGATATATGTACTTTTAACTATTAAGCCCATACTATGTATCATTTTAAATCCTTCCACTTAACACTATAAACATCTCTCCATAACATTAAAAATTATGTAAATGCACCCTGGCTGGGTGGCTCAGTTGGTTGGAGCATAGTTCCATATACCAAAAAGTTGCGGCTTTGATCCCTAGGTCCAGGCAGGTATGGGAAAGCAGTGGGGTGGGGCGGGGGGGGGGGGGGTTTGGCGGGGGTGGCAGCGGCAACAGATTGATATTTCTCTCTCACATCGATGTTCCTCTCTCTCAAATCAATAAACATATCCTTAGGTGAGGATTAAAAATACAATAAAAGTTATGTAAGTACTATTTGGATGGTTGCCTAAGGGTACATCATATTGACTTAACACTCTCAAAAGACAATCTACTGGTACTCAATACACCTACTAAGATGGTCTCTAGAGAGATTCCTTAGGGCAACATTTCAAGCCTATTTGAACTATCCACTTTGTGATAGGAATTTCATTACAGATCCACTGTAACCCTTCTTTGACCCTTTCAGGTTTTGTGAAGCTTATTAAATTGTAACTATGAAACCACGAAAACAGAGCTCTAACTAATCTGGAATCAGCATGAACCACTACCTCATGCATCTTTGCAATTCGGCCAGTGTAGTAAAGCACTCGTTCTGTCAAAGTAGTTTTCCCAGAATCAATGTGAGCTGAGATTCCAATATTTCTTATCCTTTCATTAGGAATCACCCCTGAAGAACACCATCGGCAGATCTTCCAATTAATCTGAAAAAGAAAGAAAGAAAGAAAGAGAGAGAGAGAGAAGAGAGAGAGAGAGAGAAAGAGGGAGAGAGGGAGGGAGGGAAGGAGAGAGAGACAGAGAGAGAGAAAGTTAGTTCAATTCATTGCACAGCAAGAAATAGCTGGCTTGGTGCACATCTCTCCTCCAAGGATTCTCCATGGACACAAAGCATCATCCCAGACAGCCTGGAAAGGCAAAAGAATAAGTGTCTCCATCTGCAACTCTTGAAATCAAAGGAGAAACTGCAAGAAACAACAGAAAAAAAATATATCCTTAAAAATAAATAAATCAAAAAAGAAATATTGAAACAATTAAATAAATGGGGTAGATACTTTTACTGAAGGTTACAGGTTTGAAACTATACACTCGGTCTGATAAAAATAAAAGGACAGCTCCCCACAAATACTTGAACAGGAAACAGTTCTTGGTTTAAAATTTACTTAGGTTTTCCCCTTCCCCTTTATTGTAGCTCACCACAAGCAAGGCTATTCCAGGGCTTGTATGCCCTATGCAGTGGTGAAATAGCTCCCAGGCAGCCTACTACACAAAACAATGACATTTTAAAAAAATTTATTGTAATCCTGGGGAGGGGGGAAATCTTGCATTTTATGGAGACAAGACACGATATAAACCTCTGAAGCCACTTCTGGGAAAAGGAAAGCAAAAGACCTTGCAAAATATGGGTAAAAATTAAGTGGAATCTGGATGATAGGCGCTTAATTAATTGAGTCAATGCCAGAGACACCAGCAAACGAAACAAATGAAGTTTGCATGATAGGAAAGACTCAACTCCTACCTAACCTTACTTCTTCATTCTGCGCCCCCCGCACAAGGCAGAAACAAGACCAAGGAAAAGGACCAGGACGTTTGAGCGCCAAATCAAATAACCCAGGGTCGTACGAAAGAGAGGGCAGCCAGACTAATGACGCTCTGCAATGAAGAGAGCACTTGATAATGAGTCAGGAGCTCTGGGTTCGAGGCCTGGACACACTAATTTTTCAGCTGTCTTGACCTTCACTCCAGTCACTTCTCTTTAAGGTGGTTTACCAAAAAGAAGAGCCTTAACCATAAATCGGGGGCACTCAAACCTCCCAGGGCAACCGAGACGCTGTTCAAGAATAACAAGTAATTGTGAGGGCACGATGGGCTTTTCAGCACAGAGACACGACGCTTGTATTCAGAGCTGTCAGTAACCAGTTGCCAGGAAGGGAGGGGGTGTTATTACCTCCCTGACCCCAGAGGGACACAAGGTCCCGGGGACAGTCCCTAGTTCGGTCTAGTCTCGCCGGGCACTGATAAATACCTGCTTCCCCTGCCAGCCCGGGACTGCCGGGATCCGCGGGAGCGACCCGCGTCCCAGAGCCGTGACAGCCGCTGCGCCCAGCAGCCTCATGACAAACGCAGAACAGGTGCGGAGGTTCAGCTACTCCGGGTGTGCTCAGCAACAGGCACCGCAGCCAGACCGTTCAAAGTCACGCCTGCGAACAGTGCCGGACGAGCACTTCCGGGGTGAAGGACACAGGGGTGGGGAAATAAGGGAAAGAGGGAGGAGCTTCCGGACCTCCGAGCAGAGCAGCGCCATTCGCTGCCTGGGCGCCATCTGCCGGCTTGGAAGAGAAAGTGTCGTTTTGCATACTTGCAGAATGATGCAGCTTTTAAACGTCAATGTTTTGCTGATATAGCAATGTGGAGATATGTTTGTAACAGAATTTTAAGTGAAAAAAATGCAAAATTGTTATATATGCTATTAAAAATATAAGAAAAACTATTGTAGGAACTGACCTGAAGAGAAGGTGGGAAAATAATGAACCATCAATTATTTGTGTATTTTCTCATTACAATATGTTGTCATTGTTTGATGTTAAACGTTGTATGCCCAGTTCAAGGAAGACAGTATTCTTAATGATTCCATTTGAGTCTCTTAGCGTCATCTCAAACCTAGTATGTCCAAAATACAGATCTGATCTTCCTCCCAAACACTTCTGCAGTCTTCATTGCATAAACGGGAACGTTGACTGCCCATACCAAACATGTTAGTCACTTTGACGGCGCTCTTTGACACTCCCTATCAGACAGCGTATGATATAGGCACCACCTTCAAAAACAGATCCAGAACCTGCGCCTTTTCCTCACCTCTCAAGCCCAGACACCTGGACAGAATTGCTGCAATTCCTTGCTGCTGTTCTTTCAGTTGTCAACACAGTAACTAAAGGACCCCTTTAAGCCAGATCATGTCATTGCATGTCAACACTCCATCCAGTGAATTCATTGTTGCTGTTATCTCTACTTTTGTGTAGGTTTGACATTTTTCATAACTGATTAAAAAAATCTGTAACGACTTCCCCTCCCAGTCAAAGCACCTAGCTGCAGGGCTCTGCTGGAGCAGCTGACAGTGCAGCTCTATTTCCCTTGCCCTTTTGCTCCAGCCAGGTTGGCCTCTTTGCTTAGCCTCACATGACCAGAGAGAGAGCTTGCTCTTCCCCAGATACCAGCGTGCTTCTTTCACTTACTTTCTCCTCTCTGTTCAAACAGCCTCTAGGTGAGATGTTCCCTGACCAACTCTTCTAAAATAGTAAGTTCCTCTGTCTTCTCACGTTACTTCGATTCCCTGCAGAGCATTTCTTACACATATCAAGACATTTAGATATCTGTTGATTGACTAGCAGGGAGAATGTCGGTTCCAGTTCCGTAAAGACATGATTTGGTTTTGTTAACTGCTGTATCCTTTTGCATGTGCAGGGTGCTCAATAAGTATTTGTTAAATGAATGAATGAATGAGACCAAGTGAATAGAAATCAGAGCAAATTACAAGGGACAAGAAGAAAAGCAAAGTCTCAATGATGAACTTTGAATTTACTCTTTGCATATCATCCATGTATTAATTTGCAATAAAGGGTTTATAAGCTGCTTTGATAAATCCATTAACATGGACTATAACTTTAAATAAACATTTTCATTTATACACTTTTAAATAGTCTTTATGTGTATTTGTCTAAAATATAAATTAAATACATAATTATGTAAATAGTAATAAAATTAAGGTTTTTATCTTAAGATAATTATGTTAAATAAAGTGTACCAATTACACTGAAATTACCACTTTAACAAAATTTCCTTCAGTAAAATTTCATACTCATTATGTTTTTCTGTAATTATACCAAGTGTATTCTGAATTATTTTAATATCATTTTAGCCAAAGTAGTCAATTTTTGTTTTCTCTACATAAAAAAACTGAAAGACAGAAAATAAAGCACTGTTTAACTCAATTTTTATGAGTACACATTATAGATTACCTCTGTTAGGTTATAAAGGGGTAAAATATAAAATATCACCCACCTATTTGCACATTGTGTTAATTCAGTCATAAAGTATAAAAATAAAGATAAATTGAAACTATCTTTAGTAACCAAAGATTTGTGTACTTTTACTTAGAAATTGTCCAAGTATCTAAGGATTAATTAACATTTCTAAGGTTTTGAAAAGTTAACTGAGGGTCTGAAAAACTAAATTAAGCTAAAATGTAGCTAGAGCCAGCTTTGCACTGTTAAAAGATAAACAGGCATATTTTTGTTTGAGCAAAATCAATTCCAATGGGTAGCATCAATCCACAAGTGACTAGCAGCTCTCCACCAAGGGCAGCAGCTGGGGAAAGACAAAGAGGCAGAAGCAAAGCAATGAAAGTCTTTGACTGGCTGTAGCTTAAGCCGTTGCCTTACTTACGAAAGCCCTTTGGCTGTTTGTGATTGGGTGTCTTTAGGTTTCGATTCTTCACCTTGAGCCATTACGGGCTTAGGTTTTACTTTGCTCACAGGGGCTACTGAGACATGAAAGCCACTTCAACCTAATGGCCTTCTTGTTTCATTAATAATGCAAATACGAGAGCATCCATGTAAAAGTCTAATGACCTTCCCTCCTTGAGAAGAGAGCTTAAATATAAGGTGTATAGTTAAAAAGCCCTGAAGCATGAAAATAGAAGATTCAACAGAAACAAAGTGTTCATCTTCAGATAAATGACATGGAGGCTTTGCGCCTGTATTTTTTAGTGTTGTCTTCTAACATGCCTCTCAAGGGAAAGTCTTCAACATGTCACAGTTCCCCAAGTGGTCACTGCAAAGCCTTGCTGAAGTTATGCAAGGTATAACAAATCTATTACCTGAGGTAATACAAATCTGTTAGCCAACAAACCCAGGAAGAGCTGTCTGATGTTCTATCAAAAGTAAGGCATTGCTATGCCCACCTCAGGCTGACTACTGACCTGAGAAACATGTGGTTAGAAGGCAACATGCATGGGCAGAAGGATTCTCCCAAAGCAAACTTCTTATACAAAGGCAAACCCAAAGTAAGTTTTCACGGACAAATAAGATGGTGGGAAAGCAGACAGAAGATAGCAGATGGTGTATAAAGCAAAATTCACCAGAGGACACCAAATCTATTAGAACTCTCAAACCTCAGCATGACACTGGGGCCAAAGAGATCATTAGAATGCAGATCACTGCAAAGCTATGTAAAAGGGGCCTTAAGAAGTATCAGATATGTACATTTTCACCACAATGAAGGTCCTATTCTTTGCAGTCTAGGTCGAGCCTCAGGAGAATCTCCCAACTGTCCTAGCCTGATCAGCTTGGGACCACTGTCTCAGTTCCTTCGGGCTGCTGTAACGAAAATACTGTAGACTGGGTGGCTTATAGAGATTTCACATAGTTCTGGGGGCTGGGAAGTTCAAGAGCAAGGCTGGGAGATCTGACATTGTGTGAGGAAATACTTGCTGGCTCAAAGGTGGTAACTTCACTCTTTGCTCACCTGGGAGAAAGAGCAAGGAAGCTCTCTGAGTCTACTTCAGGAAGTCACTAATTCTATCGGTGAGGGCTCCACCCTTGTGACCTAATCACCTGAAGGCCTCACCTCTAAATCCCGTCACACTGCCATGTGCATGACACCAGTTGTACCCCAATGTGCTCCTGGAAATGCCCTGTGACAGTACAGGACAATGGAGTCATGAAGGTCACAGAAACTTATCACTGGGACTTGCCGGCACCAGGAAAACCTTTTAAGTGGCAAGGAGCCTAAGTATGCAACTTGGCCTTATCATTAAGGCCACAGCCACCAATTTTCTAATATTCTTGCATTCCCAGAAGATCCAGAGTTCCAGAAAGATCAATGTTGCCCATTAAGGAAAAAGAATACAATATGTCAACTGCAAGCTACAGAGAGCCTTCTTTCTGATGCTGGTTGACTTCCGCACTATGGTAAAAATAAATTCTGAAAAAAAGACAATGTCAGCATGATGTGAACATAAAAGATTTGACATTTAATCTCTATATGTCTGGTGGCCCCTTAGGAAGCACTGTGGGATAAGAAATATATATACTTAGTTCAATTTTTATTTAATTTTAATGGTAAACAAACTAGGAAGAAAAAAGTATCCATGAATTCTCAAACTTCTACATGATGCACAGAAGTTATACTGTTTTAAGTACAATTATTTATTGAAGTGTTTTCATATTTGACTATAATGATTCCAGTTATCATGAGTATAATGATTTAGGCAAAAGGAGTATAATTACACTGTCTACTCTTGAGGTTTTGCTCTATCAAATGAATTTCTACAAAAGTATCCTTTAAAATTTATGCCTTTCAACAACCACCCAATTGTGATAGTATGTTATGAACACTAAAGTGTGTAGAAAAGAAAAGTTTTAAACATCTTTAATTCTTGTGCACTTTTTGTTATAAAAATTAATTGATACATATGCACCATATCTTAGCAACTAGTTAAAGGCATGAAACAATGACTAGTAAAATCAACAGAAGATGATGCAGAACACAGGAAGAGTATGAGCACAATCACATGATTCTACTTTCCAAGCAAAAAAAGGACGCTATTCGGACTGTAGAGCAATAGTGGATTTTCTGTTTTATTTTTCCCCTTGACACAACAAAGACATAAGGGATAAAGTTTTAGATTCTAATAAAGTTCAAACCTAACTTTTATAAAAAACAAATTAATGTTTGAATTCTAGAATAAAAATGCTAGAGCTGAATTTGTAAATGGTATAATTAAAAAGGGAACAACTGAATTATTAAATACCTTGCTCAAACACACACATCACCTGTCTTAAGAAATTTTGAGACAATCAATCATTTAGGTTTGCAGAATACCAAATGCATTTTTCTAAATGTCACAGGAAGGCTGAGCAGAGTCTCTTCAAGGACACTAACGTTAGGGTGTTAACAGAAGAGACAGATTAAGCTGTTTGTAAGAAAGAAGAATAGAAATGCCTACCTTAAGGAGTTACACAGAAAGGTCAATGTAAAGTCTAATACATGTTAAGAATATAGAACACAAAATACTATATAAAAAACTACAAGAAGGAAATTCATGAAAATTATAATTGAAAATATTTCTTTAAAAACAAACTATTTGATTGTTCATTTTCTTTATCAAAATAATAACTAATTTCTCATAAGACAGTACTAGTATAGTTTTGCTTTACCTTTTAAATAACTCTTTAAGCTGACTGGCTTTACAACACATAAATTTTGAGCTAAATAATTTTAACCTTTATTAACATGACTCTAGTGTAGTGTTAGTGAAAGTCAAGACCACCTTTTAACAATTTAACTTTCTCATAACTAATTATATAAAACTAGTTCCTCATTCAGTCTTGTATCAAAGAATACCTAGCCAATCGGAAAATAACTGGGAAAGCAAAACCAAGCCTGTGGACTTTAAGAACCACGGTGTTTTAAAGAGTTTTACAGAATGTTTGACAAATTGGCTGTGTCATTGAAAATCAAAGTTTTATTCTTCCAGTAGGACAATCATAAAGCTAGCACTTCCATTACATCGAGATATCAGAAGAAAGCTGCGAAGTACAGTATTGATTTAACAACAAGAGATTGGTCTTATGTGTATTCCCCAGCACCATTATTTTCTCTGTTAAAACAACCCAAACTAAACACTTCAAACGCAAGGCTATTTATTTTTTGTTGATTTTCACAGGTGAGCCTTTGATGTTGAGTTTGTCCACAAAAGCATTTGATCTTCTTCCATGTTCAATGGCGGGACTTTGATGAGGTCTCTCCCTGAGAAATGTACATATGAACATTAATACCATTTTTTAAATGGCCAGTGGTTTACAAATCAGTACAAACATGTTTAAAGCCACTGTGAGTTAAGCAAAGATTTATCTTAACAGTTCCTTAACGGCTCTGAAAAACACACGGTGGGAGGGAAGTGGGTTGGGTTGGGAGGGTGGGCTGGAATGGGAGTAAAAGGGAGAAAACTGTAGTTGAACAATGATTAACATAAAATAAAAATTAAAATAAAAAAAAAAAAAGAAAAACACATGGCGGACTATTTTGCTTAACATTTAAGGAAGCGGCAGCTGCCTTCCTGAGGCAGTGTTCACCGTGTACGGTTTGACCACGCTGCCCAACATGGTATATAGCCTTATCATTTATGCTTAAATTAATTAAAATAAAAATTTAAAATGCAGGTTCTCAGTGTACTGGCCACATTTTAAATGTGATTCAGTAGCTACATATAGGCTACATTCTGGGGCAGGAGAGAGATAGAACATTTTCATCGTTACGGAAAATCACTTCAGAAAGTTCTATCACATGGTACTAGCTTACAGAAAGTGCCCCTCGTAGGACCACGGATTTAGAGATCATCCATAAAGAATGTGCTTTCTTTCACTGGCACCTGGATTTCATAGTCAATCTTACCACTGGTAGGTTTTGATCAAGGGACTTTTCAAAGTGGGACAAATATTATCCAAAATTAATATGGCAGCAGATTTTCTATAGCAAATATTAGGGCTCTAAACTCCTAAAAAGTATTTTAAAATGAAAAATGCTAGCACATAAAATTCTGCACAAATTTTCTGATTTACCCACTGGTCCCCCACTGGCTGTGTGAAGCCCTCCGCCCTCTGCACCAGACCCCCCTGTACCTCGGACAGAGTTCTGTTTCAAGGCCTGTTGAGGTCTCTCTCGTGCACACGTGTGATTTCAATAGGTATTAGGTACTGTGTTCTCCATTCCCCCGCCCCAGAGACCCAAATTAAATTACACCTCTAGAAAATACACTAAATGCTAAACATTTATACACTAAAGAGTTATACTTCACAGCTATTCCAAACATAATTCCAAAGGATGATTAAATGTCTAAAAATGCATTTGCTATTAAATACTGCTTTTTGACTTATTAGGAAATTTTTGTGAAGCCTTTCAAATACAGTCCCTTATCCTTTACCACCTCTCTAGGTACCAGTGTCTTTACCTGACATGAAACGTGACTTCCACTCACTATATATCCACATTAAAACCTGTTTCACAAGAATAACTACATTATAGCACGCCACTGTTCCTTAGAGAATTCAGCCCTTATCTTCTGAAGGGTAATTTGAAGTGAGTTACTAATCATGTAATCCTGACATATTATTGGATTTTAGGTATAAAGTTAAATTTGTGTGGTATACCCAGATATAATGTAAAATTACATATTTCACAAAAGATACTGTTGACAACAAGCCACTAGGATGTTGATGAGAACTTCTTGATGACAGAGGTAAAATTACATAACTTTTTTTCCTAAGTCTTCTTCAAATAACACAATTTATTTTAGAAATAATGTTTACCTTCTTTTAAGTTCTCGGAATCCTGAATTCTCATGTCCAACACCGCGCATCCTGCTGTTTTCTAGATTGCGCCACTGTCCCCCTGGTTTGTACTTTAAAACCTCATTTTGCCACTCGTCATCAAAAGCATGAGCATCACCTACATTCAATATGGAAACAAAGGGATAAGTATTAAGGTGTCAATTGTCAGTGAATGCCTTGCTCCTTACCCACTTCACTCTACCCCGATGTTTCCATCCGCCTAACCTCAAGGTAGAGGCAGGAAACTGCTTCAACTATAAAGGTTCTGAGTCAGGGGAATACTGCCTTTTCTGTTTGTTCCTCTCCTGTTCCTACTGACAATTTTGTTTTTGATGATCTGGTTTTTCACATACCTGCCTGGATATCGTATTATTCTACCCAGTGGACCACTTGACCCAATTCACTGACTTACAGTCTTTCCAACTGGGTTTCCCGTAGTGATCACGTTTTTCTCTGCAGGTAAACACTCCACCTGTGGCCAGCACGTCCTATTAACCTCACCATTTTCCTATGCCACTTAGCCTCGCAAACTTCTGTTGTCAGTGTCCGAAGGCAGGTCACCCACCTCGACTGTCAACTTATGTTATTATGAAAAAGCTAATCTATTTTCCATAATAGCAGCAATAGGTAAATGACAATGTCCATTCTTTCAGATTACCTTTATCATAATGTACCCTTCACTAAATTTTTCTTCAACATGTTAATTACGGCGAAGTATTCTGTATATATTTCAACATGACACAATTATAGAGATTAAAATTACAGAAAGGTTAAGACATTGTGGCTTTCACCCCATTACACAAGAATAAGTTAATCAAACTCCAACCCTCAGAGAAATTCTTTTTCTAAAATTATACAATAATTCAAATGCTTTGCTATGATAAAATGTATTTATTCAGGATATTTTCTGAATATAGGAGATGAATATAACTTAAAAACAACAATGATAAGAGTTATGATACAGGAAAGACAAGTTCATGAATGAATATAAAATCTAGACAGAGAAGATTTTCTTGATATACACATAATATATTGTATATTTATAGTACATATTTCTAACAATACCAGATATTAAAATCTTATCTATATAAAAGTTTAAGCATCCAACAATATGGAATTTTTTAAATAAATTATGGCCTACTCATGATAAAACTTTTAGGAAACCATTTAGAACGCTTTGAAAAGTACAGATGACTGTTCACAATCATAGTGGAGAATTAAAATAAGCACAATATAAATTATGTAGATAGCAAAATATTAACTTTAAAAAAGTAGGTATTTATACATAAAATTATTAAGAAGAAATACTCAATATTTTGGATTGAGATTACAAATAATTTTAATTTTCTTCTTTATGCTTTTTTATATTTTTCAAATTACTTCTTTGAAAATCAGAAATATTTTATACCCATTTTGCTTTCTGAATCTTGCTAAATAACAATTCAGAATATTCCATTTCCCAAATAGAAAACAAAAAAATAAATGATACTGAGCATTACCAAAAATTACTATAAAAACAGATCTGTTGTGAATTATGAAATCACAATTACATTACTTTGATAAAGTATTTCCTACACATTCATAAACTACCTCAAAATGGCATCTTATGAAATGTTTCTATGAAACATGTTTAAGGTACACCAGTACAGATGCTACTTTGACTTTAAGAGCAGGAATGCCATCTTCTGTGATAACTTACTTTCATTCATATTGATGAACTCCTGGTTAACCTCTTCATCTCCAGTCTTGTTGTTCTTTGATTTTTTAATGACATGAGCTCGGTCATGGAGATGATGGCCAATAGCCATTTTTTCTAGTCCACTGTCAGAGTCTCTCAATGCCTTTCTAGTTTCCTTTATCTGTAAAAGTAAAAAATAAAAATTAGCTATTATTTATTATCTTTCTTTTACATTTTATTTATTTATTTTTAGAGAGATGGGAAGGGATGGAGGAAGAACAGGGATGAAACATCGGTGTGTTAGAGATACACTGATTGGTTGCCTCTCATGTCCCCAACTGGGGACCCAGCCCGCAACTCAGGCATGTGCCCTAACCTGGAATTGAACCGGTGACCCTTTGGTTCACACAGCAGCACTCAGTCCCCTGAGCCACACCAACCAGGGCAAAAATTTAACTACTATTTAAATATATATAGAATGGATATAATTCTAAACTCTTCAGGGACTGTTTACTGTAAGGATAAGACACTCTAGTAAAAATAAACAGTAACTCTACTGGTCTAAAAATAATGGGTACTCAGTTCCACTACCAACCTGCAGTAAAATTATGGTAATAGTTCTGATATTTCCTGAACTGCTTGAAATTAAAATTTCTAGGACAAATAGAACCAATACAATTTAACCTTTTTCAAAAGTGTAATCAAATACGAGAACAAAGAAAAGCAATGATATAAAACGTAGTGCCTTCAACACTGCCGTTACGCATGTGCTGGACCAGATGGGAACGCATCTAGCAGCGTGCCTACAAGTGAGAGCAAGTAATGGCTGGGCAGTCAGGTCGATGGGGCTGTATCTCATGACTCCCACCTATGAACTCTATGGGTTATTAGAATAGTGATGATAGCCCAGAACTGCTAACATGGTTTGCTGTGGGACATCTCATTTATATTCTGAAGCATGTCACTTATAGCAAGGTGAAATTATGACATCTGAGATGAATTAGCTGCACCATTGCAAAAGCATGATTAACAGGTATGCCTTATATGCAAGGACTAAAAAATGAACCACTCACATCATTGGAAAGGCAAAGCTATGTTTTTAATATAAGTACTAACAAAGATACAGAGAAATGGGAACTCTCATACCAGTTTGTGGAAGCTGACTGTTTCAATCATTGAGTGACAGTAATTTAGTAATTTCCAATGAAAATGATGCAAATCTACAAACCAACAATACCATTCCTAGACCCCTTGCACAAAGAGACATGTTTAAATATGAATAAATAAAAAATTAGAAATACCTGATTGCTTATCAGTAGAAAAATAGATTTTAAAACTGTGGTATATTCATATTTTGGATACTGTTAAGAAGGCAAAGAAACCAGATATACACATATCTACTTGAATAAATCTCAGAAGCATATCATCGAGCAAAGTCAAGTAGCAGAGGACATGTAATGTGAAGCCATTTATATAAAGTTTAGAAACCTGAAAATAATTCCTTATATTGTTTATGAATCATATGTAAATAATAAAATTATAAAAACATGCATAAGAACAATAAATTCCAGATACAGGATAACAGTTGTCTTTGAGGGCGAGAAAAGGAAAAAGGACCAGGAGGGAGGAGTACATTGGAAGCTTTAACTGCATCTGCAAAGTTTTTGCTTCAAAAGAAAATAAAAAAGAGACCATTTAAAGCAAATAGAGAACCACTGCACACAGGTCAGAATGGCCATCATAAACACACCAACAAACAGTAAGTGCTGACGAGGCTGTGGAGAAAAGGGAACCCTAGTGCACTGCTGGTGGGACTGCAGACTGGTACAACCACTATGGAAAACAGTATGGAATTTCCTCAGAAAACTAAAAATGGAACTGCCCTTTGACCCAGTGATCCCACTGCTGGGATTATACCCTAAGAATCCTGAAACACCAATCCAAAAGAACCTATGCACCCCACTGTTCACAGCAGCACAATTTACAATAGCCAAGTGCTGGAAGCAACCTAAGTGCCCATCAGTAAATGAGTGGGTCAAAAAACTGTGGTACATTTACACAATGGTATACTACTCAGCAGAAAGAAAGAAGGAGCTCCTACCCTTCATGACAGAATGGATGGATCTGGAGAATATTATGCTAAGTGAAATAAGCCAGACGGTGAAAGAATAATACCATATGATCTCACCTATAAGTGGAACCCAATTGACAAACAAACAAGTGAGCAAAACAGAACAAGAGACATTGAAATAAAGAACACACAGACAGTAACTGGAGGGTGTGTGGGGGGTAACGGGGAAAAGAAGGAGGAGGGTCATCAAGGAACATGTATAAAGGACCTGTGGACAAAGCCAAAGGCAGGGAGGATTGAGGGTGGGAGGTGGGGGTGGGTGGGGCAGGGGAAAGTGGTGTTGGGGAAAATGGAGACAACTGTACTTGGACAACAATAAAAAACCCAGAAAGAAAAGAAGAAAAATGTGATTTGATTAAACTGGGTGAAAGGAATATGGGTATTTATACTATTCTTTATATCCTTTCTGTCTAATTATAATACTTCATGAATTAAAAAATGTATTTGCTTCAAATATAATATATTAAAAGTAGACATTTATTTCATGAAACAGAGACTTCTTTCAGTGTCTATGCAACTGTAAACATGTAATGGTAATAAACATCAACAGATATTTACATGAAAAAAATGTGAGATTGTGGAGACAAGAAATGCCTCATTGTTCTCCACAGTAACATGGGTCTTCTCCCCTCCAAATGTCCGCAGTACCAGGTTGGATTTTAATAATTAGCATTTGGCACAGGTGCTCTACCATTCCACAACTTTATAAAGCTCAAAGAATGCTTAGAAAATACTCACTCCCCCTGGAGCCCGACGGGTCTGAGTTGAGGCCTGGAAAACCTTTGGTGGTTCATCTCCTACTTTGGAATAAGTCATAACTGAGGAAGAAGTAAACGAATGTCCATTTGGATCCATTGAAAGGTGATCCTAGAAATATAAATTGGAAATCCAGAGAGTTTAGTCAAATATGAAGAGTTGGTGTCAGAGAACTCAAGTAAGTAACAACACTGACTGGAAGTTCTGCTAAGGACACTGCACCATCAGTACAGCATATCCAATGGCACCCCCAGGAGGGGCCTAACTTCCTTCCATTTTAGCCACCAGTTCCCGCTGTCCTCGTGAGGAATAATATGCGATTCACTTGAAGATCCTTAAGTCTTTGGGACCTCAGACTTTCAGCTTAGATTTAAATACATTGTAGACACCATGATACCTTGAGTCAGTGGTTGATGTTCGTGTGCCAATTTGCCTACGTTGAGCCAATCAGCTGTATACCAAGAGTTTATATCTCCTGTGGGTACCAGTTTGCTGCATTACTAAAATTGCTCTGAAATGATCCTTAGATTTCACATTAGATGACTAAAATAATATGGGTCTTTTTCATATCAACTCAAGTTACCGTTTTGACATTAATATTATGAGCAGAAAAGTAAGAGAGTTAGTACTAGTTTTTAATAAGTATTTGAACTATATGAGTCCATTCCAATGTCTGAACACCATTCCTGAAATTTCTATTGTCAGATTTTTTCTTAAACACCCAAACTTAAATTCTTAGATGACACAATTCCTTTTAAGTAGACATGTTATAAAATCATAAAAAAAGTCTCAATTCATATAAAATGTTCCTTTACAGCAGTGGCCTTCAGCAGAACAAATTCTTTAGAGGTTGCATTTTTTTCATTTTGAAAATTAATGCTATTTTTTCAAACTTGTAGGTTGTAAAATCAATATTGTGGGTTGTGACCAAGATTTTGAAAATATGAAATAAAATAGAAAATATCAGCACATATTGTAAATAGTATGATCATTTACTCATGAAATATTTTTCAGGTATATTCAGGATCATGATATAAGATATATTTTTCAACTACTGTGTACTGTAGTTAAAGAGAGTTTGAAAGCCACTTTAAAATCAGGTACCAATAACTGAAAACAATGTTCCCATCAATTTTTTTAGTACTTACAAAGTTTCTTTGTAATTCCTGCATACTGTTTCGCATATTTAACATCATTCGGTCCATGGCCTGAAAAGGGTTGACATCCGTACGCTACAGGGTATTAAGAAGGATGTTATTAACTATAACAGACCAAACAAACCAACCTTTCCAAAATTTTGTTTCTCAATTTATGCAGCAGGATCTCATGCAGTAATTGTCCAAACAAAGATAATTTAAAGACTGTATGATGAAAATGATTTGTTAAAGAAAGAATTAAAGGATACACAAAATCCCAAACAGCCAACTTATAAATGATTAGGAGGCCATAATACTATAAATACAAGCATACATACACACACATACAATTATATCAAAACAGTTTACTCTTGTATTATTATGCATTAACTATTGTATTATTTTCCATAAGAACAACTGCAAACCTACTTTTGCCCCATCCTATACATGCAAGAGCATATAAATATACATACACATATCATTTGTCAACTTGCTCAAAACATAATTTAGTTAATATTTAAACACAGAGTGATGTATTCTGGACTGGAATAGCTCTAGCACAGACTAGTCTTAAAATCTTTCCTTCTTCCCTCTCCTAACACCCCACCACACAAATAAATAAAACTTGGGCATAAGACCCCAGTGTCACCTCCTCCAGTACCACATGGCTGACAGAAGCAGAGTCAGCCCTCCTTTCCATCATCGTAGTGTCCGAGTAATAGGAGTTAACTCACTCTACTAACAGGCCTTGAATTTGCTGCCTACCATCGATGGCTCAGTAGGGCCTGCCTTTGAAGCACAATGTGTACTCTTGTAGGAGGAAAGCTAAGAATCCTCCAGAACAGTGGTTTCTCAACCAAGATTGTGACTCCAGGGGCATTATCCAGGGAAATACTCAGTTTGTTTGTCACAGGTGAGGAGGGTGTATGACTGGCGTGTAGTGCAGAGAGGCCAGGGATACTGCTAAACATCTTACCCCTTACGACAAAAGGGTTACAGGCTTTTTTCTGTGTGTGCTCCCACAGCCTGCTGAACTTCCTGTCGTTTCACTGATGACTCTGTGCTACAACTGCTTCTTTTCGTCATCATTTGTCCCACTAAAAACTTAGGTCAGAAAGGACAAATGTTATAGGTCAAACTTTAAGGAGACAAATAGTGGAAGTCTGGCACAAGAGAATTAAAAAAAATTTTTTTTTCATGAGAATACAGATCCATCCATAGGAAATGTTCCAAAATCATGCTGCTGTCTGCTACTCCTCGGATGGCCTTTACGTGTGTTAGAAACTAGCGTCACAGAAATCAGGACTCCAGCCCAAAGAAACAGGTGGGAGAAGGGCTGGCTGCAGAGCAGGCACATGTGGACGTGGGAAAGAAAAAGCACTGTGAACAAATAGCCAACAGGAAGCAGATGATCTGAGCTTTTCCAGATGTGCCTCTGTCTACAGCCTGGTGCTTTTCCACCCTTTGGAGAGTCACTGTGAGCACGTACGTCTCCAACTTCAGTCCCTTTTGTGCATCAAGGGAATGTTCATTCATCTACTAAAATGTCCTTTTTATTTTTGAAGACCAATTTTATACAGGTTAACAGGACTTCAGAAAACACGTGCCGAAATGCTCTAAAATAAATTTAATACATGAAACGGGTTTTCAGTCCAAATACTAAAAAGCCACTGTAAAAGTGAAATTGCATGCCAATTAAATTTGCCTGAGTTAATGAATAAATATCTGTTAGAAAATATTGCTGTAATTTTTTATGTCTAATGATACGAACCATAGCACCAAAACTGCCAAAAGGCAGAAGAGAACTCCTTGCCTAGAAAAAAATCCAATTAATTTTGGTTATGATATTTATTACATGATAATCCTTGAAAAAAGAAAGAAATGCACTATATGCTCACATAGTTCAGTGCTAATTAAATTACAGAACCTCTTAATCAAACAGAACTCAACATATATTTTTTCAATTCTCTGCTCATTATTCATTGAACAGCCCCACAGCAGCCTGCTGGCCAAACAGGGGAGGCCATATATCACTTTTAAGTATGACCACTCCAGTATTTATTAAAGGCAGTTGAAAAAGTATTTGCTATAGATTAAGACATAGATTTCTCAAAGGAAAAGCAAATTCACATCAATATTAATTAAGACATAATGTACAATAATTAAGATTATATCATCTTTCCTTTGCTTAGCTATTTCGTATTTTTAAAAGGTCAATTAATCTTGCCTGCAACTGATTAAAAATAAAAATTTATCTACATTAATAACACTTCAAAAAATTAGTAGAGGTATTTGACAAAAAATTTAATAAATACCTCCTAAGAACTAATTTGTTCAGTAAACAATACAGACTTCAGAAAGAATCTCACAAACAGATTTAAAAGTGTTTAAGGTCTTTGATAGGCAAAAGAATGTTAAGTATAAGAATGTTAAGATGGAATAATCGAATGTAATAGTTCAAAAATTTTACTCCTCAATAGGTACAGATGAGTAGAAATAAAATTTTAAATATATGTCTATAAATAAAAAACTTTCATTACTTGAGAGTTTCAAATGTTGAAAATAAATTTTGGATTTCTGGGTAAAAGCTATATATAGTCAGTGATAGATAATTTTCTTCTTGTGTAACAATGTTGGAAAATAGAGAAAACTGTTTAAATTAAAAATTATATATCAAATTATTTATACTTATATTGTGTATCTACAACAGTAAATTCCAAACTGTCTTGAACATACCAATAAAATTCTCTTTTTATTTCTTTTTTATTGACTCTGGCACCATCACTCAATCTAAATGTTAGATGTTCACAAGTCACATCTTCAATTATAAATTGCCTAATTAAATAAATTTTAAAAACTTCCAATCAAAATGGTGGTATAGGTAAACATGGCTCACCTCTTCACACAACCACATTAAAATTACAAGTATATTATAGAACAATATCACTCAGAATTGACAGAAATAAAGTTGAATGGAAGTTGGACAACTGTGGAATTAAACCACCTCCATCCAGACTGGTCAGAGAGGTGGAGGTGCGGAACAGGCTGGTCCCACACCCATGTGTGGTGGATAAAAATTTGGGAGGGATATCTCGGGAGTGAGAAGGCCCAGCCCCACACCAGGCCCCCCAGCCCAGGGTTCCAGTGTCAAGAAGATAAGTTCCCATAACTTCTGGCTGCAAAAACCAGCAGGGATTGTGCTGGTAGAAGAAACTTCTGGAGTCCCAAGCATACCTCTTAAAGTACCCACAAAAAACTTACTCAGACTCCCTCCCTCTGAGCTTCAGCACTGGGGTAGCAGCTTGAAAGGCATACAGAGTGGGAGGGAAGTGGCTGGCATCAAAGCAAGAGCTGGGGGACAGCTTTCTCCCAGACAGAAAGGAGGGCAGATACACAGAGCCAGCCATCTGATACCCCATCAACCTGGCTAACACTGTTTGCCTCATCCTGGAAATCCCCTCAGGCTCCATCCCACCCAACTTATAGCTGTTAATAGTAGCTTTTTCCATAAGAATGGCTGGTCTGGGCTCAAGCTTCACAGCTTCTTATACCCTGAGGCCCCAGGGATACCCCAGCCCCCATACATCTTGCTAAGTGGCCCCAGGCAGGGCACTAGCAGAGCCAGCCTAGATTCACAGCTTGGCTTTCCCTGGGAATCTCCAAGCCCAGCATAAGTAGCAGCCATCTCAGATTACTCCATAGCTGAGGCTGGGTGGCCCTGGAAAAACATAGGTGGGGGCTGACCTTGGCCTGCACCACCTAGGAAAATCCAGGCCCTGTGCACCTAGTGGACAGCTACAGACCACACTAGAGTACCAAGACCCTGCCCCTGCACAGCTGATCCTCCACAGAAGGTGGAGGTTGGTGGTCAGTGGTCATAGCTAATCTTTGTAACTGACTGGCCTGGGTAAATCTCTCCCAGTGATCTGCCAACATCAACCAAGTCTCACCTACAAGAGAAGGGTATACTTAGCCTACACAAAAGGCACATATTGAGTACCGTGATTGGGTGATAAGGGAACCTGTGTGACTGGACCCTAGAGGACACCTACTACATTAGGCCACAATACCAAGACAGGGAGTCATAGCAGCTCTACCTGATACATAGAAACACACACAGGGAGGCTGCCATATTGAGGAGACAAGGAAACATGCCCAAATGAAAGAGAAGATCAAAACTCCAGAAAAAGAGCTAAAGAAAGTGGAGATAAGCAATCTATCAGATGCAGAGTTCAAAACACTGGTTATAAGGATGCTGAAGGAACTTAGTGAGGACCTCAGCAGTATAAAAAAGATCTAGTCAGAAATTAAGGATACACTAATTGAAATAAAGAATAATTTACAGGGAAACAACAGTAAAATGAATAAAGCCAGGAATCCAATCAATGATTAGGAACATAAGGAAGCAAAAAACAAAAACAAAAAATGAGAAAAAAAAAACACACAACCAATTGGAATAACAGGAGGGAAAAAGGATCCAAAAAAATGAGGATAGTGTAAGCAGCCTCTGGGACAACTTCAAGTGTTCCAACATTTGCACCATGGGGGTGCCAAAAAGGAGAAGAGAAATAGCAAGAAATTGAAAAGCTAATGAAAGAAAACTTCCCTAATGTGGTAAAGGAAATAGACATTTAAGTCCAGGAAACACAGAGAGTCCCAAACAAGATGGATGCAAAGAGGCCCACTCCGAGACACACCATAACTAAAATGCCAAAGGTGGAAGATAAAGAGATAGTTTAATTGCAGCAAGAGAACACCAGTTAGTTACCTACAGGAGAGTTCCCATAAGACTGTCACTGATTTCTCAAAAGAAACTTTGCAGGTTAGAAGGGACTGCCAAGACATATTCAAAGTCATGAAAATCAGGGACCTACCGCCAAGATTGCTCTACCCTGCAAAGCTATCATTTAGAATTGAAGAGCAGATAAACAGCTTCCCAGATGAGAAAAAACTAAAGGAGTTCATCACCATCAAACCATTACTATATGAAATGTTAAAGGGACTTATTTAGGAAGATCAAAACTATGAACAATAATATGGCAATAAATACATATCTATCAACAACTGAATCTAAAACACAAACTAAGCAAATGAGAAGAACATAGACAGAATCATGAATATGGAGAGCGTTTTGATGGTTGCCAGATGGGAGGGGATATAGGGGAATGGGTGCAGAGGTGAGAGGACTGAGTAGGACAAATAGGTATTTACAGAATAACCATGGGGATGTAAAGTCCTGAATAGGAAATGGAGCAGCCAGAGAACTTACATTCATGACACATGGACATGAACAATGGTGTGGGGATTGCCTGAGCCAGTGGAGGGTGCTGGGTGAAGGGGAGTGAAGGGGAGTAAAAGGAAAAAATTGGGACAACTGTGATAGCATAATTAATTAATTAATTATAATTAATAAATAAATTTAAAGATTGCATTATTTAGTTTTACACACTAACCCACCCAAAATGGAGAACTGCCTTAAAACTAGTCCCATAAAGAAATCATGAAATGAAAAAAAGTGCTCTTAAGACAAACACAAGAATATCACATAGCTGATGCTTCTCCTACTCCTGTGGAGTCTGTTTTCCCTCATAATATGGCTGATGAAGATGACAAGTGTCAGAAAGTGGGCCAAAAATATTTTTTTTAAAGAATCAAGATGTCTATTTTAAATATATATTTTCATCTACTATGCTTAAAAGCATCAGCATAATTTCCTACTGCTCCATCAAAACACTCTCATTTTAAAACATAACTTCATGAAAAGAGAGAAAAGCTTTGCATAAATTTTTATTACAATTTCAAATAGACCATCTTGGCCTGTGTGGCTAAACTGATTGGGCATCATGCTACAAAGTGAAAGGCTATTGGTTTGATTCCTGGTCATAGAACATGCCTGGGTTGTGGTTCAGTCCTGGTGGGGGCGTGTATAAGAAGCAACCAATTGATGTTTCTCTATCACTAGATGTTTCTATCCCTCTCTTTCTCCTTCCCTTCCTCTTTCTCTAAAATTTAAATAAAAATCCTAAAAAATAGGTCAAATAGATCAGGAGAGTTAGCATGTTCAAAAAGCCTCTTGTTTACTTGGCTGTGCTCTTTTCAAACTCAGTGGCACTGTCTTCCATCTTCTGTAGTCAATTTCTAATTTTTGTTTTAAGCGCAAGTATCCAGGAAAGTTAGATTAATTCTATCTCCAGTGGATGGTGACCAGCAAGATTACAGCTGATGTGGATAGGCAGCCTTTATAAGAACCTTACAGCTGAATTAAACACAGATCTCCCTCCTATACTTATGAGGGGATAAAATGGTCACTTCTTGCTTCTTTCACAAAGCTATGAGTAGCTCATTTATGCACATAAATACAAAACCCTGTATATAGCCCTACTCTTTCCTTGCTTTGGTTATAAGCAGATATACAAGATATTTCAATGCTCATGTGAAAAATAAAATTTCAGAATGTCACATTTGATTTTTCTGCCCTCTTTGATAATTTTTCCCTGAATCTTAATTTTAGACACTAACGGAAACTGATAAAAGTCAGTCTCTCTCTCTCTCTCTCTCTCTCTCTCTCTCTCTCTCTATATATATATATATATATATATATATATATATGAACACCACTATTCACTAATTATAGAAAACTAATTAGAATGTGAATAATATATTAGAATATGTATATAAAAATGTGAAGATACTTTTATTTAAATGGCAAATGTAATTCTATCATCAAACTTCTTAGTAGTATTTAAAATATTTTGCTCTATTTAAGATGATTGCAAACAGAAAATATAAAAATGTTTTTTTACTGAAGATTCTGGAGCTTTTCTAATTGACTGATTTAATGTTTACTAAGTTACAAATATCTACATTTCACCTGCAGATTCATCTTCATAGAAACCCCTATGGATTTGGTATTCTAGAACTACCATTCCTGAGGCTCAAAAAGCAATAGAAATAAAATAAACAGAAAATAGTTAAGATATATAACTATCCTGAGGTTTGTTTTTGTGTTGAGTATGTTTGTAATCTTCTAGCTTTGCTCTCAGACAAAATTTATGAAAATACACTGAGGTTATGCAAGACTTTTGATATAGTTAAAAATTAATCTAAGTTTTAAAGGTCTGAAACTTGGATTGACTTTGAAGAAGTCAATTGACTATGAAGATGATTGGATTTCCCTTGTCCAATAAAGATAAAGCATTATGCTATAGCGTTGGCTTCTATTTTAAAGTGAAAAAAAGAAAGTGTTGTAAGGGACAGAAAGGATATTTCTTTGTTCTAATTTAAGACAGGTGAACAATTCTAAGGTTAGGACAAATCACATATATACATATAAAAATAATGCTTTAAGTTTGGCTTATAATACATAACACTGTGACCCAAAAAGTTTTGGTAGCACCGTGAAATGCTACACAGCTACATTTCATTGTGAAAGGGTTCAGCTTTCCAACAGGTCCCTCACTTTATAGAAGAGTTATTTCTATAACATACGCACTAGCCATATCCTAGCCTGATAAATATATTCTTCTTTTTTTTATAATTTTGAAGATTTTTTTAAAGATGTTATTTATTTATTTTTAGAGAGGGAAGGGAGGGAGAAAGAGAGAGAGAAACATCAATGTGCGGTTGCTGGGGGCCATGGCCTGCAACCCAGGCATGTGCCCTGACTGGGGATTGAACCTGCGATGCTTTGGTTTGCAGCCTGAGCTCAATCCACTGAGCTATGCCAGCCAGGGCTTTCATATATTCTTCTATAATACTGCTCTTCAAATTCTGATAGGACCTTCACACTAACATGAAAAGAAAGAACTTACAGTCAGGTGATTTTCCCCATCATCATCATGTCCTGTACGACTGCGAGCTCTTCTTCTGCCATCGGAGATGCTAAGCAAGTCTCTTCCAAAAGGTTCAGAAAAACTTCTCATCATCTGTCGCATACTTTCTCGGTGAGCATGAAAAGAATCACTGTTGAAAATACATATAATCATGCAAGAATAAATGTTGGAATTTGAGCGATAAGTAGGCAAATACTACAAAGAGGTATTTTGAAGAAATATGTTTGTTAAAAGAGACAAAAGGGACAATTGAGGAGAATAGAACTACCTTATAAAAACTTGCTAGTCACGAATACAATTTATAGACAATGGAATTAGCTTATCAAGACCTACTATTCATAAACACAAAACTGTTCTATTTCTTATTCCCTGTAATTCACTTATGTATAATAATAAAAAGACACCTTTACATGCCCCTTATAAAATATAAATGATAAACACAAAGGAACACACGTCTGTTAGCACATGCCTGCACTGAGGGCAATGGCACAGAGACTGGAAAATTCTGCTACCAGGTAGAGACCACCACGGGCAGTCAACAATATAAATTCTAGTCAGCACTGATAAAGAACACTGGCTTATTACTTATTTTTTAAATTAAATGTATTGGGGAGACATTAGATAATAAAGTTACATAGGTTTCAAGTGTACAATTCTACAATAAACCCTCTCTATATTGCATTGTGTGTTTATCACCCAAAGTCAAATCTCCCTTTCACCCTTTACTATAGCCCCCCACCCTCCTTTCCCTCCGGTAACCACCACACCGTTGTCTCTATGAGTTTTTATCTGTCTGGTTTGTTCATTTGCTGCTTTCAGTATGTCCCAAATATATGAGTGAAATCATATGGTTCTTGACGTTTTCCATCTGACTTACTTTTTTCTTGTTCGATTACAGTTGTCCCAATTCTGCCCCACCCCCAACCCCTGGATGCTTTCTCCTGCCTCCATCTGACTTATTTGCTCGGCATGGTACTCTCGAGATCTATCCATGTCGTCACAGATGAAAGTCCTTCATGTTTCCCTATGGCTCAGCAGTATTCCATTGCATACACGCACCACATCTTCTTCACGCAACCGTCTACTGAAGGACACTTCAGCTATTTCCACACCTTGGCCACTGTAAGGAATGCTGCAGTAAACATAGAGGTACGCATATCTTTATAAGTTCAAGTTTTCAAAATGTTAGGGGAGATACCAGAAGATGGGTTGCTAGGTCATATGGTAACTAAATTCTTAATTTTTTAAAAAGATTTTTTAAGATTTATTTTTAGAGAGAGGGGAGAGGAGGGAGAAAGAGAGAAACATCAATGTGTGGTTGCCTCTTGCATACCCCCTACTGGGGACCTATCAGGAGTTCATTCATTTTTATTGCTAGGTCCATTGTATGATGTGTATATGATTATATCACAATAAAGTAACAAAACTGTGCCTAGGTTTTTGCTATTATGAATAAAGCTTCTATAAACATTCATGGACTGGTCTTTGTGTGTACAGTTTCAGTTCTCTTGAGTAAAATACCTAGGAGTAGGACTGCTGGGTTGCACGGTAAAAGTGTGTTTAATTTTATAAAACAGGGAACTGAGAGTTCCAGGTGTGCTACATTCATGCTGACGCTTGGTATGGTCAGTCTTTTTAATTTTAGCTATTTCAGAGGTGTTGTAATAATATCTTATTGGGCTTTATTTTGCATTATTTGTCATTCATATATCTTCTTTGATAAAAATGACTGTTCAATCTAAAAAAAACAGGTTGTTTGCCTTAAGGATTTGTATTCTAGACATAAGTCTTTTATCAGATATATATTTGTATTTTTCCCAGTCTTGAACTTGCTTTCCAATTTTTTAAAAATTGTTGTTCAATTACAGTTGTCCTCATTTTCTCCCCATTACTCTCCCCTGCCCTACCTACTCCCACCTCCCACATTTAATCCTTCCCCCGACCCCTATGCCTTGTCCATGGGTCCTTTATATGTTCCTTGATGACCTTCCTCTTCTTTCATCTGTTATCCCCCTCCCTGTGCCCCTCTGGTCCCTGTCAGTTTGTTCTTTATTTCCATGTGTCTGGTTCTACTTTGCTTGCTTGCTTGTTTTGTTGATTAGGTTCCACTTAAAAGTGAGATCATACGGTATTTGTCTTTCACCGCCTGGTTTCTTTCACTTAGCATAACGCTCTCCAGTTCCATCCATGTTGTCACGAAGGGTAGGAACTCCTTTCTTTCTGCTGCATAGAATTCCATTGTGTAAATGTACCTCAGTTTTTTGATCCAGTCACTTACTGATGGGCACTCAGGTTGCTTCCAGCCCTTGGCTATTGTAAATTGTGCTGCTGTGAACATCGGGGTGCATAGGTTCTTTTGGATTGGTGTTTCAGGATTCTTAGGGTATAATTGCAGCAGTGGAGTTGCTCCGTCAAAGGGCGGTTCCACTTTTAGTTTTCTGAGGAAATTCCATACTGTTTTCCACAGTGACTGCACCAGTCTGCATTCCCACCAACAGTGCACTGGGGTACCCTTTTCTCCACAACTTCACCAGCACTTGTTGTTTGTTGATTTGTTTATGATGGCCGTTCTGACTGGTGTGAAGTGGTATCTCATTGTGTTGAGCATCCTTTCATATGTCTCTGGGCCCTCTGTATGTCTTCATGGGAGAAGTGTCTGTTCAGGTCCTTTGCCCATTTTTTAACTGGATTGGTTTCTTAACATCAACTTATTCAGCCATATAGCCATGAATTTTTGTTCATTTTTTTTTGTGTTCACCAGACTATAACCTTTGTGCAGTAGTTACTCCTAACTTAGTTTTCTATGTCTTTTCTTTCACCTTTGTTTCTCTAATCCCAAATCTTTTTTATATTTTATTTTTCAATTAAAGTTCCCATTCAAGATTATTTTGCTTTGGTTTCAGGTGTACAGTATAGTGGTTACACAGTCACATACTTCCCCCTGAGATTTGAAACAAAAGAGAAACAAATTCATGGATAGAACAGACTGATCATTAACAGGGGATTTGGAGGTTGGGTGGAAAATGGGAAGGAATTAAGAAGTACAAATTGGTGGTTACAAACAGTCAGTGATGTAAAGTACGGCATTAGGAATATAGTCAATAATATTGTAAAATCTATGTACAGTGCCAGGTGGGGAACTAATTCCAGTTCTCATAACATTTTACATATCTTTATAAGTTGTACTTGATTATTTTCAGAATATGAAGAATAAGTAGAGCTTAAAAAGTAAAGGAAAGAATTGTAAGAGGAAGGTAGAAGTAGACAATCTAAGGGGAGTAAGATAAAAGAAAAGAGTAATTTATGTTAATTATTCTATTGTACCTTCTTGGATTTCCCATCTGAAAAGTTAAAAAGTTTCCATTTTTATTTTATATCTTCTAACACGGGACATTTAACTGTAGTATTTTTTTTTTACAAAATGTTCTGATATAATTCAACTTAATTTCAGTTAGGAATAGTATAAACTTGATTATTTAGTCTGCCAGACTAATGAACCTGCCATACATATGTGTGGTAGGCAGCTTCTAAAATGACCCGATGATCTCCCCTCGCTAGTGCTCACGCCCTCCCGTCGTCTCCTTCCCTCAAGCACGGGCTGGACTTCCTGGCTTGCTTCTAACAGAATACAGCAGAAGTGATGGGGTGTGCTTCCAAAGTCAGGTTTTTAAAAAGACTGTGGCTTCTGCTTGGGTGTTCTCTTAGTGGGATGGCTTACTCTTGGAGAAGCAGCTGTCTCTTGTGGGGCAGCCCTGTGCAGAGGCCCACACAAACGAGCTTAGAAGCAGAGTTTTGAGACCAGCCAGCAACCATGTGAAAGAACTTGGACGTGCATTCTACATCAGTCAAGCCTTGAGATGCCACAGGCTTGACTCGCTCTTTGCTTGCAGCTTCCTAAGTAACTGTAAGTCAGAACCACCCAGGTAAGCTGCTTCTGAATTCCTAACTGACAGGAATTATGATATAATATTTGTTTTAAGCTAGGTTAAGCAGCAATAGATCACTGACAAATGTTACATGCCAAAGAGCAGTGCATAGCACATTTAAAACTCCATTCTAAGTGTTCTATTTTGTTGGTTTCATCTAAAGACTGGAGGAGAAATAAACACAAATCTATAAAAATAAGTAGTTTACCAGTAGGTCTGTTTCTGCATCTTAAGAAAATGTTCTATAGATTTTTTCACAGAATTTTAGACTATATTTGGGATCAAATGAATTAAAATATAAGATTCTAAGGCATAAAACAGACCTTATTTGAGGGTGGGGCTGTCAGACAGACTCCGTCTCACTCTAGAGCAGCTGGAAGTGAGGTACGAGAAGCCCATGGAACTGTGGACCGGGACACACGGGTTTCGTGTGTTAAAACACCTGGGCCAGGAAAGAACCAACCCTGGTGTAAAGGAGCACAGCCACTCTCCTGATCAAGAGTCCCTAAGGAAGAAGCTCAGAACTGCGGGCACTGCTCACGATGGAGGGGCTTCTCTCTTGTAGCATGTACGCAGCTGAGTGGAAACTCTATGTAAGAATGGTAAAGGGCTCTCCCCCAAATGATGGAGAGACGACCTGATATACAGGAAGATTCAACAGACATTTGAATGCATACTGTGTGTGAAGCACAGAGGCTGATTACAGGTCTGGAGGAGTTCAGAGTCTGACAGAGAAGTGAGACTTACATGTTTTAAAATGAAGGTTAAAGAACTTGGACATTGTAGTTTACCACTGCTTCTGTGACAAATGACCACAAATTTAGTAACCTAAAACAACACAAATTATTTTCTTGCAGCTCTGGAGGTCAGAAGCCCAGAATGGGTATTTCTGGGCTAGAGTCAAGGTGCTGGCAGGGCCCTGTTCCTTGTAGCAGGGGACAGACTGTGACCTTGCCCTTCACAGTTTCTAGAAAATGCCTGGGTTCCTTGGCTTGCAGTCCCTTTCTCCACTTTCAAAGCCAGCAGCACAGCATCTTCAAATCTCTGACTCTTTCATATTTAAAGGACCCTCCTTGTAAATGGAGCCCACCTAAATAATCCAGGTTACTCTCCTGTATTAAGGTTAGCTGATTAACAACCTCAATTCCATCTGTAACCTTAATACCCCTTGCCACGTAAAATAATGTATTAAATGGTTCTAAGGATTAGGACATGGACATCTTTAGAGGGTCCATTATTCTGCCTGTGACGGATATATTCCTAAAATCACATTATGTAAGAGAATTCCAACAGTTCCTGCCTGTCTACATAAGATAGTCTTGGAAGATTGAAATGCTATGCAATACAGCCTGTGATTAACCTGGCACTAGTACACTGAATGGGATTTCTACGGCTGATGATTAAGACAGTGATAAAGAACATAAACCTGAGTTAGGATAAGCCAACAGGGATTTTGGAAGCATCAGTTCCTGAAGAAGTATCCGCCCCAATGGCAGCATACTCTCTGCACTAATGGCCTGATTTGTAACTGTTATTTCCTGTTACAATTCAAGGGAGCTTTTGAGGTATTTATGAAACCAGAAAATGATTGCAAAGTTAAAAATAAGAATTTATGAACTCCATAACAATAAAAATAACTTTCTGTTCCTAATGTAGCAAAGAAGCTTCTAGTATACATCCCTTTCCTGATACCATCTCCTCTCCTTTATCACTGAGAATAGTCTGTCATTTACACTTGTGTCCTTTCATTCACTTTATTTCTTTACAAGTCCTTTTTCCTTCCTCTCACCTCTGAATTAAAACTCCCCAAATCACCCTAACTTTCCAATTACTGAAACCCAAAGTTTCATTCCTAATCCTTGAATTCTCTGCAGCATTTCTAATCTGAGGAACAATATACTATTCTGAGCCTTGTTTTATACATGTCTCCTCTAAGATCTCCTTTGCTAGTTCAGTTTCCTTCTTGTCCTCGGCACCGCTTCCTGGTGCCACAGACACATTACCGCTGTTTCAAAATCAAAATCTCGGTACCCTTAGCCTTGGGCAGACGAGCAGGGCCTGGACCTGCCTGCAGGAGCCCACGGTCATTTCCCGCCTCTCTCAGTCTCCCCTTCTGGTACTCTAAGGTGCTTTGCAAATGTTTTTTAATTGTGAATGACCTTAGAATGTTGAAAAGCACTGCCTGCCAAAAACATACTTTCTCTGTGGACTATTTCCTTTAATTTGAACATGCTTAACAATCACTAGAGGTACTTAATAAAATGCAGATTCCTGCAGCAGACACCCAGGGATTCTGGGTTCAGCATATCTGGAGCATAAACCTGTAGTCAGGATTTTAATAAGCATTTTAAGTAAACCTAATGCAGACATTTCAAGAGTAAACACTAATGAATAAACACTAATCTACTCTCCTCAACCATTTTATCTGGAACCTTTGCTTCAATTTCTGCTTGCTCTGATGCCAACAGTAACCATTTATTTAACAAATACTCACTGAATAGCGGTGTAAAGGACACTGTGCCAGGCAGTGGAAATGGAGCCCTGACTTTTGGAGGGCCACCGATTTTCAGCTTCCTCTTGGCCAGAAAGTTGTGATACTTGCTAAAGTATTCAGAGTATAAATACAAATAATGATAGACTGATTATTGAACATTTGCCTATTTCTATCCTAATAAGTCTTTAAACCTAACATTTCTAACACTGCCTTTTTCCCTAGACAGCTTTTCCTCTTTGTATCTCCATCTCCATCACAAGGACTGCTAGGTGAAAAAGGTGAAGGGATTAAGGGGAAAAAAACTCACAGACACAAAAAGCTCATAGAGGGAAAGGGGGGTGGGGGAGGGAGAAGAAGGGAAAGGCAGGGGATAAATGGTAATGGAAGGACATTTGACTTGGGGTAGTAAACACACAATACAATATACTAATGGCGTGTTATAGAATTGTATACCAGAAATTTATGTAACTTTATTAACTAATAAATTCAATAAATAACATTTTTAAAAAAGGTTTGTAATATACAGTTGCAAACAAATGAACAAAAATTCATGTATAAACACTTATAAATGTACAGAAAAAAATCCCAGGAGGCTATGCAGCAATTTGATCAGAGTGGCTGTATTCTGGAAGAGTTATAGGTAGTTGAGGGCCAAAGGTGGAAGTCCCTCTTTTTTATATTATTTTGTTCAAGTATAGCACATACAGAGAAGTCCACAGATAATGTGTACACCTCAAAGAGCTTTTCCCCCATCTTAAACATTTTTAAATGTACGGTTTGGTGGTATTAAGTATATATTTACATTAGTGTGAGGAGGGAGTCCCTTAACCATGTAGTTTTCTGTACCTTTTGAGTTTTTTTTATTACATATTCCAAAGATACACCTTTGAAAATGTAAAGTACCTTGGTACTTCATAAAATAAGGTATTAATTGCCAGATTTTGGATGTTACTGAATTTTAAATAACTTTTTTCATTTTTTAAATATATTTTATTGATTATGCTATTACAGTTGTCCCATATTTTTCCCCTTTGCCCCTTCTGCCCAGTACTCCACTTCCTTCTGGCAACGCTGGCCCTTAGTTCATGTTGATAGGTCGTGCATATAAGTTTGCTGGCCTCTCTGTTCCCTACACTATTCTTAGCATCCCCCTGTCTATTTTGTACCCACCAGTTACACTTCTTAATTCCTGTACCTTTTCCCCCGATTCTCCCCCTTTCCCCTCCCCGCTGATCTCCATGTGATCTCCGTATCTATGATTCTGTTCCTGTTCTAGCTGTTTGCTTAGTTTTTGTTCTTTTTTATATTCAGTTGTTGATAGTTGTAAATTTGTCATTTTACTGTTCATAGTTTTGTTCTTTTTCTTAAATAAGTCCCTTTAACATTTCATATAATAAGGGCTTGGTGATGATGAACTCTTTTAGCTTTACTTTGAGAAGCACTTTATCTGCCCTTCCATTCTAAATGATAGCTTTGCTGGATAGAGTAATCTTGGATGTAGGTCCTTGCTTTCCATCACTTTGAATACTTCATGCCAGTCCTTTCTTGCCTGCAAAGTTTCTTTTGAGAAATTAGCTGATAGTCTAATGGGAACTCCTTTGTAGGTAATGCTCTGCTTTTCTCTTGTTGCTTTTAAGATTTTCTCTTTCTTTTACCTTTGGCATTTTAATTACAATGTGTCTTGGTGTGGTGCTCTTTGGGTCCAACTTGCTTGGGACTCTCTGTGATTCCTGGGCTTGTATGTCTATTTTCTTCACCAAATTAGGGAAGTTTTCCTTCATTATTTTTTTCAAGTAAGTTCTCAATTTCTTGCTCTTCCTCTTCTCCTTCTGGTATCCCTATAATTTGGATGTTGGCACTTTTTGAGATGTCCCAAAGTCTTTTTTCTCATTTTTTGAATCCTCATTTCTTCATTCTATATTGGTTGACTGTTTATTTCTTATGTTACAAATCATTGATTTGAACCCCAGCTTCCTTCCCTTCACTGTTGGTTCCCTGTGGATTGTTATTTCACATATTATAGCCTTCATTTCTTCCCTTATGCATTTGCTGTACTCAATGAGTTCTCTGAGCATCATTATAACTGATGTTTTGAACTCTTGCATCTGACAGGTTGCCTATCTCCATTTCACTTAGTTCTTTTTCTGGAGTTGAGATCTGTTCTTTTATTTGGACCATATTTCTGTCTCCTCAATTTGGCAGCCTCCCTGTTTGTTTCTGTGTACTAGGTAGAACTGCTTGGACTCCTTGTCTTGGCACACCTATTACTTTGTAAGAAGTGGAACCTTAGGTATCAGCCAGGGTATGGCTACCTGCTTTGCCACCTTGTGGTGCTGTATGTGCAGCAGGGGCTGAAGAGGGAACAATGCTTCTTATTGGAACTTGTCCTGTTTCCAGTCACTTTACCCACTCCCTGTACATGGTTGGTGCCCCACTTGCAGCTTCCCTGGTGGTGGTTCCCAGAGTGGGTGGGTTTGCGTACGTTCCAGGACAGTGGGGGCCCTTTGAATGGACTCTCCTGAGAGACTGGTGGTTTCTTCCCCTAGCCCAACACCCACTGGTTTTTTATAGCCAGAAGTTATGAGGCTTCATTTCCTGGTGCTGGAATCCTGGGCTGTGCAGTCTGGTCTGGGGTTGGGATTGCTCGCTCCCCAGGTGTCCCTCCCAGTTTTTATCTGCCACACGTGAATTTAAGACTGCCCATTCCACTGGACACTGCTGCCTGGCTGCCACCACACCAGGTCCTTTCCCCAGCCCCCCCATCTCTGCTCCTCCTACCCGTCTGGATGAATATTTCTTCTTTAAATTCTTGGTTGTTGGACTTCCATACAGTTTGATTCTCTGGCAGTTCTGGTTGTTTTATGTTTTGAGGTTGGTTGTGATCCTTCTTACGGCTGTGCGAGGAGGCAAAGCATGTCTATGTATGCCTCCATCTTGGTCAGAAGTCTGCGCCTCATTTTTTAAAGTCTTAATAGTGCATGTATAAATATGGAAAGTTAAAATGGAAAAAAACTCCTGTAATTCCAAATCAAATGCATATGTTCAGTCCAGCCTGTAAAATTTTTTCTTTTATAACAGTAACAAAGATTATTTTGTGGCAACTCTAACTAAAATGCTATTAAAAATTATGCCTATTTATCTCATTCAGTGAAAACTGTAACGTATGTTGGCTTGTCAAATTTCAGTGTTCACAATAAGATGCTACTAAGTTTTGTTTTGATAAATTTCGTATTTCCCAGCTGTTACTAATTAGGCATTAGTTAAAATATGCTAAGGTAGATACTGTACTCTAAAAACACTAAGTGGTTCTGAGGCCTTATTGCCTTAAGTAAACTTTAACATAATTACTGAAAATTGAATGGATAAATTTGTTATGTAGAATGCTTCAAATGATTAAGTTGATTTTATCATAAATTGTGTAAAGTTATGTAAAAGATTTTTTCAAAACTACTGAGGTCAACTAAATTAGATTGCTGCTGTGCAGTTCAGAAACGTAGTACCTCGGCAGCGAAGTTTTACTAAAAATAAAGAACAAGGAGTTAACAGTTCAGCAATCATAATCTAGGCTTTTACTCTGAAAGCTGTGTCATTTCCTAGGTACATCTGAAGATATTACAAAGTATTAAGACAAAACAATAAATAAAAAGATGAGCATTCTCTAAATAACTCTAATAAGGAGGTTGTATATGAGGGTCTCCTGACTCTCTTGTTCTACAGATCACTTTATTCTTGTGCTACACCAGCTGTTTTAAAGGAAACTGTTAAGTAGAAAAAGAAACGTAGTTATGAAACATCGAAATAACTAGCAGGAGCTCTGCATGCTTAACGGGATGACCATGTCCAATCACCTCTGCATTAGGACCACTGCTGGTGGTCGATAGTCCACATTTAAAAATTTTTAACATGTCAGTACTCTCGCTCCTCCATTTGTGCTCCTGCCACAGCCCTTTTGTCTCTTTTATACTGACCCACGTGGGGACACTGCTCTGACACTCTCCAGCCTCCTTCCTGCTTACTGAAGATTTTAGGCAGAGCCATCGAAGGAAAGAGTCCACCAGTGACTGCAGATTAAGGGTGCTCTCTGTGCAAGGGGACAGACAAATTTCAACAGGAATGCAGAAATTAAATCATTCTTAACTGAATTAGTAACTGGGTCAGAATGAAGGGACTCTTCAGTTGAATGTTGGGTATTAACTGGAGAAACATAGTTGTATTAAATTCAGTTAGGAAATAAAGACACAAGAGCGTTTGGTTTATTTAGATATTATATTTTATATCTTTTTCAATGAGAAACATACTCTAACATATTAAGGAAGAAACAAGTATGGATATTATACATGCAATGCATAAAAATATAAATAGGTTAATTTTCCATGAATTCTTGTGGGATTTTTGGTTTTGGATTTTTGTATTATTGATAGGAGTGTCAGGCACCAAAAATTTAACAGACTACCATTCCTGGATCTTCTACCTGTTAAAAATTTAAGAATCACTCTTGCAGCTGAATCACAGGTAACTTGCATTATGGGAAAATGATACACTTTAAAAATTAAATGGATCAGTGGCACACAATGAGCAGCTTATGTTTTAGGGCACTTCTAGAAAACAGGAAGTTGTTTTGTGTTTTTCTAAGTCACGTTCTGAAGATCAAAAGTTACTTTAAAATTAAGGAATCAGAATTTGGTGTATCTCCCTACCTTTTACATTAAAAAAAAGTTTCAAGTAGTTCTAAGACCCTAACTGAGTTGTCTAAGAAACAGTTTCTAATTCTTACCTCTAAAACTAGATTATTCCAAAGTATTTCATATCTCAATGATAATGTCAGATGATACCACGCAATTGGATTCTTGTTAATTTTGTTTGATGTGATTTAGTATTGTGGTTATGTAAGCAGATGACCATATTTTTCACAGATCGATGTATTTGGAAATACACAGGGACATATGGGTGAGATGAAAAAGAGTCTGGAATTTGCTTTTAAAACACTTTGGAGATAGCAGCAGTTATAGAGATGGATTAGCAGGTATAGATTTTGAAATTCTGGATATTTAATACATAGTATTGACACAGTTATACTTTTGTAGTATATCTTTAAAATTTTTATTATAAAAATATCTTTAAAGAATAAACAAGAAACAGAACTATGGAGAATTAAAGGAAATCATAACCACCTGAGATATTTTAAGTTTTTATTTACTGATCTTAGAGCGAGAGAGAGGAAGGGAAGGAGGGAGAAAGAGAGAGAGAGAGATGGGGGGGGACATCTATTTGTTGTTCCACTTCTTGATGCAGTCATTGCTTCTTGTATGTACCCTGACTGGGGCGCAAACCTGCAACCTTGGTGTGCTGGCAGGACACTCCAACCAGCTCAGCAACAGGGCCAGGGCCCCACCTGATATTTTAAAATGAACCATTCAAAAGAAAGTCCTTTTGCTTAGAGCTCTATAATCACTGGATATTTAGAGCTTAGAGCATGGATACAAGGATGGAGATTAAAATATTGAAATGTTCATTCTTATTAATATGCAGTTACTTTTCCCTATAGATATATGGATGAGATTCAACTGCAATGAAGAAAGATACTTCAGGGAATACTAAGTTTTATACTATGGATAAATGAGTATAAATAGGTATTATTTTCCTATAGAAACATAAAATTTAGTGAGATTTATTTTTCCAATTGCATTACAGTTGGGCCAGAAATCCTACAACTAAACGTGGCTAATTTAAAATGTTGCCCAGGTTTCTCTTTATTTGAACAGGAGTAGGTATATTTATATGTAGGGCAAATGCTAAAAAAAAATTCTTTATTTTTTGAGTGACATGAACAAAAGGCTGCCTGTTGGAAAAAGCATTAATATAAAAGTGAGCGTACAGCCTGGCTTTTGCACCTGTCTGAGCCATTCAGGAAGAAATCTGGCTGGATGGACCCTTAAGTAACTTCAACTTCTGTCTACCTAGAACAGCAACGGCTTAGAGAAAAGACTTTACGATTTCTCTTATTCTAGCCTGAATTCTTTTTTATCAAAACCAAAAATCTCTTGTGGTAGTAAACAGTTGTTTTAATATGTTTTTAATTTAACCTAATACAGAGTTTATCAGGTAAGAAGTTAATCATTTTCTATGTTTCTATCTATTCATATTGTTCTCTTTTGTAAATTAGTGTCTCATTCTTTCAAGAAAAATTTACTTATTGTATTATGATGGCCACACTACTTTTTGCAAGACACAAACCATAGCCAAACATAGTGACATTTGATACTAAAAATAGTTTTTCTACTCCATATTATTAACCCATGACAAGCTAGAAAAAATTAATTATTGTTCCCTCCCCCCACAAAAAATTTTAACTCCTAAATTGATTCTGGGTCTTTTAGGAATTTCAACATAAAAATTTTTTAAGGGCTGGTATAGTTTCACTTCAGAATAAGTCCCATTTTTAAGACTCAAATACATATATGTACATATGTATGTATCCACATGTACAGATATATTTGGTGGGGGCAGCTTACAATTTCATTTGGCCTGTACAAGAATATAGATGTTTATGCTCCTAAGTAAAAACCATCATGTTACTTATTACATAAGGGTCTCAGATTGACATGGCAGTCCCATTCACCAGGGAAAAACCCCTTCCTTCCACTCACTATCCCTAGTGTAGCAAAAGCTTAGTCAGCAGATTAAGGCTCTCTGGATCCTAACGAAATGCTCTCTAGTTTCAGTGAGGTGTATGGGTCCATGAAGGAAATGCCTCTGGTGATCCAAGTTTTGAAGATAGAAATAACACATAAATGACTCCTAAGAAAATCTTGAGGGCACAGGCCATAATTCCTACAAATATATGTTAGAATCCAGAGGGCTGAGCATATGGTAGAAACCTAAGTAATACTCAAAGATGAATTACATTGCTATAGGCAATTCTGTTTTCCCAGTGATTAGAAACACAGTTTAAAATGGTGGTCCAGCATAAACCTTTGATACTAAGTGAGCTGCAGCAACAACTATGGCCCCCCTCCCATCCTGCAAGTATCCCCTACCTTTGTGTGGATATTTTCAATGGTTATGGATATAACCAAGCATTATGATATGATCAGGTTCTATACAATGGCATTCCTTGGCCCAGCAACTATGTCATCAGTATGTTGTGCTCCTTACTTACCCAAAAACTGCCCCAAATCAAATCTACCTTAGAAATTCTTTCAGTTCAAGGTTTATAGTGCTTCATTCTATCATATGTGATATTCTGAAATATGCAAAGTTCACTTACAAGAAGTATCTATATAAAAATATTTCGGAGAACAAATTTTTAAGTGCTAAAACTCACAGTAGCTGTTAGGAATCTTAGCATAAAAGGGATCCTGAAAATCAAAACTTTAAATTTTGGCTGAGTACTCTCAAGCTACCTTTATTAAGTGATTATAATTAGAATACTAATTAGCACCAAACTAAATCATCTTTATGGAGATTCTACCTCAAACTATGTATATGTCTGAAAACAAACATGTAAGTAGCCTCAAACATTATTCACAAAAACTTATCTAATAGAGTAATTTTGTCTTATTTCCTGCTATGACAATATTATCAATGAAGAAAATATCAGTCAATACCTTCCCTGTACATGGAATACAGTTACTTTCAACTCAGTCAGTGACTATGCCAAAGAAGTGTTCTCAATTACCTCCAAAGTGCAAGGTAAGTAAAAATTTTTAAAAATTAAATAGAGATTAGAGAAACAAGTTTTAGCTTCTGTGGAGACCAAGGAGATGGAAAAAGCAACCTCCTATGAATATACGCAGTTCTTTGACCAAGATACATAATGATTTATGATTAAAAACAAGGCTGGTTGATATGTAAACCTGCTTCTGAGCCTTTAATGTCTAATAGCGTGTAAGTGGTAACGTAGGTATTCTTTGTAGACATGTACAAGCAGAATTCCATGTCTGCAGCTCAGAAGACTCGTGTTTCTGTACAAAGTAGAAATTTATAGGTTGTACTAGATATACGTAAACTTTTACAGTAAATAATCAACTCTTTTAAGGTTTACAATAGACACCAAAATCACTTTAACCTCAAATCAATTTTCCTGCCTATACATAAGTACTTTTACTTCTAACGGGAGGGGAAAGTAGTATTCTTGAGTAAAAACTGCATGCCAGGAAGTACCAGGGCTTTTTTTTTTTTTAGCCTGTGTATTTTTTAACCAAATTACAAGTATTATTTATTTACAAGGTATATATAAAGGTGTGCTGTGAGTCAATTTTCACTGAAATAACTTCAGCTCAGAAACACAAAAAGATGCCGATATAAAAGCCCCAAATATATAATAAAACAAACTTTAAAATATCACTTTTAAAGTTTCTCTTTAATTTTCTGATGAAACATTTAATACGTGTTATTATGTGAAGGTAAACATTAAAATGGATATATTTGAATTCAAAACCACAGTTTGTTTTTTCACTCAGATATTTTAAGCATTTGACAATTTGACCACAGTATTTCACCAGTCTCAAATTATTTAATAATTCTAATGTTACATCTAAGAAGTATATATAGTTTTCATCTCACTTTTGAATGATTAGTAAAGTAATATAGTATTACTTATATTGATATCCTTGATTCTGATGGGTTATTTAGAAAATGGCTGTGTTTGAATTGCAAAGTGCCAACATCCACAGTGGCATCTGTTGAATGCAAATAATCACTTTCAGCAATAAATAGCAGATTAACTAGAAGACAGAAAGTAAACGACACCAGGTTGTTATTACACAATATTTATTGAATATTTGCTACATGTCAGACATTAAACTACCCACTAAGGAGCCCAATGACCAGACACACAATGTCAGCAATAGAGATAATGTTTGTATAAGGGATGGGGTGAATTCCTTATGCTGGACTTAAGTAATGTAAAATCATTTTGTTTGAGGTTGGGGGGCAAGGGGTACGTCAAATGATATCACTTGAAATAACTATAAACTCACCTTCTTTTTCTTTCTAACCTCCCCAAAATATGTTTACTCTCTACATCATTAATTGTGGAACAATGAAATTAGTTAACCATGAATCAGTTTTATAAAGTTCAGTACAATAATTGTAGCCTAAATTTTTATGAGATAGCTCCCTACACTTGAAGAAGGCTAGAGAGAGTGACGACTGAAAACCAACAGTCTAGTAACTGATGGTCCTGCCCAAGCTGAGCCCAGGGGAAGAGTGTTCTTTGATGCGTGCCTACTATTTGTGGTCTGTTACTATTTCTGACCCTGACTCTTGGGTTCATTGCCTTAGCTCAAAAAGAGTTGCCCAAGAGTTTAAATTACACTTTTGCTAGACATTTTAAAGAAGGTACTAATTATACATTCACAGTTCAGTTAAGGCCATTGTTCTTTTTGATATAATCAAGGACATAAAACAGAAAAGTTGTCTATCATAATCTTCTTAACGCATAGTACTGCTGTCACAATTACATAAGAACCACGCCTACGGCTCAACTAATCTATGGATATATTTAGTCCTTACTCTCAGGGGCTTTTAAAAGATCAAATCATAAAACAAAATTTGAAATCTGTTAAAATGACACACTGATTGTAAATGTCCCAATGGATTGTAATCAAGTGAACTAAAACAGCATAACTACTTGACCTGAGTCCATATACACCTTAACTATAATGAATAACCTTTAGAATAAAATATTAATAATTTTCTTATTAACAATTTTATCTATTCTACTTTTAATTATTCTTTCAATTATTACCTTGATGTTATTTAGTTTTAAAATAGTACTGATACAATTTAAACCAGTATTTTCCTTTAAAAAAATCTATGTAGTAAGTTGTTAACATTTTAACCTTAAAAAAATCCCTAAGTTACCTAGAGAGAGAATTTAAGCAATCAAATTAAATTAGGACACCTAGTCAAAATTCAAACTGGCAAAACATTTGGGCAAAAGTATCACATATTTTCCTGTCCTAAGAGATGTCATTAGATCATTATTTTTATATAATCGCCAAAGGAAGAATTAAAAATAAACAAACCAGAAATCTAGATCATAACGAAACAAGTAATTAACTTCTGAGTATCATCTTCCTAAGGCATCCCATTATTTCTTTCATTTGGAACCGTTCACAGAGTTGGCACTTGTTACCTGCGGTCTTAAATGCACCCTCTCCCTACTTCGCTGACCTATTTGTACTTCTGACAGAAAGCAGAGTCCCTTCCCAAACAAGGCTAGCTTTGTAACAGAGCAAAGAAAGAAAACAAACATTGCACATGGCAACTTCCAAGCCCTTGGAGGCGAGAGACAGCACAGTTCTCCAGCTCCACTGTGCTCGCATACAGACTTTTATTACTAAAAATGTTGTTTTAAAAACTTTTCCCTTTACAAAGAATTGTAATCCTAAAGGACATTCCTCACCCCTCATTGGGAACTAAAACAGGTGTGGAAAGGATCCTGCGAGCATGCAAAATTCTCACCAGAAGTTTCACCGAGGTGGCAGTTACCGTCACCTGCAAAGTCCTTGCAGCTGCGAAGGCGTCACTCCGAAGGCGGAAAGCAAAGTGGGGTGCGTGAGGTCTGGCCAACTTGAGAGCAGCTTGGGGGGACAGGGGAGAGCTGCTCGGGTGGGGGGAATGGGCAGGGGAGGGCTGCTCGGACCTCTCCTCACGCGCCCCCAATCCTTCTCGCCCCCTCTGCCATGTCCCCAAGTTCTTTCCCACCCCGCGCCCCCAAATCCTTCTCATTTCACCCCACGGCCCCAAACCCTCCTGCTTCACTGCGCCCCCAATTCCTCCTCTCCCTTCTCTCACACACCCCTAGTCTTCTCCTCTTCTCATTCCCCAAGTCCTCCTCTTCCTCAAGTTGCCTCCTGGAACCCTCCGAAAAAAACTCTCGCCCTCTAAAACTCGCTTTCCCCTTAAAATAGCTCCCCTCGAAAATCCCTAAATTCCCGCGCGATCGCGGGCTACGGCCCCTGACACTCACGAGAAGAAGGGATCATCCTCAAAACCGCTGCTCAGCATCCTGAACATCCTGGCTCCGGCTCCGGCGGCGGCGGACGCGGACAGATTGGAAACGGTGTAACTCGCCGCAGCCGAGGCTGGAGCGCCTGCCCGCTCGCCCCGCACCGTTCACGCAGCTCTCTGGACGCCGAAGGCGGTGCCCGCCGGGAAAGGCGGAGCGTGACGCAGATCTGCTTTCCCATTGAACGCTGGTTTCCTTACGTCACAACGACGAGGCGGGGACAAGAGCCGCTGCCATGACAACTGCGATCAACAAGCAGGTGGGACTTGGGCCCGGCGCCAGCTAGGCCGCCTTTTTTCAGCTTCCTAGGGGGTGAGATAACGTGTGCTCCCGCCTGCAGGAACGCGAAAATTAGACCGCCCACCGTGTGACCTTGGGCGAATCGCCCTCCGCCTGGAACCCCCAAGTCTCTTTTCAGGAAAGTGGAGATGGGTCTACATTTGGGCTTGGTGTATCCAAACACTCGCCAAGTTTTGTAACCCACTGGAGAGAGTCTTATATCCCGAGTATTGTCTGTGGTAGTTGGTCAAAGCTGTGCGCAAATAATGAGGAAATATGTGCAAAAAGTCTTTGAGTATAGTTAGTAGAGTACTGAGTACTTGAAGGAAATGGCTGGATGGCGTCTGTCAGAATTCCACAAACTTGTTAGGTCTAAAACTCAGAGCAGCATATCCCAAAGTGGGAAATGCTTAAGTTATATGCACGCACGGTACTTAACAATAAGATGAGAAAACTGCTTTCTTGTTGGTCCTCTTTCCAGACTCTATTATTCAGGGGTGTCCAACCTTTTGGTGTCTCTGGGCCACTCTGGAAGAAGAGTTGTTTTGGGCCACACATCAAATACATTGCGACACATAATCACAAAAAACCTCATAATGTTTCAAGTATTGGGCTGCATTCACAGCCATCCCGGGCTGCATGTAGCCCCAGGGGGTCACACGTTGGACACCCCTACCGGTCTATTTCAAGGAGCAAGTCTCACCGATGCTGGCATGTCCTCAACACTCCTTCACCATCCCTTAACCTAGCAGAGCAGGACTCAGGCACAAGGCTTGCAGCAAGCGACCCTATCCAACTCAAATTCCACTACTATACACTTTTTGTTTTAATTATGTGTGAGTCTTCTTTCTATGGCAAGTGAAACTGGTTTTAAATTCAAAGCACACATTAATAAGTAGTCTTTAAAAATTTAAGTGAAAAGTGAGCTAACTTAAAGAAACAGTGCAGGTGGAATTTGAGCATGGGGGCAGAGAGATCATGACAATGGTGCTCACTGAGTTTTATAAAACACGGTCCTGCGGGCTTCCAGGAAACTAGAGGCAGGTGGAGGAGAAGAGGGAGGAGAGGACATTAAAGAAAGGATGGTAATACTGTAAGAAGAGACAAAATGCACCTTGCACATCCACCTCTGATTCATTGTACTCCCTGACCTCTGTGGGGTGCTGTTCTGTGGAGACAGAGGGTCATCCACAGCTCCACGGGGCTTCCTGGGATGGAGCCAGAGAGAGGCACTCAGCCAGCGTGAAGAAGCGTGCAGGGCCTGATTTGGAGGTGGCAGCAGTACTTAGGGGTTATTTTGGGACCTGGAAATTTAATCCTTTGGACTTTTTACCTCTCCACCGTTTGCCAAGTTCTCTGGTAGCCTCCTTTTTTTTCTGAGACTGGTGGCATGAGGTAGGGCAAACTTCACAGTCCAAGGGAAGATAGTATAGCTCTTCCAGGGAGGGGGATATTTTCTTCTCCTCTGACCTCAGAAGGAAGCTCAGGAAGCACGCACACATTATGTAATTTCTAAATTAGTTTCAAGAAAAAAAATTGTTTTAGAACACCTGAATTATTTTCTCTTTAAAATACTGCAACCCAAGATGTTAAAGAGGCCACACATGGAAAAAAATAAACAAGATGGAGTAAGTTATTGGTGATCGTGACAACATTAAAAATACAATGGAGCCTTGGTCCTTGAACTTAATTCTTACTGGAAAACTGTTTGAGAAGTGATTTGTTCAAAAACCAAATCTCCTTTGTTTGGCACCTGAGAGACGCGTGAGTGATCATACAGGTATCAGCATGAAAGCGTTGTCAGGTAGAGAATCAACACCTGAAGTTTTGTTAAACAACAGAGGCATTTTTCCCATGAGCAACTTGGTCGAGAACCAAATTGTCTGAGAACCAGGACAGTCGAGAACCGAGGTTTGGCTGTAGTTCTGGATTAAGGTCAAGTAAAGCAACTTGTGAGAAAATTTCCCCTGTTGTTCCCACAAGGATTTATCTTAGAACCACATGGTTAAAGCATGAAAGCTTTAGTGGCACATGTTAATCGGGGTTACCTAGAGCAGTTTGGACCTAACAGCAAATGCTTTAAAAAAAAGTGGAGGAAATGGAGTTGAAGCTGAAGAGACCTCATCCATTTCAGATGTGATGGTTAGGAGGTGGGAGCTAACAGAAGGGGCCAGTCAGGAGAGGATGAGTACAAAGCAGGGGAGAACAGAGATGCAGAGCAGGACTAAAGGGGAGGGCGCTGGACTTGCCTGTACACAGAATCACAGTAGCTAGTATTTATTGAGTATGTGCCAGGCACTGCCGTAGGCACTTCATGCACATTAAGTCATTGGATCTGCTGACAGTGACCAGAGGGGAGAGGGGAGAGAATTTCAGGGGAGAATGGGAAGGGTTTACAGGAACAAATATAAAGGGCACACGAACAAAAACTAGGGGGTGGGGAATGGGAGGGAGGTGGGGAGGGATGGGTGGGTGGGCTGGAATGGGAGTAAAGGGCAGAAAACTGTACTTGAACAATGATTAAAATAAAAAATGGGGAAAAAAAGATTTTTAGGGAGTGGGTATGGTTTTTATCCCCATTTATAGATGATGCAACTGACACACAGAAGGGCTAAGTAAATTGCCACAGTCCACACAGCTGGCGATGGGACTGGGCTGGCTGCCTGGAGCTCTGCCTCATGTGGGCTGCTTGCAGGGAATGGGGATGACGGGCCATACTTAGGGAATCAGCAGAAATGCAGGTAATCATTTCTCAGAACCATGCTGACAAACTCAATCATGGGCCCAAGCTAAAACGTATAAAATTCAGTAAGAGTATATTCAAATCAATTCAAGTTTGACAAATACTGAGTGCCTAACCTATGTCAGGCCCTGATCTAGACACGGTGGCACTGGTAAACAGAACAAATGAAAATCCCTATTCCCATCATTCATGTCCTTGTGAAGGCAGAAGAAAATAAAGGACACCGAAAGCAGGATGTTAGAAGGCGATAGGTGTTGGGGGAGAATCTGAGTAGGCTAAGGGAGATGGAGGTGTGCAATTATGAGCGGGGCATTCTGTGCAGGCCCTATTACTAAGGTGAATTTGAGCAGACGGACTGGTAAGCAGTGGATGTCTATGGGAAGAGCATTCCAGGCCAGCGCAAAGGTGCTGAGGTAGCACATGCTTGGTGTATGTAATATACGGTCTACTCATATGTCCTACAACTTGCCTTCAGAGGAATGAGATAAGCCACATAAAGAGAAAATTACTTATTAGGATAATAGTCCTGCCTACACTTCCTTGTTGCAGGCATTGCATTAAGTGCCTTACAGATGTTTTCTCATTAAGTCCTTGTAACAACCTTGTATATTATGTTTATTCCCATATTACATAGGAAAACACTGAGACCCAGAGAAATTCGGTGATTGTCCACCCAAATTCAAAAGTCAGTTCAAATCCAGATTAGTCCTACTTGAAATTTTATATTCTTCCCACTACCAAACTTTGCCTCCCTATAAAACGTTAAATTAACCATTTACTGAGCACCTCTACGTACTAGGCACTTTTACATATACGAGGTCCATCCAGAAGGTATCCAGCCATGTAATGTGAGAAATAGAGACATTTATTGAAGAAGATATAAGATATAAGCAATGTTGAATATAGGACAATGATGCTTCAGTCCCCTTCAAAGTAGGCACCTTGGGACCTCATACAGTTCTTCCAATTGCCACCAGCTGCCCCATTGTATCTTCCTCAATCTCATTGATGGTCTGAAATCTCTTCCCTTTCAAACATGACTTTAGTTTTGGGAAAAGCCAGAAGTAGCAGGGTGCCAAATCTGGGCTGTAGCAAGGCTGAGTCACCTGGGTGATTTGATGTTTCACCAAAAAAACTCTGCATGAGATATTGTCATGATGAAGCTACCAATCACCAGTTGCCCATAGCTGTGGCCTTCTGAATCATCCAAATAGTTTCTGTGGAGGAACATTCAGGTTTAACGCAAAATTTGATGCAGATCTGTTGCTCTACTCAGTCATTTTAAATGTGACAGCCGCACATACATGCACTTACTCAATGGTGTCTACCACCCCCTGACTAGTACAGTGAAGTCATCATTGTTCAAGTCCATTCCCCTTTGCTGCCAGATTACATCCATGTTGAGCAAACCGTTCTCCTTATATTAACAATGCCTGGACTTTTTCTGGACAGACCTTGTATATTCTATAACCGCATTATGACTTATGATTTGGAAAGTCACTGACCTTGTTAAGAGAACAGAGAAAAGCGTGAAACCCAAGCCAACCCTACAGTTCTATTAAAAACACCAAGAATTCAAAATGTCAATGAGTCTCTTTTTTTCATTCATTAGTTTCAATATTTATTGAGGCCCAATTACATACCAGGCACTCTTCTCCTTATCGAGAACACAAAACTCTCTGGCCTCTTGGAGCTTACATTCTACTGGCCAGCTCCTTCACCGGTCAGTTCTGTGGTTGCCCTTGGTACAGCCCATCAGAATTTTCCAAAGCTTTGGAGGACATTATCTCAAGTGCCTGAGAAGAAATAAACAGGCTCTTGAGTGCTGGACTTTCAGACTTAATTATAGTTCTACAGAGCCATGGATGTCAGGCCATTATAAACACCTACGCTTCAGTTCATTTCAGTGTGTCTAGGGTTTCACCGTCCTGATCCCTTTGCCTTGAACTGCACGGAGGTGGACTGGAAGGGAGCCGTCACAACAAATTCACAAGCGACACCACAACACAGTTAAACTTTTTGAGAGAAATAGAGAAACTTGATGTCTGTTGGACATTGTGCAAACTCCTGCCTTGCCATGGTTCACATATTTCAGTATTAGATTGTGCTATATTCCTTTAGATGATATCTTATCTTTGGGAAGCTAGGTGTTTAAAAGTGGACATGGTGAAGAGGAAGTAGCTTGTGAAAATCAGCGTGGACAGGAGATGCTGCTGGCAGAGTTCAGTCTGTGTACAGAGCTTGAGAAGTTGAGCTGTGCTCCACCTGTACACATCCATGAGTTAGTGTGATTATTTAAGAATGATATATATTTTATTCACTTACATGTATTATTTTTTACAAGGCTACTGAGTTTTTAGAACATAAATACTTAAGTTGTTTGGACCTTCCTACATAATAAACACAACTATTCAGTCTTTCTTTGGTCCTAGGAGTACCGTGGAAATATCACCGAGGCACTAACAGTTTGGGGGCCTCTGTCCTCATCCCGTGATCTTTTTTTCAATTAAAAAAAATAAAGTATCATAAATCCATTTTCTCTAAAAAGATATGATTCATTTCCTCTCCAGTGTTTCCATTTTTTCAGCTAGCTATCTTACCATTCCCCCAGCAAGGCTGCATGGTGCCTTATGGCAGATGGGGAAAGGGGCGGAGCAGTTGCATGGCTGATGGACGACAGCATAGGTCCCAGGGGCTTCCAACCCCCTGTCAGGGCTGCCTCTAGTCCACATGGCATCTTTGTTCAATTAGGAACAGGTGCCTTTTCACAATGCCTTCATTAATGGGAATGCTTGTCTAATAAATGTACAAATCAGCAATGTGTATGATATGCCTGGGGCCCTCTCAGGTCTTGCACACTCATCCGTGGCAGCCCCACTCTCAAGCCCGAATTCCTTTCACTAACAGAAGGGTGTGAGTGCCAAATTCCATCCAAACTCATGTGCAAATATGTGCTTTTATTTTCCTGCTAATGAACTTAATTTATATTCTTGGCTCCCATTCCATTGGGAGTGACACCCCTCCCCCTCACCCGGACTATGTCAAGGTGTAGTTGGTTGTCAGTCACACTGCATCCCTGAAGGCGTCTTTATCTCCTCAGTGGGTGGAGCCCAGGACCCTGAGCCTCTCTCAGGGTGGGGCACCGGCTGACACAGTGAAGAACTGTCTTGTCCTAAATGCCAACAGCACCCCCTCCCTTGAGAAGCGCACTTTCTAGAGCTTGTTTGCCTCCAGTGCAGTGAAACTTCCAAGCAGATCTGAGTTCACAGAGGGAAGTGTCCCATATACATTCTCCTCTGTGGTGCCTGCCACTGAGGTGAGGGCCGGCAGTTGTGTTCACAGCAAACCGTGACGGAGCAGCAGACTTTCTCGGCCGTGCTGACTTGTACAGCTCATTTTCTCCGTGGCTGTGCATATTCGTGGCTGGGAGTTGATTTCGCACAAATTGTAATTGGATCATATTTTATTTGGAATCATATCAGAAAATGTCGCCTTCTAGGGTGTTGCTGATGAGCTGGCCTTTGTGGAAAGATGCTCTAGGCAGCCTCTTGGGGGCAGACGCCCGAGGCTTCAGTGACTCGGGCGGGGTTTTAACATTCAGTGGCAGAGGGAGGTTGGGAGGAGAGAAGCAGAGGAATGCTGTGCTCTAGAGGTGGGAGGCCGGAGAGGGTGGGGGTGCTAGAAAACCTGAGGAGGAAGTGAGGACCCACTGTGGGGCCACAAAGGGCCGAGTCAAAGATTATATTATGGTTAATGAATATGGTCCAAAAGTTTTGGCCTTTCCCACACTTCTTAGATGTAAGTAAACCTTTGAGGCTCAGACACTTTGGGGCACGCGTCATAATCTTTTTAAAAATAAAGATGTTGATGCATGCTCACTTGCATTTAGTAATAATTTCCATTTAAAAAGTGTCTACTGAGATTTTTACAAACGTTATCACAACGGACGCCCTCAGTAGGGCTCTCCATTTTGCAGGTGAGAACCCAGAGGCTGAGGGAGCTGGAGTGATTTATTCGCCAGGGTTCTCTGGCTGGTGGGTGAACAGTAGAACAGGGCCTGGCCGTGACCCAGCCCTGACCCTGGCAGGGTCAATTTTTGTCTCAGAATGCCCGCAGTGAGCACTCACGATGAGAAAGGACAGATGGTGTGCAATCCCGTAAACAGGAAGCCGTTGGGACTGACCAAACTCGGATGCAGATTGTTTGGTTTACATATATGAGGAGGTTTTTGAGTTTTCCTGAAAAACAACAACAAAAATGCTCTTTAAAGACTAAAACCACGGCTATTGCTCCAAAGACAAAGAATTTGAGTGACAATGTAAAATGCAAATATGCTATCCTTACTTTCTCTTAGCAACAAAACTCAGACTTTTCACAGAACCCGTAATGGGGCCAGGCGTAGCTGAAAATCCACAGGTAAGGCCTGACTAGTTTTTTAAATTAATTTTTAGAATGAGTGATAATTTAGGTATGGTAAAGCCCATTCACCTTACGTGTACACTGTAATACATTTCTGCAGGCGCATAAACTTATGTAAACCCTGCCCTGTTGAAGATACAAGGTATTTCCAAAATATCCCAGAAAATTCCCTCCGGCTGACTCCCAGTAAGTCTCTCTCAAAAGTGGCCAGTATTCTGAGACTTGCTCCTTCTGCTTAAATTATGTCCGCAAAGTTCATTCATATTGTTGCATGTAGTGGTGGTTTATTCTTTTCGGTTTATGTGTAGTATTTCATTGTATGAATTCACGCCAGGTAATTTGCCCAACTACAGTTGATAGATTTCTGGATTTTTTTTTTTTTTGCTTTTACCTGTGACCATCCTTCTGTGTATCTTGATTAGTTTTTAAAGTTGGTCTAACATTCAGCTACTTTAAAGTCTTTATTGCCAGTAAGATTGGAAAAGCTTTTTTTCTGTAGACAATTTCATAGAGAGGATTTTCTCATCGCATCAACACTTTGATGTCTGTGACTGTCCACATTGCTTTCATGTATGAAATAGAAGAAACACTTTGTTGCTTCTTTAAAAAAATGATTAACGTTGGAACCACAGCGCCTAAAACAAGTTGAGTAGTAGAAAGCATTCTTTAAGAAATACTGTTGAGGTCATCTGTCTCAGGAACTATTTGATGTGATGGTCTAAAGCATTATTTTAAAGGTTATTTTTAAGTCTCTGATAAGATTTGGAAAGAATTCAAGCTGTGGGTGGATGTCCCACTTCGAAGGCAACCATCGGAGAAGCCTGTGCAGAGAATGAGAAAAATTATTTTAGAAAACGTTAAGAACTTAAAACGCTTTCATCCTTTGTCATATGCGTAGATGCTTTTACTATTTGAAATGGCAGGGAAAATCTGCTTCCATCCTGGAAGAACTGTTCTTAATTTCAAGGGCATGCGAGTTTTAATACTATCTGGGGCATATATTTTGGGTTAACAAAGGGGCAATGGGGAGAGAATAATGAGTAGCTTCAAACTATACTTGGTTTCCTTCTAACTCATTTCTCCTGAGGCCTGGAACTGCCCCCGCCCCGGGACACGGGCTCCTGCAGGCTCATACCGCCGAGTGGCCCTGGCAGCTGAGGCCTAGGGTTGCTGGTTGGCAGGAGAATGCTGTGGTCTGCTGTGTTTGTTAATAATAATAAGCTAAAATGTACTATGTACTAGGAGTGTTGATTCACAAGAGTCCCATTACTATTTTATGGAAGTAAACACAGACTTCAGAGAGTTGTTATTTGTCTAAGGACATATTTATAGGAAGTAGAAGAGTTGGGTTTGGAAGCGAGGCTGCCTGGCTGTAGATTCTCGGTTACGCATCAATACACCCAGTTTGACCCCTGCGGCCCCACTGCACACAGCAGACAGACCAGACATCTCCTCCACCTCCCCCTGGGGGCGGGGCTTTGCTTAGAGCCAGAGACCAAAACTCAAATGGCACACAGGTAATAAAGGTGAGGGAAATGGGAGAGGTAAGACGATAAGGTTTAATAATAATCAAAATAATATCAAACAGGCACAGTTTCCCTGTGAGGGACATGCGCCTTGAACGCTTTAATTCCCTTAATCCCCAAAACAATCTGATGAGATAGCCACCATTATTACGCCCATTTGACAGGCGAGGAAGCTAAAGGTCAGACAAGAGACGCCTCTGGCTCAAGGTCACACATTCCAGGAGTCTGGCCGAGAACCTGCTCTGTTACCCCCATTCTGTCTGTGTGGACACAAGCCTCCGGAAGGGTGAGCACTCCGGGGGCACTGGAGGGGGCTTGACTCGAGCAAAGGGGGGCAACTGCTATTCAGCTCCAGGTGATTGCCCTGCAGAAGTTCACGTTCACTGGTAATAATGGGATTTCACATACTAACTTCCAATTTTTTAAAGTGAGCAATTAATTTAAAACAAAATATCTGAGCAGGCCAAACAAAACAAGCTCCTGGGCCGAGTCAGGCCCACAGGCTTCGCGTGTGCGATCTAGTTGCTGCGAGCATGAGTTCCCACGGCATGAGACAATACCCGAGCCCAGCAGCATCCACAGATGGGCTTCCGAGTGTAATTCAAAACTGGGTTGATGGCGAATCTGAGCAGAAGGGTTTTGTGAGTGGGCACCAGTCACTACCTCCTTAGTGGCCGTCCATATCTTAAAATAGGAGGGCCATTAGGTAATAGTTTCATTTCTGTAGGGTATTTAGATTATGAACTATTGTTTGCATCTGATTTGTGGTTTGGCACAAGTTTATCTGGTTCTGGGTATTATATTACCTTTCTTATTCTGTCCAGCGTTAAAGGGGACCTGGAACCACCTTGCCTGTGCTCTAGGATGCCTGCACTCCAGATTTGTGTTTACTGAACACTGTTCTCCCTGGATGGCTTTGGAAATAGTAACTCTCAATGTAGACAATAAAATATCAAAAGCCTACTTACCCATATAAAAACAATCTATTAAACATAATATGACCACATGCTTCCCAGATTGTCCTGTTCCCTCTTAATATTTGTCACTTGTTTACTGGTTACTCGTCTTGTCACCAGCCAGCAAGCAAGCACGGGAGAGCCATAGGTTTTAAACAGAAAGTTACCAGGCAACATTTTCAGAATGTTGTTTCTTGTCCTTCATTGTTTCCCTTCCAAGCCTTTATGTGTATACCAGCCACGTGCTCGGGGTCCTTAGGAAGACATGTTTTAGTGTCATGTTAGTGTCTGGAGGCCGTCATAACAGCACCACAGAACGGGGGCTTTTATGGCAGAACTGGACTGTCTCTCAGTTCTGGAGTCTGGAAGTCGAGCTGCTCACAGGGCCAAGTTCTCTCTGAAGACTCCAGGTGTCCTTGCCTCCTCCTAGCAGTCAGTCTACAGTGCTCCTCGGCTGGCCCCTGTGTCCATCCAACCTCTGCCTCTGTCATCAGGCATCCCAAAGCCTTCTCCCCTGTGTGCCTCTCAGTACAAATCTGCTTCTCTTCTAAGGACACTAGTCACTGGATTGGGGGCCCACTCTAATCCAGTATGGCCTCATCTTCACTAGATAACATCGGCAAGGATCCTGCCAAGTAAGGTCACAGTCATAGGTTCCAGGGAGACATGAATTTTGGGGGGTACACAATTCAGCCCAGTGCATGCATCTATTAGTAACAGGTACAAAAATAATAAAATAGGTACAGGACAAAATTTTCAAAATCATGAACCAAAAATCAGATGGCAAGCTAGGAAGCGTATAACTTCACAGAGCTTTACGTTACGCACTTTGGAGATTAACCTCAGCTCTCGGAAGTTCTTCCTGCCTTTCTACTGTCACTCTCTCCTTCACCCTACTTTCTTCATTGACTCTTTGAAATTTCTCTTTTATCTGGTCGTATTCCACGAATATGTGTTTATAAAACACTTGATACTTTCCTGGAACAAAGAACGGTGGAAAGAAATAAAACAATAAAGTAACCGCTGTTAATTTGATGGTAGCGTTGGGCTGTGGGCCTCCACTGGGGAACAAACTCATTATGAGGTGCTTTCTAACGTGATAACATGCCAGTGTGGATCTCGGAGTGCTGTCTCTAATTGCCTAGACCTTTTTACATTAGGTATCTGCATGAGTTATAACGCTTTTGTGAAGATAAAAAGGCTGCTGCAAGAAATCGCCCCAGCGCTGGGAGGGCTGTCGGACTGGAGGGCATCTCAAATGAGATTAATGATGTCTGCCTTAATATCAGAGAAGATTCGGCGTAACCAAGATTAGGGATTCGATGGAAACCTGCCAACACTCATTTATTTGGAATAAATATTATTTTTAATTAAAGTCCTAAGGTGGGTTATTCCTGAACTAATGAGATCTACAGTGATTTCCTTTAGGAATTAATTTTCTTTCCTAATTCTCAGTCACTTTAATGATTACAGCTCGTTCAATCTTACTCACGGCAGTCGGCTTTATAGGACGTGCCGATTGCTGGCTAAAGGCCCTAAATAACCCTGTATTTGTTTTTACATGGCACCCTCGTTTTCTAATTATATTTGTCACTTAACCCAAACACTTTTATAGATCTGCCTGTCCAACTTACCTCTATTTGGTGGGTTGGCGTGATCAAGTAAGATGACTCACAAGAGTATATACATATTCATGACGTAAGGTCATGCAGCCTCTCCATCCGCAGTGGCGTCACCCAGCTTTCAGAAGAACTCGAATAAACATCAGTGTTTACCAGTATGTGCTTCAAACAGGTTTGCAGTGACTCGGTAGGGTTGGTGTTCTGGTCACTCTTGCCTTGTAACAAACACCCCAAACTTTGTGGTCTAAAAGAACCATTTTCTTAGGCTCGTAGACTCTGTGGGTGAGGATTTTAGACGGGGAAATGGAGACCGTTTCTCTCTAAGGGCCTCAGCCCGGGAGACTGTCAGCTGGAGGAGCCTCTGCTCACGTGCTGGTTGACTGGAACCTCAGGTGGGGCTGGAACACCCATACGCAGATCGACTCTCCCCATCACCCGGGTTTTCTTAGAATAGGACCGCCCCACAACAGCTGGTCACTGTATATGGCAGTTTAGGGCTCCAGGGGTATCCCAAGAGAATTAGGCATTAGCCGTTTCTGAATTCGCCTCGGAAGTTATGATGTGCCACTTCTGGTGCATTCTGTTGGTTATAAGAAAGTCACTAAGAATGGCCCAGATTCAAGGAAGGGCACAGCGACCCCACCTCTCAATGCAAGAAGTATTAAAGAATTTGTAGACATGCAAATCGCAGTGGGTACCAAACACTCTACTACACGTTGTTTCTTGTGGCTTAGATGGTGGAGTGGGAGTTCTTACGTATGTCCCTTGTGGGACCCTGCCTGCCAGCTCACTTGGTTCCCAGAATTAGAAGCATGCCCAGGCAAGTGTGCCTCTACTACCAGCTGGGGGTCCTGCCCTCATTCCTAGCTGATCTGCTCCCTTGATAAATTGGCAGACTCCCTTCAACCTTTCCTCCTAAAGACCGAGAGAGCCAGAATATGCCTATCATTTACCTTAGACGGGTTCTCTTGGCTTTTCAGGAACAAGAGCAGGCTGAAAAAATTCAAATTTATTGCTTCACTCGGATGAGATCATGCACTTGGCTAAATCAATCTTCAGTAAATTAAAATACTTGTTGACAGGAAGACCCTGCTGGTGGAGACAGAAATCATTGATCAAGGTTGGCTGACAAATGTAGAATTATAATTGAATCGAGCATTTTCCATGTGCTTACAATATAAGATCAATGAAAGGTGGGCTTTTTTTTTTTTAACCTTTAAAGGATAAAAAGTTGAATAAAGACATGGAAACTACTTAAATGGAAGAGCAGGTGATGAGGCACCAGGGTTAAATTGATGATTTGGTGCCTCCTTTCCCCTGGGGCCTTCCCCTGAGACAGACCATCATGACATGAAGGCGAGCTGAAACATTCACGCCAGGTCCCTCTAAATGTGGTATGCTCAGGGTCAGAGAACACCCTTAACTGGTTAGTATGGACCTGGAATAGAGAGCCGAGGAGAATGGTGATTAGGAATTCCCAGGGTCTAAATGCCACTGGCACCACCTGGAATGTTTGCGCACACAGCCATTGTGGCTGCTGCTTCACACCACCTCACGGAAAGGGCGCCTGTCTAGCAGCCTCTGGAGGGCCGAGAAAGGGCCGATGCCGCCCAGCAGTATTCCATGAAATGGTTTTCAGAATTAATGAAAATTTGAATGGGTAGATGTGCTATATAGCTAGGTTTCTTCAGGATTCGACTTTATTTTTAAAGGAAGTATTATCTTATGACTCACAATTAACAGGATGTCTTCTGCTGTGGTGAGCTGAAACACTGCATTCCCCCCTCTCCCTGGCAACAGAGGAATAGTCATTTGACCAAGTTCTAGCCTGTGAGGTACAGACTTCCAAATATCCTTTTTTTATTTTAATATTTTATTTATTTATTTTTTAGAGAGGGAAGGGAGGGAGATAGAGAGAGAAACATCAATGTGAGGTTGCTGGGGGTCATGGCCTGCAACCCAGGCATGTACCCTGACTGGGAATCGAACCTGGGACACTTTGGTTCCCAGCCCACGCTCAATCCACTGAGCTACGCCAGCCAGGGCCCAAATATCCTTTAATTGTAACGTCTGAGCCTTCTCAAAAGGGAGTCCATCCTTCACGCAGCCTGGAATGTGGGCGTGAGGGCCGCAGCTTCAGCAGCCGTCCGCCACCACGCGGTGGGAGCCACCCACGGAGGACGGTGGAACGGGAGCCTGTGCGCCTGACACAGGACCCCACCATACCTGCCTTTAAAACTTTCTCTCGAGAAATAAACATTTTTAAAATTTAAGCCGCTGTTCACTGTTGCTGCTATTGCCATTATTTATGAAAACACGAACTGGTATACTTAATTAACCCTAACTGATACACTGAAGGTAATTTCATCAGCATCTGTCTTGGCAGTAGACGATGTCATACTCAAAAGGCTGACGAAAGCACTGCACACAGGGATGTGGGCAGGGTGAAGGCAGGCAGTCAGGGACCAGCTGTCACAGGAAACTGTTCCAGCCTCCAGGTGGGAAGGGGCAGAGGCAGCGAGCTGCTACTATGACTTGGTGAGAGCAGTATCCCGGGGGAGGGGCCAACCCCCAGGAGTTGCGGCCTCAGGAAAGCAGCCACCCAGGAGACATGGCCCAACACGGGGACAGAGGCCCAATTCTCTCCCCTCTGCTTTGCGGCCTGAGCTTCCCACCAGCTGGACCTAAGTGGAAGCAGAGGGCAAGGAGGACTGGGCGATGGCCTCTGCAAAGGTCAGCCTCCTGGAGCACTACAGAGGGAAGAGAAAGTGGAGAATGACTATGAAGGGCGATGGAGAGAACTACCTACATACAATATACACTAAGTAAAAAATGACCTTTTAGCTTTTAAATGATTTAGAGATTGATACAATCTTACTTTGCATGAAACCATCTATTTGAAAAGTTTACCTAGCCTCGCTGTTACTGACTAGTTTACGTGTGGAAGGCACATACCCTACAGCTCAGCAGCTCCACTCTTAAGACTCCATGCGCCATTACAAAGAGTAGAGCGCCGTCTGGGGAGTCACCCGAGGCTTAGGCCCAGGGAAAAAAGTTAAAGGCACACGTGTGTTTTCATGGTCTGGACAGAGAGCCCACGTGTCAGTATCTCTCGAGTTGCGTGTGTTCCAACACAGGGAGAGGGTGGGAAAGGCAGTGGCCGCCCAGCACAGGACAGAGCCGCAGAACACGAGGGGCAGGCATTCCTTTGCATTCACAGATTGGTTACGAGTCCATTTATTTTCCTTCTGTGTTTTTATTATTTTCCAATGAAAAAAGAAAATGCAAATGAGAAAATGATGAAACCAACACATAGAGAGCTTAATTCTTGATATAACTTTTATTTCATCAATTCTTCCATCAGGTTGCCTGTGTTCACACAAGGTGAGCAAATGAGTGGATTCAATAAACTCTATGTGGTCATTCGCTGCCATGTTCATGTAATTTCCTACGAAATGTGTACACAGATATTGAAAAGAATGTCGAAGTGGTTAGCAGAAAGAGAATTAGTAAATGGTGGCCATTCATATTTAATTAAAAAATTGCACATCTGAACTGGAATTCAATATTCAAACCCTCAATGACATTTAAATTATATTTTTTGTCATAGATTGTGGGAATTCTAACATGGGTTTTTAAAAAAATAAGAGAAAAAACACAATATTTTTATAACTAACAGCTTTCTAAGGTCTCCGTAAATGCCTCTCATAGGGATTTAGAAATTAGTGGAACAGTATCTCTTGGGAATTACATTGCAGTTTTTATAGCAAGATAAAATATTTAGTGGGATGTTAAGGGCCCCAAATAGAAACTGGGTCTCTGGTATTTTTCTAGGCTGTGGTGAATGCTAATCTACTGACCAATCACTTGTCACCTTTTCTTATTAATTATGAAGCAAGTGAAATAAAAGTCTCTGAGCACCTTTGCTGAAAGCAGCACACATGATCTTTGGAAGGTGTGGTCATTGGAGAACACGTGTTAATGTGAAAACGGTTTTCTCCTTGAAGGTTCAAGTGCTTTTGGTGGAACAACTACTAAGTGACATGGCTTGGGATGCTACTTATGCTCTATGGTAGGTGTATACATTTTTTTAAATGAAATATTTCAACATAGAGATAAGTATCTTTATCAGAGATTATAAATTTGTATGACTTTCCATTTTTACTTCATATAATGAGATTGCAGCTGATTCAAATACACAGCATTTCAAAAAAAATATTTTCCCCCAAATTATTAATAAATGAGTTATCATGAGTTATCTTCTGCAGGTCAATTAGACTTACCATAGTAGGAGGGGAAAGAGAAAAACTCCAGTGGGGCTACATAAGTAATCCTGTTACAGAATTTGTTTTTTAAAAAACTCACCCAGTCATTAATATAGTCATTTGATCTGTGGTGCTGGTATTCAGAAAACACGGATTTCTCAAATATATGTTTTCAACTTGGTTTTATGACAATTTTTGTGGAACATACACAGGTACACAGACTGCAGTTTTGGGTTTTATTTAGGATGTGGGATTTTAGCGGTTCATTTTAAGTGATTATGAAGGTTGGGTGCACCGCACTAGGTTTTTTACATGGTGGGGCTGAAGCCTGAGCACCATGTTACCGGATGCTAATGAGAGGGTCAGTTCAGTTCATCATTCTGAGAACTGCAGCGGGATCATTTTGCCATTCCTTTTCAAGACCTAAAAATAAAACAGTACATTGTTGCGTTTCAAGTGTTGTCTTACAGTATTGGTAGCCTTTATTTCTTGAAAATGGACCCATGGCTTGCAAGGGAGAACCGCCTCCCACAGGAGACAGTAGGTGGGCCCTGAATGACCACGTCCACGTCATCTGAAGTATTACTTACACAGTGAGAAAATCAGGCCAGAAAGAAGGCCTGGCAAGAGCAGCACCAGCCGAGTCTAGCCCCCATCATTAGTCCCGAACGCAAGACAGAAGGCACGCCATCCTCTGTGTGTCTCCACGACGTCCGAAGGTCTTTGTCCGCTCAGGGTCGTTTGGGGATACAAATCAGGGAACCCCAACAGACTGGGCTATAAAACTCATCTATTTATTTATTTTATATATGTGTATGCAATTTTACATGTTTATTGTAGTAAAATACACATGAAATTTTCCATCTTGACCGTTTTTAAATGTGCAGTTCAGTGTATTAAACACTCACACTGTCATGCAGCCAGCGCCCCCAGCCGCCCATGGCTCTTTCCTCTTGTAAAACTGAAACTCCGTCCCCACTAAACAGTTAACTCCCCCTCTTCTCCTCCCCCAGCCCCTGACAACCTTCATTCATTACACTTTCTGTCTCTATGATTTTGACGACTTACTTTAATTAAGTAGTGACGGGATTATTCCACTTGGCATAACATCCTAAAGGTTCATCCATATTGTAGAATAATTTCCTTCCTCTATAAGGCTGAGTAATATTTCACTGTAGATATGTGCCGTATTTTACTTATCCATTCATCCAGCCATGGGCATCTGTGTTGCTTCCATGTTTTAGCTACTATGGGTAATGCTGTTTTGGACATAGGTGTAGAAATATCTCTGCAAGACCCTGCTTTCAATTTTTGTGGGTATACATACACCCAGACACCTATTTATTTTTGCACTGGCTCCAAAGAACTTGAGTTACTTAACCAGACTGTTAAACAGACTGCCTGTTTGAGATGAAGAAATCCACTCTTCTTTCATTGAAAAATATTTATTGAAAACCTTGTGTCAGGCATGGGCTTGATTCTGGGGATACAAGAATAGCAAAAATAACTTAAAATATTATGACAGAACGTTTTCTTTGATTTAGGAAAAAACCCACCCAAAAGAGCTGAATACACTGACCAATGTCCACCCCCATGATGAAAGATGGAGACGACCTGAGAATCCAGTTTCCCTCTGACCTCCGTTTTCATTCCTGTTCTGCTGCACAGACTCGGACATTTCTTATCAAGGTGATTTGTTTTTCCATTTACTCCACAAGGGAGTTCCGAAGAGTAAGGCTTACACTTAAAGGATGGCATTTAGACACTTGCTAAACAACTCAAGCACTGTATCAGTTGAATAATGGCCAAGAGTTGGTTTAAAATCTCTTCTGTAATACTCACCAGGAATATGGGGGCTGGGAAATGGGGGGACAAAGGAGTAACATGGGTATAAGAATTCTAGATCAGTTCATCCATGGTTTGGGGACCAAAAATCTCCCATGTGTTGTTTCATTCTTAGCTTTTGTTACTATCTCATTTGCTCACTTAACGATTTTCATTGATGCCCAACCAAAGGACATTTACAGAGGGACCTCGGCATAGGTAAGAGAACTGGGTCCTTCAGCTCCCCACTGATGATCTGTGTAACACACAGTAGGAAGACAAGGAGTGCCAGGGAACATGCCATGGTCCATGTGGCTGTGCAAGGCCTACTGGCAGATGTAACTCTTTCCTAGAGGCACTGAAAATCTCCTTGCACCTACTATCACTCAGCTCGGCTCATGTCATCTCGGCTGACAAGCAGTAGTGACCCAAAGCCTGCCGATGCCAGTGGCCAAATGAAGGGCCAGCTTATTCAGCTGATTCTCTACTGAAAGGAAAAAGTGATCAGAGAATGCCAGAGAGTGGGAACCTAAATTTTTTTCTGGATTTTTAATAAGATTGAGAGGGAAGGGACATTCAGGTTTTTTATGAAAGGGACTCTTCCCTGGGTTAGAGCTGCAACAGTTCCCAGCTGCCTAGAGCAGGTATCGGGAAGATGGGATGGCTGGGTGTGAGTGCTGGTAGTTCCAGGAGCCGCCTTTTCCTTTCAGGTCTTCATTCAGTTGTGGTTTCTCCATGGAGCCCGCCTCAATTTTGTAACTTGGAATAATTCCTTTCCTCTTTGCAATCATGCCCTCTCCCCTGCCACTGAATATTTTCTCTCTTACATCACACATATGCTGGGGGCTTCACAATGAAGCCTCTGTATACCCAACTGCCCTTATTGTGCCTAGAACAAGCTAGGTATTAAAAAAAAGTTTAAAAAGTGGGTAAATCTGACCAAAGAAGACCTGAGACTCCTCAGGTGAGTTGGAGCAGTAACTGCAGACCAAATGGGGCTTCTTGTGGTCTGGGCAGGCAGGGGGATCAGGGGCAGCTGGGGACAGCGGGAGGAGGCCTACTGGCCCCCACTCAAACACACGCACAGGGAGCGAGCACACTGCGCTGCAGCTGGGGCGCAGCGTTTTCAGTCGTTTTCTGTGCAACCGTTTGCTTCGTACCGCGTTAGGATGGCTACCAAACCCAAATGTCCCACTGGCATAAATAGTAAACTTTTTCTGTGAAGGGCTTTCTTTTAGGTTCTTTTACTGAAAAGTCAAAGTAGGCAAGTCCATAATCAGTATCCTCATTCCACACGTGGGGATGCGGAAGGCAAGTAGGTTAATGACTCAAAATGTTTTGTCCCTAGATACTTACATACCTCCCTCCCCTTAACTAGGGAGAGCCAGAAAAAAAAAAAAAAAAGCGTTCTTACTCATTTTTCCTGAGAATGACTCACTTCAGGAATGAAAATCCAGCTTGTATATAATTAGTACTCATCATTGTACACAAAGTCAACATTTCAGAAAACACTTGGAGGTCTCTTTAAATCCAAATTACTGTCATTATGCAAGTGACATGAAAGGTATTGCTCTGTTTTACAGGCTCGTTATGTTAGGATACTAGAGGTATGTTAGGATACTGCACCACTGAGCCCAAGTTGGGTGATATGTTTGATGATGTTCTATGAAGTCTTCCTCATTAAATTTGATTTGGCTTGTGTGGTAATACTGTCGTCTTCAACAGGAATGGAGGTAAATGCAGCTAATAATGCAATAAAGAGAATCATATTAGAAAGGAATCAGGAAGAAGGGAGAATAGTCATAGAGTTCCTGCAGGGACTACAGTTTAGTTATTAAAAAGAAAACTGATTCTCTATCTTCATGAAAAATTTAGCTTTAAAATACAAATCTACTGCAGTTCGGGCTTCTGTATTTTGGGCCACTTGCCACAGGAGAACGCTGGCACTGCTCATAATTAAAGCAGATCACAGGATTCCCCCCACTGCACGGGTGAGGAACATCGGCCGCTCCGAGGAAGAATGTCCAGTCCAGGTTCTTCGGAGAATCTCTCGCGGCCCCAGTGACAACCCATATTCTTGCCACTAAAACGTACTTTCCAGAAGGGGACAGTGCTTTTACTGTTCGCAAATCATGCAAAGAATGAAATGCAAAATATTTCAGAAACTGTGATCTTTTTAAAAGTCACTAAAAATTTATATATCTGGATTAAAACCCATACAAACATGAGTTCATACCAGGCACTTACAGTCAAGGAAAAAAGGGCACTGGCGTCTATTTAAAATGTGAAAACCCCTGTACGTTATCACCAGACTCTTTTCCATACCTTTTGCAATTAAGTGTAAGCTCTTTATTGTTTTCATTTTAAACGGGAATTAGACTTTGAATAGTTTCAGAAGTATAAAAAAAGGTATCATTAGATATCTCATAGATTGGCCATCCTATCCCCCAAAATCTTCATGTTCATCTCATGTTCTGAGGGAGAGTCCTCACAGAGACTAACTGAGAGTGAGGCCAGGCGACAGAACAAACTAGGAAAGGGAAACGTTTAGGTCAGCCGGTGAAAACTAGTGTTGTAGCACGAGGCCTCAAAGTCCTCATCTCTGGCACGTTCAGGATGGAGTGTGCGGCTGATTTTCATTCGGCTCCTAGAGAAAGGCATTCTTCAGTGACAGACAGTCTTCGCAGAATTGCAGGTGGCTGGCTTGCTCCACCAGGGATGGCGGATGGTGCAGTAAGCCTGAGGTGAGAGCTCTTACCTGCTTCCTCAGACGTGACTTCCCTATCGCGGGTGTGCGGCAGCTGGTCAGGTCTAGCAGGGACCTGTGATTTCTACAAGGATGGACTGAGCTCTGCTAACATGTTGAAAGGAAGTGCTTAGTAAAACCTGATCTCTAAGCCATAAATCATCAATGTATTTGATTTCCTACAAAGTTTTTCATTAAATATATTATTCTTTTAATATTAACATGCTTGTTTTGCTTAGATTGTTAAGACTGCTTTTTATTGGGCCTAAAATTTTCCAGTAAGGTAAAATAAAAGATTCAAAATGCTCTCATAATACATGGAAGATGAAATCTCATATTTATAGTATAGTTTGATTCTTATATATGCATGATTAATCAAAACTATGTCTTTAAATGACAACTTGACATTTTAGAAATTGTACTTAGAAACACTACTGTGTGCTATTTATTAAGATTGCTATTTTTTGGATTAGCTTTATTAACAGTAGGATAATTTCATGCATTCCTCAATCTTATACTAGTTTTAATATTCACAATGTTTAAGTTCAAATGAACAAATATTTAAGCCCACATGAGAAAAGAATGAAATGAGATTACCTTTTTATATAATTGGGTCAATTCTTTTTACGAATAAAAAGTTAAACTGGGATTTAAAAGCCTAAATTTTAAATGTTACTGTTAATTCAACCACATATATTATTTAGGCCACGGGACTGCCCATTAGCCTTTCTTGTCGAAGAGCAATTAATCTCTTGAACCACTTTTCCTCAGCATCAGCTTTCTCAATAAATAGCTGAAACAAAATAAAGAAAGAGAAAATGTTACTGTCTGCCAATAACTTGGATTTGACCTTATATGACACAAATTGCCTTTATAAAATAATCTTTCAGTATGAGATTTGGGTACTGTTTTAACTCTTGATGACTTCTTAAATGAAGATCATCTGTTTGGAATTAATAATGATCAGGCAGTTGTGGAGTAAAAGGACTAATATCAGCATCATAGGTTTACAACTTTATACCTTATTTTGTGAAGTGTATCTCCTACAGTCTTTCTGAGAGACACAGTGAAAAGACACCGTTTGACAGAGGACGCAACATATGTCAGTGACGTGCTTGTAGTCAATGAGTCAACGAGAGCTGAGCCTGAATTAGATCTGTCAGTGGCAGATTAAACACAAAACAAAACTCTTCTTTTTGACACTTTTTCTTAATCATAGAAAGACTACTTCTAAAAGTCAGGCAACATGTGTTGGACATACCGTATTCAAATATATGCAACAGTTCTAAGGGCTGAGGGCCAGCTGCCTATTTGTTTATTATTGTTTACTGTATTACAGTGTCCCAATTTTTTCCTCTTTGCCCCCTTCCACCCAGCCCACACCCGCCCCCACAGTCAGTCCTCACACAGTTGTCCATGTCCATGGGTCATTCATACATGTTTTCTGACTAGTCCCTTCCCCTTCTTTCTACCATTCTCCCTCTCCTCCCTGCCCTCTGGCTCATCTGCCTGGTTTTTTAGCAGATCAGAACATATGAATCAATTTCCTTCAATGGTCTTCTCGTCACCAGTGCAAAAGGACCATAGTATGAATTAATTTCAGTCAACTAGACTTCAACTGGCAGTGTTAAGGATTAAGGATCTTACATTTGGATGAGCCAGAGAATTGTCGTCTTGGTACTTGATGGCAGTAGGGATGCTGTTAGGGTCTATTTCTTTTTCACTACTGGGCAGATCAGCAACCACCGATGCTGGTCCTGATGTTGCCGCTGCATGCTTCACTTCACTGGGTTCTGCCGACTGAAACACAAAATCCATATTGATTGCATCATAAGAAACAGAATTTTGCGTTAATAGTATTTCTGATTTTGAATAACAATTGCACAATAGTCTCATTTGAGATGATACTAATCATGAAAAAGCCTGTGATTACTAGAGAAGAAATAATTATTCCTAAAAGAAGCAAAAAATCCCTCCAAAAAACACTGGGAAAATGTTTATCATTTCTTATGATCAGCATAATTTTCTTAAGAAATTGGTACTTATGAGTCTATACTATTGAAAAAATACTTCATATATGTCAATTCTATCAGAAAACAAGCTTGCAACAAATCTGTAGCACTTAGGTGGCCTCTTTAGGTATAAAAGGCAAATTCATAGGTTATTTTTTTAAATAGCAGTCTTCCTGAGATCTAATTCACATATTACAATTATGGAGTTTTTGGCCTGGTCATAGTTTTGTAACCATGACCACAAGCAACTTCCGAACACTTCCACATCCCTTAGAAGCCACTGCTCCCCCTTCTCCCCAACCCTCCCACCCTAGGCAACCACTAATCCGCTGTCTCTCTCTATGGATGTCTATTCTGGGCACTCATACATAAGAAACCATACAGTATGTGTGTTTCCTGTGACTGGCTTCTTTCATTTAGCACTGTGTTTTCAAGGTTCATCCATGTTATGTCATGTATCAGTACTTCAGCCTTTTTATTGCTGAATAATGTGTACCAGGCACCGTGTTAAGTGCTGGGGACAAAAGGACTAGTGAATCATCGTTCCCTTCCAGAAAGAGCCAGTGGTATGTGCTAATCTGGGCTAACTCCAGCATTTCCTTCCCTAAGAAAGGAGAAAGCCAGGGAAGTAGCTGATTAACAGAAAAATTTCAGGGGTAATATAAAATGGATTAGATGAGAAGTTGAAATTAAAAATTAAAATAAAAAGGCAAGACAATTGGGAGACTAATTCAACATATTAGCCTTTTTTCTGTACCTAATATTTTTAAGTTTCCATTTCCTTTTTGAATTCTACTTCTGAACACTCACTTCTCTGAATGAAGTGCTAAACAGATTTCCCTGAGAAAATAATATAGAAAGTGAAATATGCACGAAAGAGTTAATCCTTTCTTAGAATAACTTACCTTAGAAAGAGGGATTCATCTAGTTAATCAGTGTTTACTGAGCACTACTAATTGCTAAGCACTAGGTACACAAGGCAGAGTGAAATAGTTGTGTTTCCTGTTTCAATGGGAGCTTGCATTTTGCTAATAGGACCGACAGATTGCTAACAAATAAATACTAAAATAAATACAGAATCACAAGTTGTAACAAGTGACATAAAAATATTTAAAGAAATATTTGTTGAATTTGACTTGGCAGCATTATTCTGATATTTTGGAGTAATACCGACCCCCTCCCCTCTCCATCCCACCCCACCCCACCCCACCGTGCCAAGTGTCAAACATGTCTATGCCTCCAGCATACGGGCCTGGAAGACTCGCAGCCCTTCCATAAGTGGTATTATACTGGCTCTTTAGAAAACTGAGGACATATAACAGCAAAGCCCAATATTCTGCACGGGAAAAATGGGAAGTATCCTAATCCAGTGGGGTCCAGGGCATCTTTTGGTAGCCTGGCGCTGCGCAGAAAATATAAGAGCACGTCATTCTGCGTGTTCAGCTGTTCTGATAGGACTTAGCTAGAAGACTGGCTGTCCGTGTAGAACTGCCTTGAAAAATTGTGGACTGCTGTTATTCTAGTTGCCAAATGTATGGCAGGGATAACATTTTATTATAAAAACCAAGCAATCTCATTATATTTTTACCTACAGTCCCTACTTCTTTGAGAAGTTCTTACGTACACATAAGTGAAGTTCTCAGAGGTCTGAGTCAGAGCATGGAAGTTATTCAACAATGCGTAATTAAAAATGTGTGAGGAGAATCATTAACTGCTTCTTTAAGTTAGGAGAATTGTTGGAGAAAATCTGACTGTTAAAACCCCTTCAGCATGGTCACTACCATGCATCAGGCTTTGGGTATTACAGCCACCAGCTGGCTCAGTTTAGAAAAAAATTGTTTTGTAACTGTATTTCCAACTTAAAGAACAAATTGCCCTCTTTTTAAACATGGGTGGATATCTGCCAGATATAACAAATTTTAGGGCTGAATAATTGGAAATAAGCTTATTAGGGACAGCAGGTTGAAAACTGGCTGCATCTCGGTTCCCGAGGTTGATGCTGCGGCAGGAGCTATCCGATTATCTACTTGCAAGAGAAATATGATTGCAGAGGGAGAAACCAGTTAAATCGATACGTGCCACACACGACACAATGTCTAGCATGTCATTAGTAATAGCCACTTTTCTGGTAACAGCTCCCTAGCTTAATTAGTGGAATTAACAGAGATAAAGAGTCTACCACCTGAAGAGGTGGCTCGTATAGAAGAGCCTTTATCAAAGATGCACACTTTATAGCCACGAACGCAGAGCTCTCCAGGAGAGGAAGATGTTGAAGTCTGGGTCATGGGTAACTTAGTCCTCAAGAGAGTCTTTGCTATGTGTCAGGGATAGCCCATCCTGTCTCCCCATGATCTGGATGAAACAGTCTTCGAGATAATTTACCTCCCTGTGCTAAGTAATCTCCTAATAAATAATTCAGCTTCTTGGGCATTCTGAATTCCTACCTTATACTGTAGACACAGACATTTTAGAAACTGAAAAAGGATATCACTTTCTAAACTAATAAATTGGCTCTCTGTTTTATATTACAGCGGAGTGTGGATTTACTCATTGTTGGCCCATCACTGCTCTTCTGATCATTGTGAAATGCAGTGACTAAGAAAAGCCAGCGTTTAATGAAGTTACATAGTTTAAGGATGCACAGCCAGTAAACGGTGGAATCAGAATGTGGCTCCAAGCATGTCTTACTCTACATTTCCTGCTCCTGGCCACTGCTTCCTCATGGCTAAACCCTAGGTTTCTGTAATTCGGTTGTGATTTTAGAGGGAGGTAACAAAAATGCTGGTAAGATATTTTAACTAAATACATTTATAACTGGCTCAACTCACGGTGCTGAATTAATGTTTCTAGGCAGTTTTTGCTTCTCTGTCATACTTATCCAACCTAAAAACTAGCTAATTCCGGGCTTCCCAGATTGATTTTATGACTTTCTATGATTTATAGACATAAAACATTTTTGAATAATTTGTAATTCTACTATGTCTTTGTTATATGTATGTTACTAAGAATTACATGTCTTTCATGTAGAATGCCTTCTCCTATAAAAGGAAAAAAAAAGCAGCCCCAATGGTGACTGAAAGAATAAACAAAATATTCAACAGAAAAAAAAAATGCCAGTGAAAGCCCCGTTTGCTGGAGTTGAGTAAGAGATGCCCATCTGGGCAAGAGTGTAGATATGTTATGATACTATCTGGATTATAATTTTATTGTTAGAGCCCTTTTCTAGTTTTCCCCTACCAACGTCGATTCAAAAAGGAGGCATGTGCACCCGAACAGGAAGCCATGCATGGATGCCCATGAGATGTGTGTGACTGCCACGGAACTGCTGGGCTGACATTTTACTTTGTCTCTGCAGTGAACTTTAGAATAAAAATGGCATCGGATACGTTTCTACAGTACATTTTTGACAAGTTAAACTTAAACTGATTCTCACTGGTTCATTCTCTCTCTCTCTCAATAACATGCTGACATGCTCTCACCCTACTTCATCTATCTATTAGAAGAAGCACTTACATTTAAGTGAAATCCATTAATAAAACATCTCTTCAGTTGGAATCTAAAGGCTTATTCATAATGCCTGGATGAAAACTTACCTTTTTGACTTCTTTACTTGATCTGAATGTCTGCTGAACAAAAGAATCACTTTCAATGGCTTCGATTTCTTTGACTCTTTTTACTTGTTCTACCAGGGTGGTTTGGTCTAAAAAGAAAGTACAATGTCAGTGTATGGTGGCATATAAGCTTGTTAACGCCACTATACCTAAGCAGTGCTCTTTCTTTCTGTGAAGTAATTTTTGCCTTACAAAATTTAACTGCATGAAAAGACAAATATAACTGGATGAAAAGCTATAGTTATGGTTAAGCTACAGCAAGAAACTCTCCTTCCCCAAGTTCTGCAAATATAATGTCCCTGCACACTAGGACTCCCCCCTGGAACCTACGACATTGCCGAGAAGGCACTGCTGCGGTGACCTCAGCTGATCGGGCCTGATCTGGCGGGAGAACTTAAAAAACAAAGCAAACCAACAGGTAACCCCCTCCCCCTTATTCTGAACATACACATAAAAAAACCGCGCATAATAGATCCACCTGCAGTCATCATCCAGCTCTACAGTTATTAACTTTCTGTTATTCTTAATCAATCATCCCCATTTCAGTTTTTTTGGTAGACCTGGAGTATTTAGAAGTAAATTCCAGATATCCCACGTTTATCCCTACATATTTCGGCAGACATCTTGGATAGGACTTAAGAAAAAAAATGAAACAAAACCCAGCAACATAACTACAATACCATCTTCACACCCAGGATTACCAACCATTCCCTTAATATCACCTTCTATAGACTGTGTTTTATTTGCACTGATTGTCCCCAAACATTTCTATTTACAGTTGGTTTGCTTCAAACAGGATCTAAACAAGGCCTGGATGTTGCACTTGCTTAACACATATCTGAAATCCCTTTTAGTCACTTCCAGTCCACTGTACTTCCTTTCACTGCCACTTACTTACTGATGAAACTAGATCATTTATCCTTTAAAAAGTTGCACCTTCTGGATTTGGCTTATTTTCATTCTCATGGTGTCATTTAACATGTTCCTCTCTCCCTCACAGTTTGTGTAAACCAGTAGTTAGATCTAGAGGCTTGATAAGATTCAGTTTCCATTTCTTTGATCAGAATACTTCACAGGCACTGCTGTGTAATTCCTACTGCATTACAGCAGGGTGCGCTGCTCCCACTTGCAGTGAGGTTGAGCTTGAACAGTGGGTCCAAGGTGGCTTCAGCCTGCCCCTTCTATTATGAAGTTCTCCATCCACCTCTCACTTACACGTTTCAACTGACACTAATTTGTTGCTTAGGTCTATCATTTCATTAGAGGTTGCAAAACGGTAGTTTCCTAGTTCCATTATTCTTCCCACATTTATTAGCTCTGATTCCTCTATAATGAAGAACTTCCTTGCAGACTATTTGGGGACTGTAAAATATAGTCTAAACAGGAGAAGGCAGAATATATGTTTAATTCATTCCCTCTACCAGTTTTGGCCCAAAGATGACCAATATGAATTAATAAATGTTTATATAGTTAATGTATTTCAGTCCATGGTAGTCATTTTCATAGCTTGATGCTCCAATTATCCTATCTTTGGGTGGTAGGAACCTCTTCAAGGTAGTTCCTGCATCCTTTTGATGTGATCCCCAGTAGTTAAGGTGTGGTAAGATGTTCCAGGCTCATCCAATAGTTCCCATCCCAGACTTGGGAGCAGCCGTTTCTCTCCAGAGCCTGGACTCCTTTCAGTGAGGAATGGGTTCAGAGACAATAACCTGGGTGGCGGGGGTGCTCACTGTTACTGGATTGTCACCGTTCCTCAGCCTTTTCGTGGGTGGGACAGGACATACATGCACTCCCCTTGCTTTTCCAAAGCTCCCATTCCACCACTTCACTTTTACAAAAGACCTACCTTAGTACACGCTTTTGTTAACTGAAAAATCTGAAGAGGATTTCACTCTTACGGAAAAAGGCAAAAAGTGAAAATAGCTCTCAGCGTTTGTTTTGCAGCGAGTCGTTACAGAGGCAGCAGGCGTGGAGCAGCGGGCGGCACTGCTTTCACTGCGTGTTGGTAATGTCACAGGCTGCTTGGTGTGATTTGCAGGTTACATTTTGAGTGTGGGAACGCTCAAAAAATTTTCTATATAAACTAATAGTAGTTGCTTCATTGCTTTATGGTATCTTGCCTTATGAAAGGTTTCATAAGAATGCTTTTCTTTTGGGTATCAGAGAAACTTGTACATATTTTCAGAAGAAAAAAATTATTGTGAGTTCATGCTTATACTACCCACCAAATTTAAGATCATAGAACTTTTAAATTCTTTTTAAAAAACATTTTATTTATTTATTTATTTTTAGAGAGGGAAGGGAGGGAGAAAGAGAGAGAGAGAGAGAGAGAAATATCAATGTGCGGTTGCTGGGGGTCATGGCTCACAACCCAGGCATGTGCCCTGACTGGGAATCGAACCTGCGACACTTTGATTAGCAGCCCGTGCTCAATCCATTGAGCTACGCCAGCCAGGGCAAGATCATAGAACTTTTAAAGTCTTTGGTTTTATATTTATATATCTTTTACTTGAAAAAACAGGCGTTAATGATAATGATCAAAAGCACATAATTGTTTTTCCTATATATGTGAATTGAGTATGTATTAATTTCAAAATAATAAGGCAAACATTACTATTACCAACAAGATGAATTAATACAATTTAAAATTTCTTTATGGTTCTTTTTAATCTTAGAATTTATTCCACTGATGAACTGTCAAAACACTATACTTTGAAGTCACCTGAAATAATTCTCCATGTGACTATGCTAATTATGTTACCTACCTGATATACAGTTAGGGTAGTTTGTTTCAGTTCATTTTTGACTTTTAGGTCTTGCTTTATTGATTTTGCAATTAATATTTTTTTAATTGCATAAAACACATGGTTCCAGAGTAAAAACTTAAAACCACATCATTCAGAGAAGTGTAGATTTCCCTTCCAGTCCTGCTCTCCTAGTTCTCTCCCCAAGCCATCAGTAATCATTTTTATTAAGTTTTGGGTTTTATACTTCCATTGTTTATTTCTGAAAATAGAACTACACATATTCTCTTCTTCCTTACACATCTTTATGTATATTCTTTCATTTAGCAATATGTCTTCACTATCACTCCACAGAAATATAGAGACTTTCTCATTCTATTTCATGGCTGTAGCAATCTCTTTGAAAGATTTATGATAGTTTTTCCCACAATGCCCTATTGATGGCCATTTGAGTAGTTTCCAGTCTTTTGCATTTATAATTAGTGCTGTATGTGCCATTTCATATATATATTTTCACATAGTAGATGGGCAGGAAAACTGCAACATTATAGTTCACACTCTTGCTGCTTAAAGCCTTCTTCTAAGCTAATATGAATAAAAAGCAAAATTAAGAGCTACTGTATACTCAGTTAAATCATCCAAAAATATCAGGATTTTAGACTATGGGTAGCAGCTGGATTTACTTTCTAAGAAACAACTGTAATAACTGGTAACTAGAAGATGAAATTAATTGCATCAAAGTAATATTTACATGCCAGCAGATGTAAGCTGAAAAGGTTAAATGTTATAGAAAGCATGACAAAATTTGATTTCATTAGTTCACTAAAAATGAACATTTTATGAAAATCTTTTTCTCGACTTTTGGCCAATCACAAATTACAATTATATAGTCTTGTGCAAGCTCCAGTTTACTTCAGAGGAAGACAGTGCTCCCAAGGATGCATCCCTGGCAGCTGTAACGAGTCTTCTCTCCTGTGAGAAATCACGCACGGAATGTTTGAAAGTAACAGCCGCCAGAGCCAACGCTCCCATCTTCGGAAGAATGTATTTTCCTACTTAAAAGCGAGCACTGTTAGAGTGTCATGGAAGAGCTAATAGTTCCACATGCTGCAGAATAAAAGCTCCTGTGGATTTTAATTATGCAGTGTACTAATTGAGCATATGAAATGAGAGGAGATTCTTTGCCCAGCTAATTTATTAATATTAACACATTTCATGCCAGTGGATAATATTTTTATTAGTGTTAATATAGCAGAGGAAAACTATACTGTATACTATACCACATGGTCCGACTTTAATTTATCAATATGAAAATTTGTTTGTATAGGCCTTAATTAGCTCACTATTATTTCACAATCAAAAGTCAAATATTTATGATTTCAGGATGATGTCTCATCTGTATCAGCTGTTTGGCCCTTTGGAATTTTTCTTTAACATATTCTCTCATTTGGATTTACAAAGCACGTCATTAGTATTAAATGTCAGAGGTGAGCTCACAAGCCATACTTGATGTATAGAGCTTACAGTGTTCAGAGCTTTAAATATGGACATACAGCCATTAGTATGCTTAACAAAATAGCACTGGAGAAATTATAAAGCAAGGAAGATTAGAGAAAAACAGAACAGTATCTTTGTGTCTTGTTACCAATCACCCTACAAAGTGGCAGGCAGATGGTGAAAGCTGGTTTGCCTAACCTGTAACCTGAAAATAAAAGGCACAGCTTTTACCTTTCGATGTGGGAACCATTTTACTGGTGATATTTGAATTAGGGAGCATAATATTTAAATTAAAGAGTAAAAGTGATATTTAAATTAAAGTTTGGAGATTTACGGGAGATTCACAACTTCAGCACATAACAGGTCAGCCCCACGCTGTCTGGCAACAGCAGGCACCGATCTGCCTTGCACGGCCCCATATGCGAAACGCTAACATCAATGTCCTCGAGTGCATGCCTGAGTATAACCCTGTCATTTTGGGATACCCAATAAAACACATTAGTAATACATATTCGATTGTTTTAAACTCAGGCTAAGTTATTCATGCCACATTGTCATTTAAAAATCCTGTACCGATTTTAAGACTGAGAAAAATGTGAATGAAAACTAGCCACTGTTTATACACTTGGTACTAATGCCTAGCATACAAAGTACCTTGTATTCATCCAACATGAGGTAAAAATATAACTGACAAAGTTACTCGGAGAATTAAAATGATGGGATTGAAACATATTAACGTGGCAAACACAAAGGAGCATCTACTAGCACTCCGTAAACACTCTACTGGTTGGAAAATGACTTGCACAGGGGTTGTCAGACGCTGTAGAAGGGAGACGACACTTCACGGCAGTGAAGTAAAAAATGACGGCGCCAGAAAGGCAAGTCAGTACAGGCTGACACAATCGATACTAACTCAGTGCTTGGAAGATCATTCTGTTACTTTTGTGATGGGAAGTTAAAATCAAATGTTTTATTAGTTACTGCTGATGTTATATTATGAAAATCAGGCTCATCTGCTACTTCACATTGTATGTTTGGCAATCAATCTCACATGATGCAATACTGACAGAACTTCCTTTTAAGATGTTATCAAATGGTACACAAATTTAAAGTTATAAATAAAGAAGAACAACTCCAATATAAACCTTTTATTTGAAAAGGCAGAATTTTAATCTGTACACCATTTATAAACATAAACAGGTCTCTAACCTGGCAGCAATACTACACTGCGAACAGCAGATGGCACTATTACCCAAGATGTAATTACGGTATAAGCCAACGGGAGTTTCTATCTCACACGTGAAAATCTCATCTTCAACTGACTCCTTTTGAATATTAATATTTTATGAATTTATCCAAAGTTAAAATGCATTTTGTGTTACAAAGAGTTTGGGTTTGTTGGTTTCACAGTTATTGAGGTACTTATACTCTTCCATGAAAAAAATATTTATGCGCTAATAGTACTGCCACAAGTACATGAATAATACAAAAGGATATCTTACTTTCAGTTTAAATTGACTCAAATTTTCATCAAGAATGGAAATACCCTGTGAGGTTCTTTTTTAGAATCCAACATAGATACTGAAAACAAAACGTTCGGACACTGAAATGTGGAGCATTTTCATGCACTTTACAAGAATGGGGAAAAGCAAACAGCAGCAAAGTGGCTATTCAATAAAGAAATAAACAAAACTGCTCGATAAAATTTATAAACAAATAAAACATACCATCAAACTGATTTGAGATTCTAAAGTTTTAAAAACAATGTGTTATGAACCTGACCTTGAACCAAACACAGCTACTGCTTTCCCTCTCGAAACAAAGCATGCAGAGCTCAGAGGAGAAGCCCATCCAACCCCAACGTTTTAGGGTGGTGTTCCTAAGTCCCATGTCCCTGGACGTAAATTTTCAGAGCTGCTACCCACAGATACTTTGAAAGATGAGAAAGCTTCTTAAGTAGAACGTGGCGTGTTTGTTAGTCCTCTGGAAGCTTACGCCGCAGCACCGAGTTATATGTGTCAGCGAGGCCCCTGAAGTGTCTCTAGTAACAACCCACCTTGGACGGACTCCAAGACAGAGTCATCTTACATTAAAGTGCTTTCCATATCAAATTAAGTTACAGGAATAACTTTATTGTGAATGTACCAGTGAAGAATTTCTGATAAACATTTTAATGAGTGCAAGTGAATTAAGTATCAGGCTAGGCATTCTTAAAAACAAAATCCACACTGAATGCCTCATTTAGCTCCTCTTACCCAGAGTGCTCTCAGCTTTTCCGAATCCTTCCTGTCATTTAAGGCCATGCCTAACACCCACTTTTTCATGACGCTGTCCCTTGCCACCTGTGAGAACGGGGTCTCTCTCACCGTGTGCTGCCATGCGCTGGCATTAATCCCTTCAATTCCCCAGCCAGGGGGGACATTCCCTTGTGCGTCAACTCTAGGACCTGGTGTAGTGTGCTTTATTACTTAGTAAGCTGTCAATAAACATTTGTCGAAAAACTAAAAATTAGAGGAATTACAGTAACCACTTAAAAAATAAAACTTCAAGGGGAAGAAGTGTCAAATTATTAGAAGTTTCTGTAGCTTAAAAAATTAAGTGCCTCTGCACAGGAAACAACGTCAGTCATGTAGTAGCTGACATTTTTCTCAGTCGGGCACCGGGAGCACCAAGGGACCACTCGGCAAAGCACAGGACTGTCTGACCGCTGCGCTGCACACCTGAAACTAATACAAACTAACAATGAATGTAAGCTGCACTTGAAAAAAAATAAAAATAATAAAAAAGTAAATGTCTCTAAGTGGTTAGTTTTAACAGCTCTAGGTTTAGACTATCCAGGTTAAACCCGGTCTCTGCCGCTTACTCGCTGTGTGTCCTGGGCAAGTGGCTCACGCTGTGGGGGGCTCGGCTGTCCCTCCGAGGCGTGGGGTTAGCAGCTACGCAGGACAGGAGAGTCGAGAGGCGGGCTCCCTCCCTCCCTCCCTAGAACGGCATTCCAAATATTGATGATCAATATCAATATACTTTCCTTTCCTCCTATCCTTTCAAATATTTGAGTGCATTTAATGTACTAGGCACCGTTTGACATATTAGGGCTTAGAAACAAGTAATAAAATTGTAAATAAACTACATAATATCAGGGAAAACAGAGCAGGGTAGAGGGCTAGAATGGAGGAAGGGGGTGACTTCAGATGGGGTCACCAGGGAAGAACTCTGACGTGAGGATATCATAGCAGAGAGAACAACCACGTAAAGGAGCCGGTCGTGAACATCTGGGAGGTGGCATCTGCGCTCAGTACAAGGCTAAAGAAGCATTGAAAGCTCTTAGTAAATGACCAACAGTACTATAATAGTACAAGCATGCTGATTTAGTAATTGTACTAACGACATGGAAGTTGGCTAAAAATTTGCATATAAACTCCATTTCTGACCATATGGTTTGAAGATGGCAACCTTTATCTGAGTTCAGCTGGTAGTAACCAGCTTCAGTCGCACCTCTTGTGGCATCACCTGTGGTGTGGCAGCCTGTGGGAATGGAGGGAAGAGGGGACAGGCCTGGGCACACCTCTGAGAAGGCACAAAGGGCCAGCTGAATGTCATCACCCACCAAGACGCTGGAGTCCACGCTGACTCACTGAATGCTGCCGGGTGAGGGGCGAAGCAGTGCTTTGCTGGCACACGGCCTCCCGGGCTCCAGTGACTCAAGAGATGGGAGGTCCTGTTACTTCCTAATGGATGTCTAGTAACACGAACTGCCCAAAATGGTAGCAGTGTGGTAGACATCATGTTAAAAAGCAAACGTGTTTTAGTTTAGTGTCCGTAGGTCTACAGACACTTGGTTTTGATCATCAATATTTGGAATGCCTTTCTAGTGAGGAAGGTCATAGAGGCTAATTTTTCATTTAAATGGTTGTTTAAGAGGCCAGATGAGCCGTGTTGGTAGCAGAAGTAGTAACTGCAGCAGTAACAAAAGTTTACATTCATGGCACTCTGCTGAGCTAAGCACGTCACACGCACTACCTCATTTAACTATCATAACCAGGAGAGATAAAACTATTCAAGTTCTCATACGGATGAGAAACTGACGCTAAGTAACCTTGGTCAAGGTCACATGACTAGTTAGCCACTGAAAAGGGGTACAATCTCTGAATTGTGATCCAGTCATTACTTCCTGGTCAAGTAAATTCTTTACCCACACGTGCCAAAACAAACTATTTTTGCCTCTTTTCCATTCATTTACAAGAAATAATAGGTGTTTTTGGTGTTGTTCTTATTCTGCATTTTAATGCTTATTCATTCAGTAAAATACGATGTAGTTTTATTTGTAGAGGAGATGCCATATATATTATCTTGGTCTTTTGGCATTTTCTTGAGTCAGATTACAGAAGTATATTTTCAGAATCTTTCACATTTGAAAAAGTTTTTTTTTTTTAAGAATTTTATGTCACACCCAAAAACCTTTCTTTGCAAAATAAAAAATAAATTTTTTAGAAAACCTAGCATTCTTCATTTAGTCCTGAAAACAACCTGAGTAGTAAATTACCACTTAGAGCTGTTCTGTATCTATTGTATAAAATTGTTGTTATAAAAATCAAGAATGGCATTTGTGAATCTGGCTAAACCATGGTGCTGTGTAGTCCAACGATAGAGACTACTGCCTTATGCGTGTTTCAAATGAAGTAAACAATGGTAGTCAAAGCTACTTTAGTGGAGAAGTAAGAAATAATTATTCTAGCAAAGCTAAAGCTATTGGAAGTTTTCTTGTTTTAATAGAATAGAAGAAAGAAATATAATTTGAGGTTTACCAGATTAATAGGGCAGAATGCAAACTCCAAAGTGGCCATTTGCTGTCCATTTTAATCCTAGAATTCTTATTGACTCTAATTAAAATTCTGTAGATGGAGGAGCTGTGTGTTTCCAAGGAACTGGCAGTGAGTGCTGTCTGCCAGCCATCTCCAAACACCCCATAACCACACACAACTCGCCTGTCAGGAGAGCTAATGCAGACATCGCAGGGCACACCACATTTGTCACTGTGGCTAATATCAGAGATACGCAGCTCTTTTTTCTTAGCACACAAAAGCAAGATATGTAATTCAATGCTCAATTTACCCTTGTCTCGCAGGAGATTTTTCCCCGCTAATTGATAGAAATTAAGCCATTAATCAAGCCACTAGCCATCATTCAAACCAGAGAAGATGAATACAAACTTTCATCATAACCACCTTCCCCATTTTAGTGTTCATTAGCATTAATTTTTAATGCAATTATGCTATTCTTTTACGCTGAGCTCATAAATTACTGCTCTTTTGTTGCTGGCTGGCCTTGTAAAATCCAAACTAATGCTTTGTGCTCTGATCTTAAAGGCAATTACTAGGTTCTTCTATCTTTTATATCTCTGCATCCCCAATAACCTTTATATATAACGAACACTGTGACTGACTGTGCCTGTTTGTTATTTTAATGCCTTCATATAAATCTCTGTGAAGGTATAAACGTAGTCAAATGTATGTACAATATATATATGTGTGTATACACACACACACACACACACCACACAGATACACCATATGCATCACAAAATATGGATGCTAATATAAAAATAGAATCTCACAAATCCATATTGTAGTTTATATTCAAATACAAAGACTTCATTATAGCTTATGATTAAAACACAGTGTATTATTGTATTAGAGTTATAATTTTTATAGCAAAGAAGAGAAAACAGGAATAGTGACTGGCTATTCTAAATATTTGTAAGGGTCAAATAACTACTAAAAACAGACAGAATATGAGATATCAAAATACCTTAGTTCTTTACCTAGGGTTATTGTTTCATATTCAAATCCTTCCTTACAAAAAATAACTGTCGAAACCTGAAAATTAATGAGATGAAAAGGAAGAGTACTGGAAAACAAAAGAACCATTTATCCAAAAGTGTGTTTATATGCACATATAATAACTCCATATTCTTATATTTTGCAAAGTGGATGCATCAGTTTATTGGAGGATAATAGTAAAATGAAAAGACAAAATTGCAAAAACAAATACTGAACTGAGAGGCAACACATGCACTCGGTCCTCCATCCCGGAGAAGGTGGAGAAGGTGGAGAAGGTAGGTTCTCCCTATAGTCTCCCAAAGCAACGGTTGTGCTCACTCTCGGGTGCAGAGAAGATAAAAACTTACGACTCTTTTTGTGTCATCCCAGTAACGCCTTTGCATTTGGTTGCAAGTTGTTATGCTCTGGCCCCCCACTGAGTAGAGAAAGGTTGCACGTGTGGCATTAAGATTCATGAAATAAAACTCAGTGGGAGGATGTCAGCAGCACTGGTGTCCGTGCTGTCCCAGTCACCTTTTGGAGATGCACAGCGGCTGCCCACCCCCAACACTGCAGGGTAAGGGTAGGGAGTAGAGAATATATCCAGGAATTGTGTACCAAAAAGAAGTTTCAAACCATTAACTTATTAAGACATAAAGACGGTGACGATTGGCTTGACTTCATCTTATGCTTCCTCTCATGGCTAGTTCTTTATTAATTTCATCGTTAATAGGAAGTTACACATGGGTTACAAGCAGTGAGGCTTACTTCTGTAGGCACTTGATTCTCTGAACCAGGAGACTTGTTATGTCAGGATAACTGGACAGCTACACCAGAGACTTTTGTGATTGTTCCTTTGTGATGTCAGAAGCAAACAGGCATCTAACACGTATGCATTTGAACATCAAAGTTGTTGGTGTAAGTGTGGTATATGGTGAGTTCTAAGGCCTCTCCTTATACTATAAGCATTTTGTGTTTGGGCTCAGAAGCTTAGAGAAGACAGTCCACGGCTCCACATGCCTTCATCTTCCTGAACATGTTCACGCAAATGCTGGGGTTCAGAAAGAGAAGTTGAAATTAATTCACCCAACATGCATGTAGCTTATATATGCAGGTGCTTGAGATTTCTGGTTGAAAACGACTGACTTTTTGCTCTCACAGAGTCCATGGACACCATGGAACTGACTTTTCTTTAGAAATTCTCCCTGTAAATAGTTATAAGCTGCTAACAACAGGGGTTTGTTGTGTTTACAAAGTGCCCTTGCATCTGTTATTTCACTCGGTCCTGAAATAGACATGATTTTTGGTAATAAATCACACCTCTATTTTTCAAATCAAATATTTAACACTCCCATGGCTTCGGAGATCTGTAAGAGGCAGGGCTGGAGTACCACGCCGAGCCTTTGTACCTCCGACTCTGCGTGCTCTCCCTGCACGAGGGGGCTCCTCTGCCTTGGAGTCTCTGGCAGCCTCGCAGCAAGGAGAGTTATGATTGCTTACACTCATTTCAAATGCTTACTAAATTTATATAATTTTTATCTTTTGAACAGAGATGGGGCAGGGAGGATGACTGTAGGTGATAGGAGATATTAATTTCTCTTAAAAGTAGAGTACAAAGTTTGAAGAAACCATTAAATACTTCAAATTGCAATTTAAAAAATTAGCTTTCTTGAGGTATGATTTATATATAATAACGACACTCAAAGCATACAATTCAGTACGTTTTGATAGATGTATATACCTGTGTAACTAACAGCATAATCCATATATAGAATATTTCTATTACCATCAAAAATTTCTTGATGCCACTCTGTGGTCAATCTCTATCTGGACCCCGAACCCAGGCAATCACAGATCTGCTTTCTGCCAGAGAATATTAGTCTGCATTTTCTAGAATTTCATATAAATGGCATGCTCTTTCACATCTGATGTCTTTCACTCAGCATATTTTTGTGGTAGCTCCATGTTACTGGTTATATCTGTTGTTTGTTCTTTCTATTACTGGTAGAATTCTATTATATGAATATCCATAAATTGTTTATCCATTAACATGCTGATGGACATTTGGGCTGTTTCCAGTTTCTGGCTTTTGAGAATAACATTGTTGTAATATTTATGTAGATGTTTTTGTGTGGACAATGTTTTCCCTTCTTTTGGGTAAATATGTAGTACTGGAATGGTGGGGCTGCATATGGTAGGTTTGCATTTCTCTGAAGACTAATGACATTGAGCATTTGTTAATGCACTATTGCCCATTCACTTCTTTTTAAAGTGTGTTCCAATCTTTTGTTTGTTACTTCATTAGGCTGTTTGTATTCTTATTATTGACTTCCTTGTGTGTACAGAATATACATCCTCTGACAGTATGTATTACCAATATTTTCTTCCATTTTTGGGACTTGCCTTTTGTTCTTAATGAAGCCTATCAAAGAACAAAAACTTTTTTATATTTTAGAAGTCCAACTTATCATTTTAAAAAATGCTTTGTGCTTTTTGTGTCTATCAAAGAAATACTTGTCTACCTCAAGGCTGCAAAGATTTTTTCCTATATTTTTTTCCCAGGAGTTTTACAGTTTTAGCCTTTATATTTAAGTCTACAATACATTTCAAGCTAATTCTTATGTAGGGTGTAAGATAATGGTCAATGTTTATTTTTCCCCATAGGCTATCCAGTGTTTTCAGCACCATTTATTGAAAACAGTTTCTTCTCCTCAATTCAACAGTTGAATTGTCTTGGTAGTTTTGCTGAAAATTAATTGGCCATATACGTGAGGGTTGATTTCCGGTCTCTGTAGTCTTTCCATTTATCTGTATGTTTATCCGTACAGTAATGCACAGTCCTGATTGCTGTAGCTTTATTGTAAGTATTTAAGTCAGGGAATGTAAATCCACTTTGTTCTTTTTAAAAACTGCTTTGAATAGTCTATGCTATTTGCATTTTATATATAATTGATTCTTAGTAGAAACTTTGCTCCTAACACTTTACATTAAGTTTTACCATTACAATGCAAAGTATAATTAATATATAATAAAATTTAGTTTCAGAGGTAAGCTGAAATACAAATGATTAGTTAGGTTCGGCACTTAAAATAAGAAAAGAAACCATTGCCAATTAATTAAATCAACTTTAAGAACAGTTTTTGGAACTGATCAAGTTGTAAAAATGTTATCACAAATAAATACTGTTATTGTGAATTTTATATCTTCTGGTTTTAGAGTCAAAAACTGAGCCACGTTCATGTTACTACTGTATCAAGGAGCTGCCACGTAAGGTAGTAACGGTTTTGTTTTGGTCAATGAATGTAGTTCAGAAAATACAAACTCCAGCTGTGACTGATGAAAGGAAAACCGGAAGGGAGAAGAACAGAGGATGACAGACTGCCAGGGTGTCCGACCTTTAGGTGTGTCTGGACACACTGGAAGGAGAGTTGTCTTGGGCCACACATTAAATACATTGTCACACATAATCACAAAAAAGTCTCATGTTTTAAGTAAATTTATGATTTTGTGCTGGGCTGCATTCACAGCCATCCTGGGACGCATGCGGCCCATGGGCTGCAGGTTGGACACCTCTGGTAAAAGCAGCAATTTTTTAGGGATTGTCAAGAACCAAGAATGAATGTATATGTTTAAGAGTCTGAACTACCTGGGGACATTCTACTGTGCTGGGCACAGAACTGGAACCCTGAACTGAATGGATGAACAATCTCTATTCTTCAAACCATCATTTAAGAAGCAACATACACACACATCCTAAACTGAACTCAGAAGGCTGTAATTATAATCTCCGTTCTATTTGGTCAATCATTTTGCTAATACTTTGTCCTCAGTACAGTTTTTCCTGTCAAGAAGTGCAAATAAGATTCTTGGCTTTTAATCAGGAAAAGTCCTAAATGCCACAGTATCTATATAATTAAAGTAGGGTGGGCTCTGTGTGTTTCTGTGTGTTGAAATAGTTGGCAAAGCTGCATGGATATATATATATCCACATATCCATATATATATATATCCATATAGAATATATATCCATATGATTCTTATTTGGTTTAATTTATTGCTGTTAACTTTGGACAGGCCTGACATCTTCTCTACAATGTTATGAAAATGACATGGTAGTCACAGCTATGAATTATATGGATAACTGCATAATTTTTTCAGTTGAAATATTCTGGTGAGATTGCCCAATGATTTGATATTTTAAATTCTACTTTAAGAAAAAGAGGGTAGCAAACATTTACGTTGGAAATCTCACATCAGTAACAATCATACCCCTTATAAAAATGGAGAAAGTTTCCATAATTTTAGCCTGTTTCCAGTACATTGTGATATCAATAAAGCAAATCATATTCAATTCCCACATTTGTCATATTAAACTGAGACGTAAGTAGAGCCATTCAGATTTAAGGAACAGAGTATAAACAAAGAAATAAAAGAATTAACAAATGGGAAATGGGATACATAATTTAGCCCATTCCTCCATGGCTTTGAGAGAAATCAGCTATAAGAAATAATAGTAACCATTCATCTACTCCTAATAGTGTTTTTTTCATGCACACACAATGCTTTAAGTCACAAAGTTGCACATAATAGGCAAGTCCAGCTCTGCTTAAAGGTGAAGTAAGTGACTGAAAATTACTACACTAAGTTTTAGCTTCTCGATTAACTATATTATGTTAACCAAGTCTTCTCACTAAATTTCTATCTTTTCTTCTGAGTTAAGATATGGAATCTACCAACGTGCAAATGTGATCCCTGGATGGAGGGGGCACTTTAGCGGAGATGAGTTTATTGTTCCACAGAAGGGAACAGGCCCTGTAGGACTGATGAATGTAGAGGAAGAAAAACTCTGAGAAATAAGGAACTGATGATGGAAAGATCAGGATTGTGTGGGAGCTAAACTCGGAAAAGAAGGTAGGACAAAGGATTCTGAAGATGTGAGCAGAGGGGGCAGGGCATAAAAAGGGAAGTGAGATGGTGACAGAACATTTATAGTAGTTCTGAACTTCAATACACACCTGCCAATGACAGCCCAGTGTGGGAGGACGGTGGCTCTAGGCACAGTTTCTAACCGTAGGAACATAGGTTCAGAGCAATCTACTCTTCACACATTGTAATTCTTGTGGGTCCACATCAATTACCAGTATGTGATGGGTATTCTAAAGGGCTGTGATCTTAGAGACTGGGGAGAAGGCAGTGCTAGTGACAATCAGTTTGTAGTATTTCAAAATCTGGGCAGAAAAACCTATAATGGATCCACACAAGTGGGGAAATTTATAAACCTCTTAAGGTATATTTGACAGTTCGTAGCACCTGTAACTGAAATAATGAGGACATATTAGTTATGTTAGATATAAGTGAACTTTGAGTAAAAAATGTGAATGCATGAACACTAAGACTGACTACAAATCTAAATTTTAAACACACACACATATACATACATGCATAAACACTTCTGGGCCTACTTAAACTCGTTTAATAAACCCAAATTGATACCACATAAAAAATATTAGCACCAAAAAAAAAACCCTTTGAAAATGAAACCACTGCAAGTCCACAATTAATTTTAAGCATTTCAAAAAGAGTTTTTACACACTGACTCAGGGCTTGATCTTGGCAGCCAGATGGACAGAGGAGGTCAGTAACCCAGAAGCAGGGAGGCGGCGATCAGTCAGACAGTAGAACAAGCCCCTGGAAGCAATTACTGTCCAACACGTCAGAGAGCTACTGGACCAGAATACTTGGAAAATGGATTTAGAAGTTTCAGTGTCTCCCTGCTGCCCCCTTTCTAAAAATAGTGTCGAGTAAACACATTCATAAAGCCAGTTACTACCTCAAACAATTATTACTACAAAGAGTCCTTGTTCGAAAGTGATGATTGAAGGAAGGTTCTTCTAAACAAGACAAGTTTACTGATTGCCAAGGAGAACATATTTATTTCTTCATGTTTGTCCAGTCTGAGACATTGCAAAGCTGTAAGCTCTAAAACAATCTGATCTGGTTCAAAAAGTGATCCACCATCCTGCAATTTCTTCTACAAAACAGCAGTGGGTCAAACTGGCATGAATGAGGGAATCAAATGAATGACAGTCTAACGACAACAGTGTCTGGACCACACCGAGCATTCACAAAGAAAGCTAGCAGGTATTAGTATCTGCCGAACGAGGAGTTGAACACAGACTGCTGCTGCTGGGAGAATGTGGCATTCCTTCATCGGGAACGGAGGCTCCTTGAAGATTCTCTCTCTTTTGGGGAGTATGGCAGATACTTGTTTATTGTTGTGAAGAACTGCTTAAGAATACCTAAAAGCTACTTTTCATTCTAAAAAGAAAGTCAGTGGAATAGGAGAAATATTTACAAATGATATATTTGACAATGGTTGACTATCCAGAGTGTAGAAAGAAAAAAAACTCCTGTACTAAATAATAAAGACAAATAACCCAGTTAAAAAGCGAGCAAAGGATCTAAAAATACATTTTGCCAAAGAAGATATATGAATGGCCAACAAACAGCCTGGACCAGGGTAGCTCAGCTGGTTGGGCATTTATTCCACAAAGTGAAAGGTCCCCAGTTTGATTTCCTGTCAGGGCACATGCCTGGGTTGCAGGTTTGCCCCCTGGTTGGGGCATGTACGAGGGGCAACACATGGATGTTTCTCACATCAATATTTCTTTCCTACTCTTTCTTCCTCCCTTCCATTCTCTCTAAAAATAAATAAATTTTTTTAGGAAGTGGCCAACAAATGTATGAAAATATGTTCAACATCATTAGCCATCAGGGTTTTGAAAGTCAAAAATCACAAGATGCCACTTAATGCACACTAGGATATCTATAATCAAAAAGACAGAACAAGTTTTGTTGAGGATGTGGAAAATTGGAACTTCCTATGTTGCTGGTGGGAATACTAAATGGTGCAGCCACTTTGGGAAATAGTCTGGCATTCCTATCAGAGGTAAACACAGAGTTACTACGTGATCCAGGAATTCTATTCCCAGGTATATACCCAGGAGAAATAAAACCATGTATCTGCACAAAAGCTTTCAGATGAATGTTCATGGCAGATGTATTAGTAATTGGCAAAAAGAGAAACACTTAAATGTCCATCAAATAAGGAATGGATAAATGAAATGTGGTAGATTCACACAATGGAGTATTATTCAGCCATAAAAAGGAATAAAAAACTGATATTGGCTGCAACGTGGCTGAACCTTGAAAACATGATGCTAAGCAAGTGAAGCCACTCACAAACACCACAGGCTGACTGAGTTCATTTGTACAAAAGTCCAGAATTGTACAAGGCAAGCTGTGCAGGCAGAAAGCAGACTAGTGGCTGCGTCCCGCTTGGGTGGCAATGGGATGAGGAATGACTGCTAACGGGTTCACAGTTTCTTTTTCAGACGACAAAAATGTTCTAAAAATGATTCAGTGGTAGTTGCACAACCCTTTAAATACAACTATTGAACTGTGTATCTTAAATGAATCACTTGTGTGGTACATAAATTGTATCTCAATAAATCTGGTATATTTTCAAAAAAGTAACAAGAGGTAAAGTAGTGGAAACCACACATATGGAAAGAATCTGGGTGTGAAGGCAAAGAAAGAAACAGGATGATGACTGTGGGTTCAAGGGAGGTTACTTTACGATGGGAGATCCGAGAGCGGGCCTGTCCTATTACAAAATGATACAGAAGGCAGGGGAGAGTGACGGTGCTCGAGGGAAAGGTGTCCATCGAAGGAGGCAAGTACTTGATAAAGCGAGAAAAGCATTAGAGGAAACGGTAAGACCCCCAATGAAGTTTTTAAAAAATATTATTCACTGATATCAGAGAGAGAGAGAGAGAGAGAGAGAGAGAGAGAGAGAGAGACATACACCTGTTCTTCACACACCTATGCATTCACTGGCCGATCCCTGCATATGCCCTGACTGGAACTGAGCTCATGGCCTTGGAGTATGGGGAGGATGCTCCAACCAACTGAGCTACCTGGCCAGGGCTGATAATACCCTTAATAAAAGAGCAAGAAAGAAAAGGATGGGAGCAAATTCCAGCTAGTTTATCATTGTGAGGAAGTTCCTGTTTGATGGATTCCATGTTGTCAGTGAAGTACGAGGTAGCTCTCCCATGGAGCATGAGCAAAAGGAAGAGGGTGTGGTGGGTGTGCAGAGAAAAGAGATGACCTAGCTGACTTGGGACAGTGAGCCTCCTGGAGAAATACAATGGGATGGATGTGTAGTTTGACACGCCTACTTGGGCTTCGTGATGATGACAAAGAGAAACCAATCAGCAAGTAAATGGCAGAGCTAGGAGTCGTAGGCAGATCTCCCGGACTCTGCCATGTTCTCTCCACTCTAACACGCTGCTGGGACAGAGGGTCAGTGTTGTACTGAAGGATCAAATCCGAGTCCTATGTGATGGAACATCAGAATCTTTTTCCATGAGTACTTAACTGAAGTACCTGACAATTATTTGGGGCTATCAAAGACACCACCCAAAACGAACAACATTTTATATAAATACAGGGTCTCACAGAAGTAAGGCTTGCTTGACTGTGGTTGGTAGAGCACATAAATGTCTCGCATGAGATGGACAGCAATTTGAACATTTCACCTAAAATGTCAAATGATGTGCTTGAGTGTGACTGCTGTGTTACAGAGCTGCATGCTTATGATTTTGTAATAAAAAGGGGGCATTGTTTGTGCCAAACCCAGTATTCATTTTTAGTACAGTGCATTGATATCAGATTATTACTTTCTAACATTAATTGGCAAAACATGACCTTCCTAACATGTTACTAAAACAAGTGAGTGTGGTGTGCAGCAAGAGGTGGCAATGCCTCTGATGAGGACTGGACAGCCAAGTGAACATCTCCGAGGTGAACGTCAGCTCACAGACGATGCCTCTGCCTAGAGAATGTTATGGAGTGAAAAAATCAAGTAGAAGACTGTACTTACTTCCTCCATGAAGCCTTCCCAGATTGTTTTAATAATATCTTCTATGCCAATAGGGACTCCAGGGAAATATCCCAACCCAACCTCTGCTAAAAACAGCTGCAGACACTGATAGCAATTGAAGATGAATTGAAACCCCTTTCTCACCTATTGTATACGTTACTCAATGAGAAAGGATCAGTTATTTTTTCAGTTAAATGTCATTGGCCCAATTGGGGGGGGGGAACAGAATATCTAAGTAAGCAAATCACATATGTTTACATATATGAAAAATAGAACATATCTGGATAAAACATCCCAGGTGTCGATATATATAAATGGATAGAATATCCCATCTATCAATACATACATATGTTAAAAGAAGAGGAAAACAAAGGGACATTTATTAATTTATAACAAATAAAACACAGACTTTGGTTATATCTCATGGAGAGTAGAATAAGAAAAATGCGGGTAGGGGACAAACAGATACAGAAAGAGAGAGGGCAGGGAGGCAAATGTGACATGAACAGATCCACAAAAAAGTCATGAAAAAGGAAGGTGGGAGAGAAAGGAAAAAGATAAAAGAGAGACTGAAAACAAGCAGGATACGGAGAGACAGGGAAGATCTCTGGCCTTGTCCCAGGGTGGCAGGTGACTGGGCCACACGTGGTGTGGTTATCATAGCCTTGGAGTTGGCTAAAACTCTCAGAAGCAAAGTCCAAGTCAATTTAATACTCCTCACTAAAAAGACTAATATTTAAAACAAACAAAACACAATCCCCTAACACTCCCAAATTTAATGCCCCAGGTTAAAAACTAAGATAGTATAAGAATTCTTATTAAAAATTTTTGGTTAACATTTGAAAACCCTCACATTCCTGTAATTTTTTTCCTGGATAGAATAATCCTAACTCTGCTACAAAGGAAAGACTGTGACATTTTACTTCATACACATAAAAGGCCATCTACTTTCATCAGGCAACACAACTCCTTCACGGCCTTTCAAGGTGTTGCTATTCAAATGCTATTCCCAGAACAACAGATATTCATGGTATCACCTATAAAAATCTCTCTGGGTCAATCTCTAGCCTTAACACATTTCTAGAGTTTTCCTTTGTTAAGGAGGGTTTGTAAATCTCTGCATCAGGCCTGTATACTTGGAGTGCCTCGCTGCCCTACACACATCACTTGGTTTCAGCCATTCGGAAATCCTTTCAGTTCTCAGTTATTTGAGAAACCATGTTTTCTTGTGTCTAGGTTTCACAAATGCTGTGCTCTTTACCTGAAAAACTCCTATCCTCTTCCTCTTTCATCTAGATAACCCTTATTTGTTCTTTTTTAACCCTCAGCTCGGAATTTACCTTCTATGAAAATTATCCCTTGACCTATAAGTCTGATTAGGAACTCTTCCTTGAACTTTTATAGCATGCAATACTTCTTTTCGAGTTCTTCCCTCAGGCCAGATGTCTATCATCTAGTCTTCACAATGTGAATTTACTTCTGCAAAATTCAGCTCAAAAGCCACTCTATAAAGCTTCCCAAATTCCTACTGATTAGAGTTAATTGCTTATTTGAATGCCCAATATGGAATTCATTTTATTCTCCTTATAATTTTATACATCCCACCAACTAGCTGATACACTACAAAACAGCTAAGATCTATGTACTCCCACAGACTTTGCACATAGGAGGGATTCAGTGAGTGTAAACTGGCTGAGTGAACAGACTAGATGAAATTAATCCTAGGCTGGAAGCTGACTTGAGAGTTAGAGCCCCTGCTTAAACCAAGAGAGGACTAATCTAGGAATGATACCTCCTAGGTGGGAGGTGCTTTCCATAGAGTGGAAAGACCACAGATTATAAGCAATACGAATCCCATAAGACAAAAGATTGCTTCATTAAAAAGTGCTGTAGTAGCTATATGTAGTCATAAATAAAATAGTATATTATAAAAATTTTGTGGCAGTGATCTGGTAATAGATTTTGACTGAATTGATTACTCACTGACAGTACTCAACATAGTCCTGCAAATGCATCAACTATGTAATGAACAGCTATTAAGTTTATTGATTTTCTGATTTCCATTGATAGCCAAGAGGCCAAAGCTACACATCAATATTTGTGTTAGCAATACCCAAGAGCTAACAATTTTGACAGATGAAAACCTCAAAAGTCTAACCAGTCCAAATTAATGGAAATTTGAAGGCCAAACCTCAGAATTTAAATGAAATACCTAACAAATGAATCTAATACGGTCAATAACTCAGTGAAGTCAGTGTTGATAATTTTTCCCCCAACAAACTTTTAAGGTTTCCTTTTTCCTAATGATGGGATCACTTCCTAATAGGTATGCTCTCTATTTCCTCCCGTAATCAACATTCTGAAGTTACACAGTCTCCAGCTAACACCTGGAGGAACTTAGCAAAGCACTTTATGAGTTAGTTCTCATGAAATTCCTGTGAGATAGGCATTGCTTTCTTCATTTTTATACAAAGCACTGAAATTCAGTGCAACTAAGCGACATGGCCAGGGCCACTCAACCAGTAAGTAGGAAGTGCCGCATGTGCATGCAGATCTTTCAATGGAAAAACAATACAACATAGTAAAGGGCCATTTCGTCCTTCCACTTTGAACACAATCTTCCGTGCATTATTACCATACATTTGTTGACTATATACAATTACTAATTTTTCCTGTATATATTGCATTTTATATTCTATTTTTCTGTCCCTGCTGAACAAATCCACTTAACGCCACGGCCCCGCTCTAGGAAAGGCTGGCGCGTTTTCAGAGGACTCCGGCTAATCTCAGTGAATGCTGTCGCAGGTCCCTACAACCACTTTGTCATCGTCAAGGTCTGTCCCAGTGGCTCTCCGAGTGTGGTCCCCAGACCAAAGCATCATCGTTACCTGGAAATTTGTTACAAATGCAATTACCAATCCTCAGGTGATATCAAGACACACTAAACTATACTTTGACTATATTGTATATATTCCTGTGTGAGGATACATAATGTGCACACATGGATAATTATATCTTGTATTACATCTGTAGTTATGCCATGGCATTAGAATTACTTTCTTATGATGTGATTTAAGCCCAGGGTCAGCAAAATTTTTCTCTAAAGATCCAGACAGTCAATATGTTAGGCTTTGCAGGCCATGCTGCCTCTGTTGTAACTAATATATTCCGCTGTTGTAGCACAAGAGCAGCACAGACAACATGTAAACAACGAGTGTGGCTTTTGTTACAGCAGGACTTTATTTACAAACCAGGTGGTGGGCTGGATTTGGCAGGTCAGCTGTAGTGTGCTGACCCCTGATTTAAGCTGTCATTAAAACACATTTCCATTACCTGAGCTTCCTGAGCGACTGAGGGCAGTGTGTGCATAATCAGGCACCAAGCGTCTCATGAATAATTCACACTGGAGATACTGCTTTATAAGAATAAAATACAGATAATGTGATAAATTAAGATTGTGTGTATTTTTTTAAAGGCATCCACAGAATTGAATTTCAAAGGTAAAGTATTTTGAAAGGAATAATCTTAGAAGTGCCTGTTCATACCTAATAAGGTTGATGTACTTAATAACTATTTATTAATACGTATCTGTTGATGTGATGAGTAGTGGGCTTTGTGACAAGAGAAACAGTACACTTTATCAACTGTTCTTGTTAAGAGCCAAGTTTATTCCTTCTTTTAGGAACTGAGAAAATATACTTAAAAAATCAAGCGTTTGGGACATGTAAGCCGAGTTTGAATCCTAGCTATGGTCGCGTTAGTATGACTATAGGAAAATGATCCAACTGCTCCTCTGTTTGCTAAGTAAACCCTATGAATACAAAATATTTCACTTTTCCCCCTAACTGCATTCAAGATAAAAGGGGGAATATCACAAAATTGAACTGAAAACATAATTTCAAAAATTCCATTGCTAAACCTTATAAGAACCTCCCCCCTTTTTTTACAACTTCAAGTATTATTTTCATTCGAGGCTTAAATATTTATAATACGATTGCTCTGTCCAGATAAAAAATATCCATTTTCTCTAGTTTTGTACATGTATGGATAATTTCTTTAAAAAGGAAAGAGTTGTTTTTGAAGGACCTCCAAAAGAGGATGGGACAAAAAGTATTTCCTATATTCTCTGCTCGGACTTCTCTTTCCCTTTCCAGCTCCCAACAGAAAACCACCTAAAAGCCAACCTGCACACAGGGCCGGAGTCAAACCGCCCGAGAGGCTGCTGCTCCTGGGCTGGGAAAACCGAGCATTTGGCATTTAAGTTCACTGGCACCTCCAGCTACGGTGCGAGGCCCAGTGCAAGGCGCTCAGCCGCCGCCTGGTTGTGAACAATGACCTGCTGCTTCAGCTCAGTAGGTGATGATTAGGGCTTCTTGTAGCATTTGTTAAAAGGGACTTAACAAGTCTTACTCTACTTCAATCTGCTTCCCAGAACTCCCCGACTCGCTGAAGATAAATGAAGGTGTCCACTATTGTAAACCCACCAGAGTCAGGTCAGGAACCACTGAGTAAAGTGAATTAACATAAAATACTAACCTGCCTCCTTCTACCTATTTCTGTAGTAAGGCTTGTCCTTCCAGAACGAGTTTTCCTGATAGAAACTGCCACTGTCTTTCTTTCTTTGTTTTTTTTTTAAAGCAGGGTGACGCTTAGAGCTTCTTTCTCTAAACCATAGTCTTAGAAATACCTTCCTCCCTTTGCCCTGGTTTTGCTTTTCCCCCTTAACCACTGCACATTTCTGATGAGTCAGGGGCAGGGAGGGGGGCGGAGGTGGAGTGAAGGAGATGGGGGAAATTCTTAGAAAGACAGCAATGAGTCCACTAAATTACATATGATCTTTAAGATTCCTCACAGATCTATCATTTTATGACTTATCTTATTTCTGATGGGAATGAGAGGAAAACCAAATGGCACTTTAGAGGAGAAATAAAGTATTAACTTAAAAAGTATCTGAGACAGAAGTCGTTTCTCCAGAACTTACTGTCAATGTCCTTACAGGGGAAATAAAAAAAGAAAGAAAGAAAGGAAAAATAACCTGGAGAACGTCCTGGGGCAGGACACACTCGGATCGGTTTCCCACTCCATCTGCAGTTATCCAGAGAGCACTATGCGACAAAAACAGCCTAGCAGAAGCTTTGGCCTGATTGGCTCAAAATTATCCAATTTCAGAATGAGAGTGCTATTTGATTGAAAATATGTTATGGCTTTAAAAACTGTCTTAAGTCATTAGTTAACACTGTTAGAAAAGGCTTACATTAAAATGTATACAACTTAGAAGTTTAACAAAAAACTCAATTTTTCAAGATATGAAAAATTAGCTTCAACAAATAAAAATTGTACCCTTGTTTTCATATTCTACATAGAAGGCAAAACTTCTGGATAAAGGATATAAGAACGGTCTGATATAAGGATATAAGAACTGAGTCGGTTCCAACCGGTACCACGAGATGTCAAAAGTACTAGAGGTATTTACTGCTGTGTTCTGTGACCACACATGAAAATTACATTGAGTTACTTTCACATTTACTATTTTGGCATGCCAATATTAAATTGTTACATGTCAAAATGGTTAACCAAGTCTAACTAAAAATTTGAGTTCAAGTCCACCTAGCAGTTAAAATTGTAGAATTTTAACAAGGTCAATTATATTGAAACCCTTAACATTCTTCATTTGGAATCTAAAGAGCCACAGCTACTTAGGCAAACCCTCCCCACCCCCTAAAAATAAAAACATCCTGGTGCTCCCATTATCCTGGGTAACTTTGAAACTGACTGAATTGTCTGGCTGCAAGAGCCAGTGTAAGTTTACATCTTTCCACAAATAGGGTGCTTGATCTATACTCTGTACACCTACTTAATGTACATTAACACTTCTCATTTTTATATCTGCCAAAGTAAGACAAAAATGTCTTTAATGGGCAAAGTTTTCAGTGAAAGTGCTGCTATAGCTAGTATTTTATTTCTTTTAGAGTTCTTCTGGCCTATTTCCTAGTACACAACAGGAAATGAGATCTCTATTATATAAATCACATAACTGGGAAAACCACGATAAAATTACCAGTTTCAGTTGACCTCAAAATAGGGCAGCAAAATATAATTGAAAAGCAAAAGTTTTATGTAATCTAACGTACTGACCTCACTTAAGTATCAGAATAATTAATGATGTCTCTACTCCCTGCACAAATTATTAGAGAGGTTTGTCTTCAACTGCTAAAATTACACTTAGTGAATCTGCTTCATTAAATTAGTGCTTGATGCTGCTGTTAATCTTTGTCCCATTAAGTTATGAAAGCAATGCATTTAATAGCTGCACAAACATCACAATCTCAGCTGTACGTGTACACGAACACTAATCAAGATCACTCAGCAGGTCAGCAGATTAAGATCGGAGTCGGTCTCCATCTCCTGCGCTCCAGGCTGAAATTTCCCTCGGCTCACCTACAGATCCATTACATGTGATCTCGACGCTGTCCCATACCATAAGTCAATATGTACATTATGTCTATTTTATCTAAATTAGATAGACGCAGCCGACGGCTCTACCGTATTTGATAATTCATTTTTAATTTTCTTCTAATAAAAATATTAAATACTACTACTGGGAATGACTACATAAATACACAAACAGAACAGCACTTTGTGTTACTACATACTGTTTCTATTTTCTGCACAAGGTGACCATTTTGCTTCATTTTGAATGCACAGAATAACTGGAAGAATTACACTAAAAATAATTTCAGCTTTTTATATTTATTTAAAAATTGTTAAGGTAATAAGGAAATAGATTTGCAATTAAAAGCAAGCCACAGGACTTTTGTTTTCTTTGTAACTAGTTCAGTTATAGTTACCCAATAAATCCTTTTACTGTTTTTTTCAAGGCATAATGGATAATGTTGTTGGTTTTTCTGTGATAAGAAAACACTTTCATACAGTATTTAATATTTCCTAGTTCATAAACTCAACTACATTATTTTTCAGAAAGTTAATAAGATATCCATCCCTTTTCCTATTTACTATCAAATCATCCTAAATGTTTTAACCTATTAAAAATGATATTAAAAAGCTACAACAGTTTAATAGCAGAAGAAATATGTAATTTCTTTTTAAGGATGATTGGCATTTGATGCGAGATTAATAACTCAACCAACAACATTGCCCCATCATATCTTTTATATCATATACATTCACACTAAATTCTACAATAAATTAATTTGACATATTTATTGATCTTTTACCGGGTTGTTTCTTCTATATGCTGTAAACTACTATGGCATAGCAAATCCACTACAGCTTTATTTTATATTGTTCTATACACCTTGCTAATTTGTCCCACATTCTTTTTCTCATAAAATGTCAATAAAGAAATTAAGCATACGTATACAAAGATCATAGCTAATGCCAGATGTTGAGAGAGTCTCTCGTGACGAGAGACTCCACACCAGGTGGTTGAGCTGGCCTAATGAAGCAACACATGCCCATGAGGGACACAAAGGGTGGACTTGGAGGGACCTGCTCTCATTTAGTTATTTATGAAAGTAGAGAGGAGGATTAGAAATCAAGGTAAAAATGAAATTAAATCCAAGGCTTCCCATTTATAAAGCAGAGTATTTTCTTGTTAAAGGTTTTAAAATTTGTCTTTAAAATTAAGGCTAAAGAAAAAATCTTTTATGTATATGTTCGTGACATGATATTAAATATTTCTAACTCCTCTACTGAGTGGTAAACATGAAAATAAATAATTTTTCTTTAAGTGGATTAAAATACAAACATAATTTCTTAGGACTTAATATGTTTCTTATATCAAAGGACTTAAAAATGTGAGTTTGGGTTAGTAAATGGACCGGCCATAAAGCATGACCTTAGGCAATAAGTAATGAACCTGAGAGCATTTTAATATATTTTCTTATCACCAAGTGAAGCACTTTAAGTTATTACAGCTAGGCTGCATGACCTCATACAATTGAATCATGCCAGAGCCAAATAGGCTAATGTCTCTGATAGCAATTAGATAAAGGCAGGATGTTAACTTTTACTTCGAGAAGTGTTAAACAAAGAGACTCAACTCCTGGCTTAACTTGGTTAAAAATAAGTTACTCATTTAACAGTAAAGGTTGATGTGGGAATGGCCTCTTTCACCTGTCAAAAAGGAAATTAATTTTTAAAAAAACTATCAGGGAATTTTAGTTCTATAACAGACACTTTGCCAGAACTTCTGAAGTTTCTAATATCTTGATCCTCTAGTATCTAAACACCTCCTCTTTCATGTCTAAAATCTCCAGTATGTTCAGCATTGGTTGAGAAAAGTCCTCTTGTCGGTCATCATTACAGAGAATGGCTTATCTGAGCTGAACATGACAGGTCACAACAGAGGCATTAAATGATAAAACTGGACAATAAAATAATGTGATACAGGTACTAATATTGCATTTCCTCAAATCTAAGATGCCACTGGTTGCAACACACAATTCTTTTATATATCAGTAAGGAAGAAAAAGCTGTCAAACTATGGCACCGTGCTTTCTTATCACTTATAATTTTTTTTTTTACTTATTAAAGAGCTCTTTTAGACTGAAAACAGATTTTTAAAAATTATGTTCTCACTCTTAACACACAAGAGAAAGAAAAACAAATTGCCTACGGTATTTCTAAAACTTCTTCACATTCAAAATCTTACAAGTTAGGCTCGTCGGTGTCTAGGTTTGTGCTCACAGTAACCTTTCCTGCCATCAGGACTGCGTGTGAGGCAGCCTTTCTTAAACGGCTGCTGCTCGCCGCTACCGTCCCTGGGATTTCCTGCCAAGTTTTCGATACCCATTCTTCAAGTTCTGTTTGCAAATTAAAAAAAAAAATATAAGTCTGATTAAAATTTTGGCACTTATAAAATCATACCACGGAATCAGTGACTGCTTAAAAAGTGAGATGGGGTTAAATACGAACACACGACTACACGTTCATTCTTGCGGGAAATCACGGCTGTGAATGACTGGCTCAACCGCTTGGAGCAGAGCTTCCAGGTGCTCGTCCAGGCATCGGTGCCGGCTGAAATTCAAAATCAGTGGAGGAACTTGAAGAAAGTGTATAGGTTCCTGGGTCGACTCCCTCAAAATGCTGAAAAATATAAGGTGTTTGGAACATAAATATTTAAAAAACCACCCTCAGGTGATTCTGATGTATGCCAGGTTTGGGAAGCACTACATAGTTTAGACCATGTTGCTGTGGAAGGCAAGATCAAGGTCCAATCACCGTGTGGGCTAGTTAGCTGCAGCATAGTAAAATGAGCTCTGAATATAAATTTAGAACATAAATTTCCAAGTTCCAGCTCTACTACTTATTAGTTGGATGACCTTGAGTAAGCCACTTAAGCTGTCGAATTTCCTCATTTACAAAACGAGAATACGTCATTCATAGGATTGTCGTGGGGCTGAAATGCGGTGACCTATGTTTAGGTACTAGCACTGGTAAAAACACTCGGTATAAACTTAAAAACTCTTCTCTCACCTCCCCCAGCCACCTACATGTTTACTCCAGGCTTGTTCATACTGACAGATTTGAAAAATGTAAGCAATTTCCTCAAGGCATTCCCCAATTCTCTCAGCTGCAAGTAATCTCCCCCCTTTTCACAGGCAGTCTACCTGTATTTCCTTACTGGGGCTTATTTCTACACTGTTAATACTTATTTATGCACATTATATATCCCTCCCCGCCAAAGGCTGAAAACTTTTTTAGAGCAAGAACTTTGACTAATTTCTTTTCAGAGCCCTCCCATTTAACACAGTGCGTGGAGCAGACACAGGTTTGATAACGCAAGGATGTGAATGACAGAGCAAGGCAGAGATCCCGTTGCCATACTGACCTCTCCCGCTAAACCGCCATTTACTGTACGAGGCACTTACTGCTCAGTCAACATGGAAAGTCAGGTAAGGGGCATCGCAATGCGACTTACCAGTCAGTCATCAGATCAGCTAACTTAAAGACTGGCAGAGGGAAGGACAATTGAAGAGTAATATACAGGATGTGCATTTTCTCAGTCTGAAAATCTCTGTAAAGCTTCTGGGGAAGGGATGAGAATGTGGTACAGTACTGCTTAATATATGAGGAAATAGAATCAGCATGGCTGCTATATAGTAATGCAAGCATATTTGATGAAACAAAACTTAGTTTTTTCTTCGATGCTTGTAAACAAACCTTTAAGATCATCTAAGTTTAAGTACTCAGGGGGAATTTTATATACATGTGGACTACACATCAACCCAGGTAGAAAACTCTTTAATTAAAGTTAGAACTTTTTCTGTAATTAAACAAACTAAATCGTAGTTGGCATACAATATTCAATATTATATTAGTTTCAGGTGTGCAATACAGTGACTTGACGTTTACTCTGTATTTTTCATTGTTTTAGGGAAAAGCGTCTTTGAATAAAAACTTCATGTCAGTGAAAACCATGCCCATCTAATCCAGCCTACACTGGAAAATGATAAGCTCATGTGAATCTACCATATGACTAAAAATAACTCACAAATCTTTCTAAATATAACTGTGTGGTGGTAGAGTCACCAGTTGCAAAACAGAGCCAGATAGTTACTGTCAGATGTGAGAAAAAAATAAAAACCACAGAACTTCAGAGCTCAGACAATGATGAAGGGGAAAAGGGATCCTGAATGGAAAGTGCAATCTAATTCCAGCCACATGGGTTTTAATTCACAGGAAAAGGCTTGATTAGAGGCAGAACTCTGGTGTTATACACGGCTTGGGTGCTTAGTGAGAGAACAGATGCTATTAATGATCTAAATATATTCACATTATATCCTTGGTGGAATGTTTAAATAGATATATTAGAATCAGAATAAGCTGGCTTAGTGTATGTAATAAAACATTTGCTTTTAGCACTGTTGATTCAAATGGTATTTAAATGTTTATCTTTTTTGGAAATAAAAACATTTGAATATTTAAAATATGGAATCATTTCAGTTATCTGCTGGAGGTACAACCTACAACTACGTTCAGGTGGTGACTGATGACACCTCCCAGTGGGCTCTTCAGTAAACAGGACACACACAGTGGCCTGCGATCTTCACTTTCAGGTTACCGGGGAAAAACAGTTAGAATTTTCCTGAACCATTTGATAAAGGTACAGCACCATGGACTGCTAATGAATAAATACTGAGGAATCATACAGGAAAATAATGAAACCAGCTGAAAAATGGGCTCTGCAGATTCAGGACCCAGTTCAATCTGTTCAACATTCTGCTTGAATGTTTCACTTTCAAATACAGATCAAGAAAAACCACCACACATCTTCTATTTTATATTTTAGCAAACATACTTGTTTGTTCTAACTGGAAAAAACTCAAACGCTCCCATTTTATACAAGGATGACAGTAAATATCCAACCGAGTGGCCGGTGTGCGCCCCTGCCACACTGGGGTCTGAAGCCCCCCACAAAGACACCTGAGTATTTGCCCATCCTCCTAGTGGTAACTAATAATGCGAAACTTCTGTAAAATAATACTACTCCGAAATAGTTATTAAAGCATTGTATAAATTGTTTGGAATCAGCATTGAGTTATTTGATTCAGAAATTCCTACCTTTGAAAAGCACAAAAATATACTGCTGCTGGAGAACTGCCCGAAGACATTAGAATGCATATATTTTTAAAACTAGTATACACAGCTTAATCATGATTTTCTTACATGACAGGTTATTTATTTTTACATTTTACAGACCAGCAAATCTTCATAATGGTATATGTGGATTTCACTCTGTTTTGAACATCTTTTTATAGCATGGTTTATTTTCATTTAAAAATGATGGTGAAATTCCCTTAATAACCAATAACATCTTTCTTACTTGTACTCATTCTTTCTGCCCACGTGGGCCTCACTTCTAAGCTCATTCAAAATGATGTTTTCCAAGCCTGTGCCACATGACTTGTTCATATAAATGTAGCAAATTAAACTGTCTCCACATATATCCTATCACATTTGTAGCCCTGATTTCTCTCTTTAACACGTGGCCAAGACACCGTATTATCTGCCTGCAGAGGTTGACCTCAGGATATTAGATTCTGCCACATAGCTCTCTTGTACTAAACCGAGGGGAAACACTTAATCACCCCTGCCTTTTCAGGAAAAAATCAACTTTAAATTTGCCATGATGAAAAATCAATAAACCAGTAATTGCTTGGCTTATCATTGCGTGGAGGAACAAATTGGGAAGCGAAGCTTAGCGTCCACACAGATTTCAGTGAGACACATGGAGTTTCAGGATCACTAAGCTAGAAAAGGAAAAGGTCTCAGAGTGATAATTAAATCTACTCATGCTGATTTTCTGCCAAATTTATTTCCCAAGAGTATATAAAAATGTTTCACTGCTTACTAGTCAGGCATAACTAATCAAATCAATGTTACACAAACATATACAAGGAACAAAAATGCAAATTCAAGACTGTAGGCATCAGAATAATATATTCTTGAGAGTGAATATTAATGGAAAGTTACTTTTAAAATAAACTTACTTAAATTTGTCTTAAGATCTAAAGTGCATTTCTTTGCTGTGTAAATGCCCCATAATTTTTTTTATTTCATCAGCCAATACAATTATTTTAATTGCTTCATAACCTGCCAATTCAGAATTGGAAATGTTTCCAATTAAGTAGTAATATTTAAAAATAAATCTCAAACTATAAAACATTAAATATTTTTAATTACCAGAATGATCATTCTAGGTCATTTTACTTGACTTCTGTATGCTTTGCTGGTGCAAATACACACTATCATGTCTAAATCAGTCCATTATTTCCATATATTTTTACCACATTAAATGTGAACTACTAGACCTGTTTTCTAAGTTAGGCTTTAGAAATAAACAAATCTATTGTCTCTACAATAAAATGAGAAATATACATCTTTCCTATAAGGAAAACACATACCAACTGACAATATTACTATACATGTTGAAGCGGTTTAAAAATCATTACCACTAATAGACCTAATTTAATGCAGCAAATTAGTACAGTTCCAATGGAAGTGAAAATGTAACCACACGCCAACATTCACATTAAGAGGAGGAAGGAAGACTAAGCTTTTTCTTTTTCTTTTGTTAAAAAATGATTTTATGTGTGTCCTTCAACTGGCTACTGGGACTATGATAATTAAAACATTTAAAACAGCACAAGCCCCCCAGTCTCTAATCTGAGCTCAGGTCAGCTGTCTGTAGATTCTAATTTGTCCTCCATTTGTATTCATGACAAGAAAATACTGAATATTTAACAGCAAACCAGCAGGAGGGGGTACTGTGGGCTTAGAGGTTAAATAATTTGATTTCTGTGCAGATTACATGTAACATCCAACATCTAATCTCACACCTGATTTGGCAATACAATCACAATAAAAATAATGTAGGGCAACTATAGCTATAAAGTAGAGAACAAAAACTTTATTCAATGGGCTGAGAAACAATTTTATTTAAGGCATTACATTTGTTTACTGTATTTCTAAGGTCTAACTTTTCAATAATAAAGGTGAAATTCCTTTACAGAGCATGATAATTCAGGAGAAAGGTGTAATTTCTACCGTCTTTAGTGGATACTGTGGGTTCCATCCATTCTAGCTTATTAAAAAGCAGTGAGATTTGCTAACAAAACACAGGGATGTGAAGGGAGGGGACTTTAAGAAGTTTTCTAGTCCATTCTCCTGCCTTTAGGCAAGACTAAGTGAAACAGAAGCTTTGTTTTGATCTAAGATAACTTTCATTTGTTGAAAAATCCAAGAGCTGTTTTAGAAGAACTGTTTCTTAATGTTAGATAAGAGAATAATTAAATGGAAAAATGGAAGTTGAAAAACTCAAATTATTTGTAACATCGTAGATTCAACTATAAAGTTTACATTACAAATTGAATTAAAATATTTGCTTAAGATTTATGTTACACAGGTAAAACAAAGATTATTAGGCTTATTAATTACATGAAAACATGCAGAAATGCAAATACATTTTGATTTTATAGTTTTCAATCTTTTGTTTTGATTTATTTTTTTGGATAAGATCCTCAGCACCTATTTCAACCTATTTGTTTCTTCTATTACTGAGTAGAAGCTTTCTCTTCATAAATGTAAAGTCTATCACACTAATTTGTAATCAGTATTAAAAAAGAATTTCTTTCAATAAAACTGAGGACAAAAACAAAGGCAAACACAGTCAGACCATAAATAGGAAGTGCAACACTAACAGTATTTTATTAAGCTGAGTTTCTAGGTTGATAAGATCCAATGCCACATGTTTAAAATGAACTCTTTACTCTCTGAGTTTTTAGAATTCTTTGGGGAGTTATCATTTTTAATTATTACACTAGTTGCCCTATTCTGGGTGCTGGGTATACCCAAAGTCAACACACTTGTATGGTCTCTGCTCTCTTGCAACTCACATTCCAGGATGCAATTATTGTTATTATTATTATGGGAATTTATCCAATTGTAAAATGGAAAGAGTATATATAAAAAGAAAAACAGGACCCTCTCTGTATTTTCAAGAAGCTTTCAACATTTGCTTGTATACAAATTCACATTCAAAATAATGTCAATTAGTTTTTTATTGCTTTTGTTTGATTCCTGTCTTTCTTTAGTTTGTGACATAGCAGTTTTGTGGGCTGCTTTGCTTTGCCTCCTTAAGGACTGGCAGCTTCAATGTAGCTGATATGGTTACAGAGAAAAACCCCCAAAACTACAATGCTATTGACCAATCTGAATTCCAAATCCATGGGCTTCCCCAATCATTATACGTAGTTTCTGCGTATTTGTGTAAACAATATAACCATTTGTGACTCCAGTTCCCAAAAAGTAAGATGGGAGAGGTGGGCTAGAAAATCATTAAAGTTTATTATTCAATGAGCGAGTTTTGATGGGTGCCTGTGAGTTGCCTTTTCATGTCTCGCTACGTGAACAGAGCACTACAGGGTGAGCTGCATGCACAGAGCAGAAACACCACTTCTAGCCTGATGGGTGTGAGGAAGTGGTGGGAACCATAGGATAGCTTTACCTGACACCTAGCATTACTCAGACATATGTCCAACAAAGAGCAATCTATGATGATCAAGGAAATTGTGAAAACTTTCTCTGGGGCTGAGTAAGAGGACAACAGAAATGGCACTGCTTCCTAAGAGCCCACAAACTGGCCTCCAAGAATGAAGTTCAAATACGTAAAGTGGCTTTCTGTTTCAAGGGCTCAGAACTGCCTTTCCTTCTAAATTTTTTTATATGCAAACATTAATTTTGTTGAATTAATTCAAATTAGCAGTTTCAAGGGTCTCTAATTTCATTTCCTCAGAGATTCACTAAGCTCCTGTCTAAATTCACTGATCACTGAGCTGTGATAATGAGCTATGGATTATGCAGATCACTGCACTCCTGGACAGTCACTGCATGATGTGAACTGATCCATGTTTAAAAGCACATCGATATGGTTCTCTAATCAGTCACGGAGTTTAAATATCATCTAAGAACGTCTTAAAAAGTGCACAAAAATTTTGTTTTATTTTGCAGTGGAAGTGGAATAAAATGGTGTTCTTCCAAAACAAAAACAAAAAAACCAATTCACATGCATTTACAGTTTTTGTGATAGTCACATTTCAAGGTAAAATAGTTCAAAGACCAATTATTGTAAAATGCACACATTTAATATGGTTTTAGTGCACTTCAATTATGATAAAACGTTAGTTACTGATAAGCAGGCTAGGGTGTTTATAATTTGCCTAATTTCCATCTAAGAGGCTAATATAAAAATTAGGGGAAAAAACCCACAATTTTCTCATTCAGAGGACTCTCAACTCAAATGCATACATTTTTTTCTCCAAATACCTCCATAGGTATTTCAGTAATAAAAGAAAAGTATTTTATCTTTTATACTTTAAATGCATTAAATTCTAAAGTAAATGATCAGGCTAATTAAGGGCTAAATTAATCTAGAAAGAATAAAACACCTTTAAAATGTACAAATGGTTATCTCAACTTTAGGGCTTTTTATTCTTTTAAAATAAATCCAAAATAAATATTTATTTATTATACATCTCTTACCTTCCAAAGTGATTGATTCCAAAGCTTCTAAATTAACATAGATTTCTTTAAATTGTAGTTAGAATTTTATTTTATCCAGATATACTAACAGATGAACAACTTTAATTTTTAGGGAAAAAAATCTCATTTCATATTTGTATAATTTCTTATCTTTTCTTCCCATATAGTTTTGTGTGCTAGGGGTATTCTACCCAGTTCCAAAGGTGAACAGTAAGCAAATACATGTGAAAGATGAACCTGAACCTGCTAAATAGTTACCCTTAACTTGTGCTATGAAAAACATTGAAAGCTCGAAAGCAAGAGCCATAATTTTAAAAATGAAGAGAAAATGGGGGGTAATCAGGATTTCTAGAATAGCATTTGAGACCTATTGGCTCAAATATCTGTTAGTAACAAGGCCGATGTTAAGGGTGGGATGGATCAGTTTAAGTCATTTTACAGTGATATCACCCACCTAAGTGCCCTAACAAGTCTCTGTGGTTTATCACAAAATATCATAGTGAAGGGCTTATCAGTTCAGTGGAAAGACATCATTAATGGGCAAATATTGTCAGCAAACATAAGGAGTGACTATTCTTAGTAAGGTACTATGCAAGCTTGAGATTACAAAAAAGTATGAATCACATGGTTTCTATATGTAAGATTCTGTTAATTCTGTTCAGGAGACAGATTTAAAATAATGTGACTGATTTTAAAAAACAAACCAGTACACATAAGTGTTTTCCTTCAAACATCACTTATTTAAATGATGTGGAGGTTGCTTTATTTTTTTAAGACTTTATTTTTAGAAAGAGGGGGAGAGGGGAAAGACAGGGAGAGAAACATCAATATGTGGTTGCCTCTCATGCAGCCTGCACTGGGGACCCAGGTATGTGCCCTGACTGGGAATCGAACCGATGACCCTTCAGTTCACAGGCTGGCACTCAAGCCACTGAGTCACACCAGCCACGGCTGGACATTGCTTTAATACTTTGATTTTCATAGCCTACCTTACAACCACAATAGGATTTTCACAGCTTAGTTAATCTTTTGAATAATCTAAATGTCAAACACTCAATCCTTGGAGGCTGGATTCTATCTCTTGTCAGTATTGTTAGACATTTGGAGTTATATCTGGTGAACAAAGTGGGACATCAAAACTGTTTTCAGTAAGGCAAAAACAAAATAAAAATCGAGTGATACTATAAGGTCACAAGACTTAGGCCACTGTATGTCTTGAAAACTGATTTCACTAGAGGAGACAACAATAATTTTCAGGCATTAAAGCCAATCTCATTTGTAAAAGATATAATATACCACCTCATATACTTATTAGCTACAAAATCGAGTGGTTAAGAAGAGCGGTTCAAAAATGTCAATCTAAGGCTTGGTGTTGGTTGGCTGGTTAGTTAACGCCTGCTGGGTCTGTCCTGATCCGTTCAGTCTGAGGTGAGGCCCAGGAATCTATATTTAAAAGGCTCTTAAAGATACTCTGCCTAGCTGGCGTAGCTCAGTGGATTGAGCGCGGGCTGGGAACCAAAGTGTCCCAGGTTTGATTCCCAGCCAGGGTACATTCCTAGGTTGCAGGCCATAACCCCCAGCAACCGCACATTGATGTCTCTCTCTCTCTCTCTCTCTCTCTCTCTCTCTCTCTCTCTCTCTCTCCCCCTCGACTTTCTTCCCTAAAAAAAAAAAAAAAGATACTCTGATGGCTGTGCCCACAAAGCAATAATACTTCTATTATTTGTTTGATACTATCTCATTAATCCAATGGATGTATAAAATTTATTATAATTAGTAATTCCAAAAATAAGGACACTCATGAAAATTAATCAACAGTGATAAAATGTCATATGATGCCGATTACCTTCCATAAATTTGTTTATTAATATGTTTCTTCTGCTTAGTTTTTCCTTTTATATTTTAGTCAACAACCTTCTACATATTGAATAGTGAAAACAATAGCATTCTCCATTTTCAATCTCTTTCCCTAGATATAGTTCTTTTAGAAAATAACTGCTGGGGACTTCATATATTAAAATTGAAAAGAATTTCTAGGATAAAACAGACCAGATTTCTGATTCATAATCATTTCTACTAACTAGCTTTTCTTTACTTCACTTCAGAAATTTACCCAGGTTTTTAAATTATATTTTATTGATTATGATATTACAGTTGTCCCAATGTTCTCCCCTTTGCCCCCTCCACCCAGTTCCCCCCATTCCCTCAGGCAATCCCCCCACCACTGTTCATGTCCATGGGTTGTGCATACAAGTTCTTTGGCTGCTCCATTTCCTATACTGCACTTTACATCCCCATGGCTATTCTGTAACTAATTATTTGTACTTCTTTTTAAAAATATATTTTATTGATTATGCTATTACAGTTTTCCCATTTTCCCTTCACTCCCCTCCACCCTGCACACCCCTTTCCACCCACATTCCCCCCCTTTAGTTCATGTCTGTGTGTCATACTTGTAAGTTCTTTAGCTTCTACATTTCCCATACTATTCTTACCCTCCCTCCCGTCTATTTTCTACCTACCATATATGCTACTTATTCTCTGTACCTTTTCCCTCTCTCTCCTCCCACTCCCCTGTTGCTAACCCTCCATGTCATCTCCATTTCTGTGGTTCTGTTCCTGTTCTAGTTGTTTGTTTAGTTTGTGTTTGTTTTAGGTGTTGTTAATAATTGTGAGTTTGCTGTCATTTTACTATACATGTTTTTTATCTGTTTTTTTCTTAGATAAGTCCCTTTAACTTTTCATATAATAAGGGCTTGGTGATGATGAACTCCTTTAATTTGGCCTTATCTGAGAAGCACTTTATCTGCCCTTCCATTCTGAATGAAAGCTTTGCTGGATAGAGCAGTCTGGGATGTAGATCCTTGCCTTTCTTGACTTGGAATACTTCTTTCCAGCCCCTTCTTGCCTGCAAGTTCTCTTGAGAAATCAGCTGACAGTCTGATGGGCACTCCTTTGTAGGTAACTGTCTCCTTATCTCTTGCTGCTTCTAGCATTCTCTCCTTCATTTTAATCTTGGCTAATGTAATTATGATGTGCCTTAGTGTGTTCCTCCTTAGGTCCAACTTCTTTGGGACTCTCTGAGCTCCCTGGACTTCCTGGAAGTCTATTTCCTTTGCCAGAATGGGGAAGTTCTCCTTTATTATTCATTCAAATAACTTTTCCATTTGTTGCTTTTCCTCTTCTCTTTCTGGTACCCCTATAATTCGGATATGGGAATGTTTAAAGTTGTCCTGGAGGTTTCTAAGCCTCTCCTCATTGTTTTGAATTCATGTTTCTTCATTCTTTTCTGATTGGATGTTTCTTTCTTCCTTCTGGTCCACTCCACTGATTTGAGTCTCAGTTTCCTTTCCATCACTGTTGGTTCCCTGTACATTTTCCTTTATTTCACTTAGCATAGCCTTCATTTTTTCATCTAATTTGCGACCAAATTCAACCAATTCTGTGAACATCCTGATCACCAGTGCTTTGAACTGGGAATCTGATAGGCTGGCGATCTCTTCATCGCTTAGTTGTATTTTTTCCAGAGCTTTGATCTGTTCTTTTGTTTGGGCCATTTTTTTTTTTTGTCTTGATGAGCCTGTTATGTAGTAAGGGGCGGAGCCTTAGGTATTCACCAAGCTGGGGCAACCCAGTTGCTGGGTTGTGATGCTGCATGTGGGGGAGGGGTCCGAGAGGGAACAATGGCGACCGTTCCACTCTCTGCTGGATTTCAGCCGCTTTGCCCAAGCAAACTGAGCCCTTCTGGTGCTGATTCTCGGGTGGGTGGGTTTGTGTACGTGCTAGGACCCTGTGGGTCTCTCCAACAAACTCTCCTGGGAGGCTGGGAGTCTCTCCCAGCACCTCAACTCTCACAGGTGTTTTCAGTTGGTGTTTTGAAGCTTTATTTCTCCACCCTGGGGCCCTGGCTTGCGCAGTCTGTCTCCCTCCGCAGTTTCGCCTGGTTTGTCTGCATGCAAATGTGGGACCCCTGGTCCGCCAGGGACCGTGTGCGCTGAGTCCCTCCAGAATCTGCTACCTCGCTGGGTCCACCCGATGACGCCTTGTGCGCCCCTGTCAGCCACTGCTTTGCCATGACCCCTTTCTGCCCAGCTGCCCATCTCCGCCCCTCCCACTGGTCTGGATGAATGTGTCTACTTTAACTCCTTGGTTGTCCGACTTCCATACAGTTCAATTTCCTGTCAGTTCTGGTTGTTTTTTGTTTCTAAATTGGTGTTGTCCTTATTTTGGTTGTGTGAGGAGGCACAGTGTGTCTACCTATGCCTCCATCTTGGCCGGGAGTCCTAGAAACTTACCCAGGTTTTGACCTTATTAGTTTAAGCTACTGCTGGAAAAAAAAAAAAAGAAAGAAAACTGGTGGAAAGGGGTGAGGAAATTATAAAAGTGATATCCTACCTCTGTAGATACACACGACTGTCCTTACAATAAAAAAAGAACTCTCAATAGGTAACACGTGGCTCTCTACAGATACACAAATTGAATAACAAAGCAAGTAGCTTGATAACTTAAGGCAGGGGTGAAGACAAAGTAGTCAGAAATGGTTTTTGTATGATGTTTAAGACAATTTCAATTTCATTATGTCAGAAAGTTTAATTTTTCTCATTTTAGCAAATTAAGCTCTTTCCTTGCTCTCTGCCATCTCTACAAGAGAAATTACTACTGTTTTGTTTTTTATAAGTTCATAGATATGGGATAGAATTGGGCAATTATGTAAAATAATTCTGACATTCTGGAGAAACTGCTCATGTTTTTAACTTGCCAAAGTATTTAGAGTGGTAACATGCTATGTAATACAAATTTACAAATGTTCGTTGGCAAGTGATTATAACTACATATTTACATTTTCACATCTCTTATTTTGAAGAATGATCAAACACACACAACATTGCACAATTCAAATTTTAAGAATATTGATTTACAAGAGCGGGATTTACCAGGGAAAGGAGGAAACCAAGAATGCATTACTTTGAACGGTATACATATTCTTCCTTCAAAACTCCGCTCAATGTCACATTATTACAGACCTTTCCTGAATACACTATATAAAAAACATCCTTCCCCCAAACCGACACCATGTCCTATTGTTCTCCCTACCAGTTATCATCTTTTCTTATATTATATATTTACCTATTTACTTATTATATAACTCTTCCCACTAAAATGTGCTCCATGGTTTGTTTTCTCCTGTGGCCCAGGACTGGAATAGTATACTTGTTGAATAAGAAATGATTCACAATTGTAATAAATACCAAGGAAAAGACAGTATGAGGTGCTAGAAGAGAGTATCATAAGAAGACTTGATTAAATTGAGAAGTAAGGATGTAGTTACTCTGAAGATACATTTAAAATGACACCTTAAGTATTGGGATGTATTAGCCAGGCAAAGAAGAGGGAGAACTTTCCAGTTTTCCAGGTATAGAGAATTGCACCGGTGAAGAGCCTAAAATGAGGAGTTCCCTCTTTTTGGTTGCTTTGTTTTGAACAAGGGAAGAGGCCAACTGAAGCTCAGTGCACATTCCCTGTTCCTGCCTCTGGCTTGATTTCTTTTTTTTTCCCCTTTTTAAAAAATTTTTAAAAATGATTTTATTTATTTACTTTTTAGAGAGGGAAGGGAGGGAGAGAGAGAGAAAAACATCAATGTGCAGTTGCTGGGGGCCATGGACTACAACCCAGGCATGTGCCCTGACTGGGAATTGAACCTGCGACACTTTGGTTTCCAGCCCGCTCTCAATCCACTGAGCTACGCCAGCCAGGGCCTCTGGCTTGATTTCTGGACATTTGCTACTATAGACATTTCACATAAATGGACCCATGTAATATATAGTCTTTTGTGTTTAGCTTCTCTAACCTAGCACAACGTTTTTTAGTCTCGTTCACGTTGTAACATGTAACACGCATCAGTATTTATTCCTTCTTATTGTTGAACAGTATTCTATTAGATGGATATACCACATCTTGTTGATGGATAGTTTTGTTTCTACTTCTTGGCTATTGTGAATAATGCTTTTGAATGGGATCTACTCTATTTGTTGTTTTAAGATTTTCTTTTCATATTTGGTTTGTATAATTTCTATTGTAATGCTCTCAGGTGCAATTTTCTTTGTATCTTGACAGGAATTTGTAGTGTTTCATTAGTTTGTAGCTTGATGTCTTTCCAAAGTTTTGGAAAATATTCAGATGTTTCCTGTCAAATACTGCTTATCCTAAATCTCTACCTTTTCTGGGACTACAATTATATTCATTGTAAAACTTTCATCATATCCCTTATGTCTCTTAAGCCCCTTCCAGTATATTCTGTGCTGTTGTTTTCCAGTGCTTCATGTAAGATGTTCTCTTCAAGTCTGTCTAGCACTCCTCTAATTTTTTTCTGTTCTGCTTAGCTGAAACTTAAGCTCTCATTAAGTTCTTGATTTCAATTAATGTATTTTTCAGTACTTCCAATCCTTTCTTTTTATTTTTTAATAGTTTCCAATTCTCACCTGAAATTGTCTTTTATTTCCATGAACAAGTTAAGCACAGTGATGTTAAAATCCATGTCTAACGACATTATTTTGATCCTATGTGTATCTATTCCTACTGACTGTTGTTTCTCTTGTTTTTCATGATTTTTCATCTTGTCTTGTTTTCTGATATGCCTGGTTATTTTTAATAGATGCCATATAAAAACGACTGTAAAGATAATCTGACACTTAAGATAATGCTACCTTCTTTCATAAAGGATTTATATCTGCTCTGGTAATTGACTAGAGGCACTAGCAATCTTGAGTCATCTTAATTCAATTACAAATTGAGATTCAAAGCTGGGCTCCAGTCCCTACGGGGGTCTATTTCTCGTTCACCCTTACTTTTAGGGAGTAATCTGTTCAGAGTCCCCACCTAAAGCCTGGTGGGGTTATCAATGTCTTCCCTTCCTTGAATGGCCCAGAACTCTGGATTTTTTTTTTTGCCATACCTCCAGGAGTCTCTCAAATGGTCTGCCCAGATTCCTAACCTTTCAGTGACCTTTTCAAGAACAGCAGACAGATGCCACCACTGGAATTCTCTTCAAGGGAAAACGGACTCCAAATATTGAGCTCAACCTTCTCTTCTGGAACTGGGACCCACACTTCTCCACTGCCTTAGTAACTCTCTGATGCCTTCAAACACACATTTTACTATTTTGGCCAGTGTTTCTACCTGTTCTGAGAAGGAGGGTGAGTTCAAACAAGCTAGTCCCACCACATTATCTTCTTCCCGCAAGTGATACATAGTCTTCTCTTTCCTCCTGTGATCTTCCGTTTTACCTATGAATCACTGACGAGTGCTAGTTAAAGTATTTTTAAAATAAATAATAAAAGAACAATCACTAATATTTTATAAAGTCTATAAAATGGTTTCAAATCTACTATAGCACTATAAAAAGAATTCTTTGGTTTGTTAAAAAGTTAGTTAAAATGAATTAGTACACACGTACTGGAAGCTTCAAAATTGAGGAATAAATAATATATAAATGATAGGACACACAAAACTATATGAAAGAAAGGTTAAAACTATTTAAAAATCAAGTTCTTGCAGACTTGGAATCAAGGGGACTCTAAAAGACAAGTCACTGCTGAGGGAAATAAGACAGATGGCTAAGCTGAATAACTGCTGCTGAGTGATGTTTGGCTGAATAAGAACTTGAGGAAAAAATATGGACTACAGCAATGGATTCAAACTAAGCAGATCAATTTACTTAAAGGAAACAGCTCTCCAACATTAAAGTTAGTGTTAAAACACTACTGCGGTATTTTTAAAAATACCACATTATGAAAGATGTAGGACTGTTAAATCTCATACATGGGAACACAAATTTCCTTAAGGGATATTTTACATCTTGGAATAGAACTACCTGATACAATAAGACAAAGAGGGGAGCGAGGTAAATTTTAGAATATTTAAACCTAACAAGGAAACAGTATTGCAATGGGTAGCCAATTCAGGACAAGACATAAAAGGACAATCTTACTTCTGTCTGACCTACTTATGTCAACTTGCCAACCGAACAAACAGTGACTGCAGAACGACAACTCTGCACCTACTAACTGCACGCCAGCCTTCTTGATAAAGGGTCTGCAGGAGGAATAAGGGATGCTTCAGAACCCCAAACATTCACCTTCTCTGGGCTCAGGCAGGGAACTAAAGGGAGGAAACAAAGGGACTGTTACAGTTCTCCCCTGAGTATAGCTAAGACTTGGTGCCAAGTGTGCTTTCGTAAGCACCAGGAGAGCCAGGGCCTCGGAGAAAGGGACCTACGAAACCAGATACTTAGGGGCTGGCTCTGGTCCAGGCTCTGAAGGCTGGTGTGGATTTGACAAGAGAATATCTTACACAGACAAACCAGTCACTAGGGAGAAAAAAAAGATAGGGATTATGAAAAAAGGACATGGACACTTTGAAAAATGTGCTCCTGACGGGGGTACCTCACATTTTGGGTGTCTCAGAAACCCAAGTGGTGCAACCTAATACGTGTACAGATCTGAGGCCATGAAAAATAAGGTGAACAAATGCTTTAGAGCTAGAGGGCAAGATCCGGAGAAGAAGGCAAAGGAGAGAGGAAGACTGAACTGAATCATATCTATTTGAACCCTGATTATAAGGGTTGTGACCCGTGTAGACTGTTTAGAGAGGGAGAGTGCATATTGGAGTCATACTGCCTGGGTTTGGGTACTGGCTTCACTTACCAGTTATACAGCAAGTTATTAAGCACTCCGTGCCTTAGTTTCCTACCCTCCCTACAGTACAGAGATAACAACAGCACAAACCTCGGAGAGCTCATGAGGATTAAGAGAGTTAAAATATGTAAAGTACTTAGAACATTGCTTGGCACCTGTTTCTTCTTTCAGCTACTAGTACTTCTACCCTCACCTTCCCCAAAAGATTAACAACAACAAAAAAGATAAAAATAAAACTAAGGCTAATCTTTTTTCCCTCCTGTCAATCAGATGTGGCAAAAGGTCTGATGAATTTTAACTTAAATAAATGAGACTTGTACCACCTCGTATTATGTTCATATTATCACTGTCCACCATGTCCATGAATAATTTACAATTGGTTGCCTAACACTTTTGGAAACGAAAATATTTGAAGTAGAAAACTAACAGATGGGTAGAGCTATTTTGAATAAACACAAGGGGAGAAAGAATTAAAAAGCTACTATACTTACGCCACAAATAAGAAATTCATATTAGAAGTCAAAATGCAAAGAAAGACTGTTATCCTCATAACTGGATTTAAAACATAAATAGAACCCTTAAATGCATAAAATATTAAATATAAAAAATAAAATCAGAAAACCTAAGCAGTTATGTTCAAGCATTCAATGATATAAAAATACATCAAAAGGACAAAAATGGAAACGACTGTAATTCTATGCAGTCTAAACATTTTCCAATACATATAGAGAAAAAGTGCAAGTAGAAGTCAACCATTTAGTAGGTCAAAGAACAGGAAAGAATGCAGAATAGATAGATTTAATGCTATTCATTTTTCCTAAAATATAATCTAGAATTAGAAAATGTTTAGTTTTAAAGAAGAAAGCTGTACACTTAAAATATTCAGTTGACTTTTAAATAATGTGGCCTTTACATAATACAACTGAAGTGGAAAGAGTTAGAGAGTAAATGGTTCGAGAAAGAGGGCCCGCACTACCGTACTAGTGATACTCAAGCTACAAGCTACTTAGCTGTGTAAAGGCCATGAAGAGCACTGAATGGGGACCCACTGTTTAAAAGGTAGAAGGCAAAGTAGTTACCCTGGACAAGTTTTGGTGAGTAATCTGACTTTTGTCTGGGATACAATACTCGCAAATATAATTATGATATTGGTTTAAGAATACTCAAAGGAAAGGACTGCAAAATAGAACGTATTTCCAAGGCCCAGATCTTGCTATGCTAACACAGCAGCTCTTCTGAGATTACAGAGTGGATAAAGGGTAGCAGATAACATCTGCTGAGCCCTTTAAATAAAGCTCAGATAAAGCTGAGCAGATAACATCTATCTACATTTTAACAGTGCTTTCAACTCTCTGCTGCGTATCAGCGTGCTGAGAAATTAAGAGATGAACTGTATTAATGATCTGATAGAGTTAATTACTAGTGGCTTCTAGATTGGGAATAAAAGATTATTATTTTTTCAGATGCAGAAGAAAATGCACATACAGATGTACCTCACATTTCAATTGCAGCTAGATTAATTACATAAAGCAAAATAAATATACCTTGTATATTAATCATTTTCAGAAAGGTTAATTTAATAGCATTCAAGTCTCCAGGCAACCCATAAGAAAAAAATTTTAGAAGCAAACAACAACAAATATAGCTACTGTTTTATTTTTATGTTTTCCTACAAAGAAAACTATTAAATAAAGCACATGTTTTATCTTTTAATATTTGTGTCATTAGATTATTTTACCAGTAGAATTTTCCTTCAACATTTGTGGTAACTATTTTCTTTTCTTTCTTTCTTTTTTCTTTTTTTGGATGTACAAAAAATTCTGAGCTCAGGTAAAGACTTGATAAATCCATACTAGCAAATGTTGTAGTTACTTTGCAATTCCTTGGTTTTTCAATGGCTGTAATTCTTTTGAGAAATAGATTAATTGGTGAGGTCCTGTCTTAGAAAAGGGTTACACTCTCAATTAGGTTATTTGGAATCACCTGCAAGGTAAGATAATTTACTTAAGCATGGGTTTGAAGGAATGAAGGGTAAACTGGTCATTCATTCATGCAATAATCAAGAAACTAAGTATCTACTATATGCTAGGCATTGTGGATACTAAACCTATGTAATCCTAGGTAGGATGACAGCCTTACAAACATGCTAATTAAAACAGCTGTGATTGGAGGGATGTGCTTTTCCAACAACTCACAGGTATTGAAATACAAAAG